>NC_090269.1:422801294-423122961 GCF_040414725.1 Anabrus simplex | reverse complement strand
ATTTGGAAATTTATTGAACATCTCCCTTGGTAAATTATTCCAATCCCTAACTCCCTTCTTAAAAAAACCAAATATTTGCCCCACTTTTCATCAACTTTATCACTGTACTGTGATCTTACCTACTTTTAAAATACCACTGAAACGTATTCGTCTACCAACGTCATTCCACACCACCTATCCACCGACAGCTCGGAATATACCACTTAGTCCAGCAACTTGTCTCCTTTCACCCGTCTTCCCAGCCCAAACTCGACAAAATTTTTGTAACGCTACTCTTTTGTCAGAAATCACCCACAACAAATCGTGCTTCTGTCTTTTGAACTTTTCAAATTCTCAAACCAAGTAATCCCAGTGAGGGTCTCATACACAGGAACTGTACTTAAGTTGGGGTCTTATCAGAGACTTATGTGCCACCCCCCCTACATCCGTACTACAAACCCTAAATACCCTCATAACTATGTAAAGAGAGATCACCTCACTACAATAAAATGAAGTAAAATAAAGTAAGAACATACCAGGTACAAAGCCATCCTTCGTTCCAGCATGAACAATAACCAGTCTTCCTCCCTCAGACACAGGTCGACGAATTACTCCTTGAACATCATGTCCAGATTTGTGTGGTTTATTCCAGGAGTATGTGGGTGACCCTGAAAGACAAATGCACAATTGAAACCAAAGACACCTGATGAAGATAAATTATTCCAAGATTTTTTATATAAAATGTAATATATAACATATATATTCACCATTCATAAAAATCCAAGTCTCATCCAAGAAAACAACAGGTTTTGGTTTCTCACTGTCCTTATTACGCATGTATTCCCTCAGAAAACAGGATCTCTTAAAACAAATGTCTTTATTTTCTCTAACATACGCATAGAGATCACCTTTACTCCACACAAACCCCATGGCCTTCAAAATTCTTCTTAATGATGTTTCGGAGCCCTTGTACAAATTAGTGTCATAATTTGCTTTCATGTGGTCGAAAACCTTTCTTACAGTTACGACTTCTCCTGTGGGAAGAAAAAAGAGAGTTACAAGGGACTCAAAAGAGCTGTATGACAATACATGCACAAAACATTTCTGGGAGCTTATCTCACCTGCGTGCCAATTTCTATAAATAATGTTGCAATAGATTCCTTATGAAGTCACCTTACCTTTATGTAATTTATCATAAATAAACCTTGCTATCGCTTCCTTAGAAAAACTGTCTATGCCGGTCACTGGATGTTCACGCTTTCGGCGTTTACCTGGTGTAGAAAATTCAACTCCCTTCTTGAAATTTCCTATTACTTTTCGGACTAAACCGAAACTACACTGTAAGAATACACACACAGAAATATATTACATACACATATACCGTAAGTCAACATGAATACGCAAAGGTTAAGTCTACAAACCGTATCGAAGTCGACACAAAACATGGTATAGGCCTAGGCCTACATGATCAGGTTAGGTTAGGTTAGGTTCAGAATGAAATACTGCACCATTTCAAGTGATTGTCATTATGCCAGAAACTTATCATAGAAACAAGATAAAAACGAACACTTACCCCATTTAATAATGCAACTCTTGCCATTACCTTCGTATCACTACGACTGATACCTTCTTCGTCGTCTTCCTGTTTCAATTGCTCGTAGCAATGTACAAGCATTTCTTGACCTGAAGCTTGTAAAGGACGTAACCTTGGTTTCCTTTTCGGAGGAGTTTTTGCAGATTTTTCTTCCTTCTTAGACATCCCAATCGAATTCTGTTCGTATAAGTATGGGACGAAATAGGAACGTAATTAATAAAATGATGTGCTCATAATTTCACACAAACTATGTTATTAAATGCATTATCCGAACATGCCACAATTCTACTTACCTGGTATTAACCAAATAGATTTACAATCCCACAGAAAAAGAAAATATGCTTTAAATATTCTCGCAAATGTATCGCTAGTGACTTTAGAGGCAATGCGGTGGCAACACGCAATTCACGCTAGAACAGTGACTGAACGTTGCCAACGTGCCAGATTAACGGTAACAGTAAGACGTCGTATCGGCAAGTAGGGTCCCTAAACTGTATGGTTACCGACACTGAAAAAGACCCAACAGCAAGAAAAGTACCTATAAATCAATACCTTAATATTACAGGGGAGAAAGGGTAAGGTTGCACCCTTAGTGTACGTCCTTACACGCCCGGGACTATATGTCTGTAACCCACTGATCTCTATAACATGGATCGCTGATGGCAGCTCTCCGCTGCAGGAGAAAGTATGCCACGTTGAGCGCGCGGTCCGCCATGTTGGCGTACCCATCCTACAGCTCTCCTTATGGGGAAGCAATGATAATATAGTCAATTTTAATCGCAATTAATGGCGCATTGGAATAATTAAAAATATAGAGACATGTTCACTCAAAGTATAAGGACATTGGGATCACTGGCACGTCATTCCGAGGTCAGTAAATCTCCGGGACAACAATAAAAATGAGTGTATAATAACGGCCAAAAAAATTTACTACAGCCTGAAAATGACGTGAAACTAGGGTTGTAACAATGGAAGGGTGGGGAAATTTGATGAAAATACCCTCGCCACTTGCAAGCCTATTACAATGAATAGAGTAAATTAAGGTTATAGTAGTATGACTTCTTTCCAGCTCATATCAATCAATCAATCAATCAGTCAATACTGATCTGCATTTAGGGCAGTCGCCCAGGTGGCAGATTCCCTATCTGTTGCTTTCCTAGCCTTTTCCTAAATGATTTCAAAGAAATTGGAAATTTATTGAACGTCTCCCTTGGTAAGTTATTCCAATCCCTAACTCCCCTCCCTATAAACGAATATTTGCCCCAGTTTGTCCTCTTGAATTCCAACTTTATCTTCATATTGTGATCTTTCCTACTTTTATAAACGCCATTCAAACTTATTCGTCTACTAATGTCATTCCACGCCATCTCTCCGCTGACAGCTCGGAACATACCACTTAGTCGAGCAGCTCTTCTTCTTTCTCTCAATTCTTCCCAACCCAAACTTTGCAACATTTTTGTAACGCTACTCTTTTGTCGGAAATCACCCAGAACAAATCGAGCTGCTTTTCTTTGGATTTTTTCCAGTTCTTGAATCAGGTAATCCTGGTGAGGGTCCCATACACTGAAACCATACTCTAGTTGGGGTCTTACCAGAGACTTATATGCCCTCTCCTTTACATCCTTACTACAACCACTAAACACCCTCATAACCATGTGCAGAGATTTGTACCCTTTATTTACAATCATATTTATGTGATTACCCCAATGAAGATCTTTCCTCATATTAACACCTAGATACTTACAATGATCCCCAAAAGGAACTTTCACCCCATCAACGCAGTAATTAAAACTGAGAGGACTTTTCCTATTTGGGAAACTCACAACCTGACTTTTAACCCCGTTTATCAACATACCATTGCCTGCTGTCCATCTCACAACATTTTCGAGGTCACGTTGCAGTTGCTCACAACCTTGTAACTTATTTATCACTCTATAGAGAATAACATCATCCGCAAAAAGCCTTACCTCCGATTCCACTCCTTTACTCGTATCATTTATATATATAAGAGAACATAAAAGTCCAATAATACTGCCTTGAGGAATTCTTCTCTTAATTATTACAGGGTCAGGTAAAGCTTCACCTACTCTAATTCTCTGAGATCTATTTTCTAGAAATATAGCAACCCATTCAGTCACTCTTTTGTCTAGTCCAACTGCACTCATTTTTGCCAGTAGTCTCCCATGATCCACCCTATCAAATGCTTTAGACAGGTCAATCGCGATACAGTTCATTTGACCTCCTGAATCCAAGATATCTGCTATATCTTGCTGGAATCCTACAAGTTGAGCTTCAGTGGAATAACCTTTCCTAAAACCGAATTGCCTTCTATCGAACCAGTTATTAATTTCACAAACATGTCTAATATAATCAGAAAGAATGCCTTCCTAAAGCTTACATACAATGCATGTCAAACTTACTGGCCTGTAATTTTCAGCTTTATGTCTATCACCCTTTCCTTTATACACAGGGGCTACTATAGCAACTCTCCATTCATCTGGTATAGCTTCTCCGACCAAACAATAATCAAATAAGTACTTCAGATATGGTACTATATCCCAACCCATTGTCTTTAGCATATCCCCAGAAATCTGATCAATTCCAGCCGCTTTTCTAGTTTTCAACTTTTGTAACTTATTGTAAATGTCATTGTTATCATATGTAAATTTTATTACTTCTTTGGCCTTAGTCTCCTCCTCTATCTCGACATTATCCTTGTAACCAACAATCTTTACATACTGCTGACTGAATACTTCTGCCTTTTGAAGATCCTCACATACACACTCCCCTTGTTCATTAATTATTCCTGGAATGTGGTTCTTGGAACCTGTTTCTGCCTTAAAATACCTATACATACCCTTCCATTTTTCACTAAAATTTGTATGACTGCCAATTATGCTTGCCATCATGTTATCCTTAGCTGCCTTCTTTGCTAGATTCAATTTTCTAGTAAGTTCCTTCAATTTCTCCTTATATCCAGAGCCATTTCTAACTCTATTTCTTTCCAGTCTGCACCTCCTTCTTAATCTTTTTCTCTATTATAATAAGGTGGGTCTTTACCATTCCTTACCACCCTTAAAGGTACAAACCTGTTTTCGCATTCCTCAACAATTTCTTTAAACCCAACCCAGAGTCTGTTTACATTTTTATTTACCGTTTTCCACCGATTATAGTTGCTTTTTAGAAACTGCCTCATGCCTGGTTTAGTGTTACCCTAAATAACTATTACAAACCTCTTTAATTAAATTCAGCTAGCAAAGCAATACAGATGGTCATCATCATAAATATGTAACACCCCTTAAAAGAGCCCCAAATACCACAAATATTATAATGGGATAGCCTAAAACACTCACTACACTTTCCCTTCTCCCACCACTCCAGTGTCTGAAACCCATTATTGTTACTGATGTAAATAAGGTCTAGAACTCCTCCAGACTTCCTTTTGTAAGATTGTTATAATATCACGTCAATTATTTCATCAAAACCATCAGATTGATGATGGCAAATAAATAAAAATATAAGTAAATCCTTACTTGCAGTAAATGTACAGGAAAATTGACAACAGTTGGCTGAGCATCACTTCTAAGGCGTACAGTTTGTCCTGTTCTATCAAAACAGTCTACCTCAGAGTGGTCCGACCAGAGAACAGCTGTTTTAGAAGGCTACCATTTCTCCCGCCTGATACTCCTAATCCATGATCTTAGACGTTCGGGTCTCGAGAAAGGAAACCGAGAAAAATTAATTGTCATTTTGCTCCCAGAATATGCGAAATGAGATACTATAAACCTAAAACTAAAAACACTACCGTAGGAAGATTAATATGTACAGTACAGAAGTCACCGTCTGCCTCCGTGGTGTAGTGGTTAGTGTGATTAGCTGCCACCCCCGGAGGCCCGGGTTCGATTCCCGGCTCTGCCATCCTGGAGGTGGTTTTCCGTGGTTTCCCCACTTCTCCAGGCAATAGCCGGAATGGTACCTAACATAAGGCCACGGCCGCTTCCTTCCCTCTTCGTCTATCCCTTCCAATGTTCCCATCCCCCCGCAAGACCCTCTTCAGTATAGCAGGTGAGGCCGCCTGGCCGAGATACTGGTCATCCTCCCCAGTTGTATCCCCAGACCCAGAGCCTGAAGATACAGGACACTGCCATTGAGGCGGTTGCGGAGGGTTCCCTCGCTGAGTCCGAGGGAAAAACCGACACTGGAGGTTAAACAGATAAAGAAGAAGAAGAATATAAAACGCACGGATGAAATTATTTCTCCTTCTGCTGATCAGTTCTGTTTCTACATCCATAAGCTGAATACTGTGGCATGTTAATACACCGTAGGATGTTTCTTCATTCAGATTTCACAATAAACACATACACATTGAAATTTAATCTTGTAATTGACAGGCATACTACAACCTAAGTTCGTAAAGTACACTAATATTTCCTTTGCAATAACACAGCACAGAACACCCGTGGAACTACAACAAATACAGTAGAGACAATACACGACACTGAGCGAGATATCGAGAGACAGCTATTGGAGCACACTCTAGCGGATAGACCTGAACGGTACTGATTCTGTCATAAGAGCACGTGTATTTTTGTGTGAAGTTTTTGGTGTTAATTATGCGTTTTCAGTGAGTTGACATAATTAAATAGTAGCGTGTGCCATTCCTTGATATCTCCTGTCAACATGAGGGGAAAGGTATGTGCTGTGTTTGGCTGCAGTAATTACGAAGTAGAGAAAAATGCGCGCTCGTTCTTCAGGTTCCCTCGTGACAAGAAAATGTAAGTAATATTGTGTTTGCATATATATTCTTCCAGTGACAGAGATTTTTATAGTACTTCATAATCTTCTGACCTGCTCGACCCATGTTTTAACGGGCTTAAAATATAATACGCATATTTTATTGTATAGTGCAGCAGTTAACCTTCAATACCGATGTGTTGTTGTAGGTGTGATCTGTGGGTTTTTAAATGTCACAGAAACGATTTGGATAAAGTGTACAAGAAAGAAGGGACGTTACGCTTGTATAAGAATTATAAGATCTGTTCAGATCATTTCCAGGCCAGCGACTTTAAAAATCCTAGACTGTACAGCCAAGGGTATGTTACATTTTTACTCTAATTGTACGTAAATATTCCTCAAAGCATCACTATCGACAACATTTTCGAACTTTTCTTTCTTTTATCCCTCTTCTCAGATTAAAGCCGGGATTTTATAGATTTTCTTTCTGTTAGTAGACTTCACGTTAAGAGGAAAATTGTCCAGCTATTAAATGTTAATTCATTGCATCATATGTGTAAGGAATGTGCCGATATTTTTATTGACAAATGTCTTAATATGATGATACATTGTTTTTAAATGAGGAAAAAAGACAAATCCAACCGTAAGATTTCAGGCAGGTATGCTAAAGCTAAAAAAGTAATGCATAAATGAAAGATCAAGCCATTTCACAACAGTCCATTTCACACCTTGTTTATTTGTCTAATTTCAGTCTTTGAATAATAACCTTTTAAATAATTCTTCATTCATTTATCCAGAATTGCTTTAGCAACTTCGAAGTTAATATCTCAATACCACTTTCTTTCTAGACGTAATTTATTTATCCATTTCCGTACATACATTTCCATTGATATTTGAATTTAGCGCGATTTGTTCAGGTCAAGTCACTAGGAGCGCCACCGTCGAATTGTCTCCCATTTTAGCAAGGCGAAATCCGCAAGCGTCGTGTATTGTCTCTACTGTATTTGACTACAATCAAGAAGCCTGGCGTCCGTGAACTAAGCATAAACAAAGCAAGCGCGCTCCTCGTGGTCTACTGCACCGTGCGCTCGCTGCCACCTTACTACACCAATCATCTTCTATTCGGCTTACTGCTACCCAAGCTACCAGCCATCCATGTATAGAGATCAGTGCTGTAACCTCAACGAGTCGGCCCACTTGAAGGATTACCAATCGAAATACTTTTTCTACTTGTTTCTGAAGTGCATGACTCATAAACCTCCAATATAAATACGCAGTTACATCATTTCTCGTACTGATATTTTTATCATACATTTCATTACATGTGCACCGCTCCCGCGTCCAGGTGGGGATACACGAGTTCCAGACTAGCTCTTAATAACGATTCCATCTACCTAATATTGCTGGGTTGTGAGTTCCGCGTGAGAAAGTACACCGATGGCCTACGGTAAATCCCAACTTACGTAGAAGGACGTCTCCAACACGCTATCAGTCGGATACCCTGCTTGCATGTTGCCGAAATTTATCGTAAAATTCAGGTTATTACGGCTTGTCAAGATATTCGTACATGTCATCATCAAAATCGCAATCAGAAATAGTCATTATAGGCTTATATCTAGCACTTATTCTAAGTAGGCATTAAAAGAATTTTAATATTTTCACTACTCAGCTTTTATTAATAAATCAGTTTAAGTATGATTTGAAAATCACGTAGAGTATCTTGAGAAATTATCTTATACAATGTAGCTGGTTTCATACGCAATCAGCATCTCTAAGTGCCGTAGTTATGTAACATTGTAAGGAAACAGGTTTGGAAAACCTTTAACAAATAAATGAAATCAGGCCTCATTCATCGATACGCTAATCCTGGCCTGTCTAAGAATTGTATCGTAATTAAGTAGTATCCATGAAAATTAAATGAAAAGGAAAAAATTAAATTATATATAATCAAGTAAAATTATTCAATAAAGTTGTAATAATCAGATGCATCCAATTGGTTTAAGTAAAACAAAACTATACTCCCTACTATATACAATATTTCAAATTGGGGTTTCAATTAAGAATGTGAAAAACGCAATGAAGGTGGCCAATAATTAATCAATTAATTAATTAATTAATTAAGATCTGGAATCTTTCCGTATTGAGGTGGATTGCTCCTCAAAAATTACCAAAAAAAATTCAATCATTTGAACCTAAATTCACATGTGACTTGAGAAATGCATATCACTTGGCTTAAAACTTCACATCAATGTCCGTGCACAGTAGGAAAATCGTGTGAGAAAATAATGTTTGTTCTTAAGGATTTTCACTAGTTGAGGTTTCAAGTTTTCATAATGTTTCATATTTCATATTAACTGACCTCCATATAAGCAAATCTACGTCCACTTTAAGTCGTAAGTAATCTCAAATTAATTCCATCATAAGGCTTATGTGTCTAAAATCATTCAATTATTATTTTAATCCATGGTTGAAAATCAGTTAAAGTGCGTATATGGCTTAATATAGCATTACCAAGTGTATTTGACTAACCTTCCAACGAATAAAACCATAGGTGGAAAAATTGACACATTAGAAGACTCTATCTTCAACTAAAATCCATATATGAAAGACTCATTTACCAGTGATGTGTCAAACTGCTCCCATAAAACCATAAGTTAAGTTGCCGTATGTGAGAATACATGAAAACGACCGTAGATATGTCAGTGAAGGCCTAAATATTGACGTTATTGACCTCTCGGCTCTTCTGATGATCCTACATACTCAATTAATTCTATACTGATGGCATTGAGATCGTATCCTAATCTGTATTATATATATTAGGGAATAAAATAGCAATTGAAAACAGTACGTTTCAATACATATACTTTAGCATGTGCAATTAACACATACTACCATCTCTCGAAGAATACTATGACCAACTTCCTAAATAACAATAACTATCACCATCATAATCTACTATCAACTCATATGATTATTTCATTCACCATTTATCACCTCAATTATCGCGTAGCATTCATATTAGTGCGTCTCAAGGCACTCGTTTCATCAACCTTAAACTGTGCCACTATATTTTGTCTTAAACATTCCCTAAATATGATCTTTACGCTTGTTATTTTGGTTAAAGCCATCACGCATGTATATTAACTCCGCTTAATACTCCAACACTTCACTGACAACGATTTTAAAAAAAATATCAATCACTTCTTTAACACCATATTGATAAACTTGCGAACGGCATTCACTGGTATTTTACACCTATGTATGGGATTTACGGTAACTTCAGATGAATACCTATTTCCTTGTAACTACACTTGTATATTAACTACGCACACACAATGTCATAATGCACATCATATATTAACCAAAAGAATAAAGGTTTCTACTTACGACACGACTCATAGGGGACTTAACTTTGCTTATTGGGTAGTGATTTCCATCTCGCTGTTGTTCGTCAGGAATGGTAGGCCTCGCTCCATGGTTCGGCTTAGGTAATCGGGTCCATCTCGTCCTCTCAGCTGATTACCACCCTCCTGGGTCATCAATCTCGTGAAGCGCCACCATAGCCGGAGTAGTCTCTGCCTCAGCTTCTTAGAACATCATAGTGGTCTTCATTACGTCAGGGACAGAATAACATAAGGCATTAGTTGATTTATACATATCGTAATCTGTTTCGTAGTGCTAATGAGAAAAGAATATATGTATTCTAGTCCATCTAATTTGCTTATAACAGCTCTAAATGTCCTCTTATTTTCAGCTGCCTTGCTCGCCGAACAAATGTAAATTTTATGTGCTTTTGGAATTGCACTTAATATCCCGTTGAATTCTGCTTTCTTCACGTTGTGCAGTATCGGGCAAATATAATGTTCCGAGCCCAACCGTGACGTAGTACAGAACCAACTTGACGTTTTCTTACAGCTGGTCTATAATCTCACGTATATGTGTCAACCTACAGCTGACGTTAAGCGGGCTGTCGCAGATTTAATCTCTTCTTCAATAATTGATTAAAGAATCTGATAAGTAGTTCGTTTCTTTACACGACTCCGTCCTTTCTTCGCTGCAATGCTGGATTGAGATTTCGTTCTAATGGAAGTCTTTTTTCAATAATCGGTTTAAATAATCCGCTCTCGTCATTCTTTCGCACCGCCTTCTAAGAGTGGTTCTTTTCGTGATTGCCGGTTGAATTTATTGTCTTTTCGGCTCGTACCGCTGCTAATTGCTTTTATATTGATACATTAATAGCTGGAACGCCATTTTTGTTCCTAATACTGCAACTATAGAACGGTGAAATGGCACACATGGCTAATCGTTTTATACAGCACAAGTGTTATTTTTAACATAAACTATGTTTAAAGTTATTTTCTAAAACAAGGGATACAAGATTATTACACTGACTGACAGTGACAATGCAACACCAAGGAGGAGTGGTTCGAAAGGGATGAAAGTTGGGGAAAAAACAGAGTCGGCACGGAAGAATAATTGATGTTTATTTCAAACCGATATGCAGGTTACACAATGCGCACGGCATCGACTCAGTAGGATGTAGGACCACTGCGAGCGGCGATGCACGCAGAAACACGTCGAGGTACAGAGTCAATAAGAGTGCGGATGGTGTCCTGAGGGATGGTTCTCCATTCTCTGTCAACCATTTGCCACAGTTGGTCGTCCGTACGAGGCTGGGGCAGAGTTTGCAAACGGCGTCCAATGAGATCCCACACGTGTTCGATTGGTGAGAGATCCGGAGAGTACGCTGGCCACGGAAGCATCTGTACACCTCGTAGAGCCTGTTGGGAGATGCGAGCAGTGTGTGGGTGGGCATTATCCTGCTGAAACAGAGCATTGGGCAGCCCCTGAAGGTACGGGAGTGCCACCGGCCGCAGCACATGCTGCACGTAGCGGTGGGCATTTAACGTGCCTTGAATACGCACTAGAGGTGACGTGGAATCATACGCAATAGCGCCCCAAACCATGATGCCGCGTTGTCTAGCGGTAGGGCGCTCCACAGTTACTGCTGGATTTGACCTTTCTCCACGCCGACGCCACACTCGTCTGCGGTGACTATCACTGACAGAAGAGAAGCGTGACTCATCGGAGAACACGACGTTCCGCCATTCCCTCATCCAAGTCGCTCTAGCCCGGCACCATGCCAGGCGTGCACGTCTATGCTGTGGAGTCAATGGTAGTCTTCTGAGCGGACGCCGGGAGTGCAGGCCTCCTTCAACCAATCGACGGGAAATTCTTCTGGTCGATATTGGAACAGCCAGGGTGTCTTGCACATGCTGAAGAATGGCGGTTGACGTGGCGTGCGGGGCTGCCACCGCTTGGCGGCGGATGCGCCGATCCTCGCGTGCTGACGTCACTCGGGCTGCGCCTGGACCCCTCGCACGTGCCACATGTCCCTGCGCCAACCATCTTTGCCACAGGCGCTGCACCGTGGACACATCCCTATGGGTATCGGCTGCGATTTGACGAAGCGACCAACCTGCCCTTCTCAGCCCGATCACCATACCCCTCGTAAAGTCGTCTGTCTGCTGGAAATGCCTCCGTTGACGGCGGCCTGGCATTCTTAGCTATACACGTGTCCTGTGGCACACGACAACACGTTCTACAATGACTGTCGGCTGAGAAATCACGGTACGAAGTGGGCCATTCGCCAACGCGTGTCCCATTTATCGTTCGTTACGTGCGCAGCACAGCGGCGCATTTCACATCATGAGCATACCTCAGTGACGTCAGTCTACCCTGCAATTGGCATAAAGTTCTGACCACTCCTTCTTGGTGTTGCATTTGCTCTGTCAGTCAGTGTATTTTTACGCCATGTGATCGATCATGAAAATTTACTACTAATTCCAGACAAGACCGTACCTAAATACAGTAGAGTGCACATTATATTTGCCAGATCGCACATAATGTATTAGCGGGACAAATAGAAATGACTCACCTGAACATGCACGGCTTGAATGTTCTCCGCAGCCTACAGCGCTCCTGTCGGTCTAAAGATGATAAGTAAACGTGCGTTTTGTCGTCTTTAAACGAAGTGTTTTCTCTCGGGGGGGGGGGCGGTAGAAAGAAGCCATATTTTCCAGTGTCGACTTAGTTAACTTAAAATCGTTTCAGTCTGTTTAACATCTAGTTCAAAGCTTTATAGATTACACTATAACATAGCTGTAAAAAAAGCATACTCTAAGACCGAAACTCAAGAACTGGCGTCAGTCCAAACACAGTTGCTTAAGGTAAGTACAGAAAAATCTCCATGACTTCCTAAAGTGACAGTAGAGTATGGTACTAATACATTCATTATTTGATCATATTCGTTCATAAAATTCGCCAATTTATAAATATTGACTAATTTACGCTACGTAAAAAATGTTGGGCATATGTGTGCATGATTTAAAGCAACGCCCATATAACTAAAAGCAGAGAAGTGTGAGAATTGGCTAAACACGATTGCAAGACCAACTACAATATTACCAGACCTTAATGCAGCTAAAGTGGCGCCGCGATCGGTTTCTTCAAATGTAAATGTGAGCATGTGCGAAGCATCAGTTTGGTCCTTTCTAGTGGCGGGGACGGAACAGTTGTTGTGACATCATCACCCGGTAGTACCGAGTAAACTACCGAGTGAATGTAATGTGGCGGCACGTTTAAATACGTTATTGGTATGGCAACGTAAATTCATTGCCCTTTTCTCACAACATAACCATTTTGATGAATACAGCAATGTTGCTTTCTGCTGGAGAAGCCGACCTGCTCATTTCATCCTTGTGATGGCTCTTGATATAATCCCACAAATTTAATACGCCACAACCCGTCGCGTAAATGCAGCCGCAAAATTTGCATTTTGCTTATTTTTATCACCAGTAATTTCAAAGAACTGCCATGCATCACATGGTTTTCGTGGCATTTGTGGTACAAATTTCTGTAAAAAAAAAAATGTATGCAATTCCTTAAATTTTCTAAAACATGAATACCATCTCAAAATGGGATTAAATATCAAACTAATGCCACAATTATTATCTACTATGCTTTTTAATATCTACAAAACACAACAAGCGGAGGAAATATAGACGCAAATTAAGAAACACAGACTGAATACAGACGTTCGGATCACGGAGTATCTTCACACTTTGTACACATTTAGTAGTCCATTAGGACAAGATAATGTGCAAGTAGTAATGTGTACTACTAAGGCGTTCTCGAGAAAATATCAAGAGAAGTTTTCGCGTCGAATATGTACCGGTGCGTTGCGCCCATGAGCGCGAAGCGGTGGTGGTCGAGTGGTTAGCGTTCAAGCTTCGTAATCGCTGGCTCGCTGGATCGAGTCCCGCTTGTCCTTTTGTTTTTCAACACTGGTCAAATTCTTTCATATACATTACAATTCAAAGGTAATATACTGAAAAAGGTATATTTGCATGAACTTTTATTGGATTTCCAATGTTATTTGGCTCTTTACTAATGTTTATCATTACAAAAATATCTTTCTTTTTTAATTTGTTTACCCTACAGGGTCGGTTTTTCACTCGGACTCAGCGAGGAATCTCACCTCTACCGCCTCAAGGGCGGTGTCCTGGAGCGCGAGAGCTTGGGTCGGGTATACAACTGGGTAGGATGACCAGTACCTCGCCCAGGCGACCTCACCTGCTATGCTGAACAGCAGCCTTGTGGAGAGATGGGAAGATTGGAAGGGATAGGCAAGGAAGAGGGAAGGAAGTGGCCGTGGCCTTACATTAGGTAGGAGCCTACATCCCGACATTTACCCGGAGGAGAAAGAAATGGGAATCTACGGAAAACCACTCCGAGGATGCTGAGGAGGGAATCGAACCCCCTCTGCTCAGTTGACCTCCCAAGGCTGAGTGGACCCCGTTCCAGCCTTCGTACCATATTTCAAATTTTCGTGGCAGAGCCGGGAATCAAACCCGGGCCTCTAGGGGTGGCAGCCAATGCATAAAGTATTCCTGAAATTGTATGCCTGTCATGATTTGTGAAATCCCTCATACCTGACAGTGAAATCGAGTAAGGTACCCGGAACTGCTTTGCACCTGGACGCCCTGACCTGCAATATAAATGAAAGAATATGACCAGTGTTGAAAACAAAAAGTGTAAAGCGAGACTCGATCCAGTGTTCCAGCGTTTACGGAGCTTGAACGCTAACCACTCGCCCGTCGCCACCTCGTGCTCGTGACCGCAACGCACCGGTACGTATTCGACGCGAAAATTCTCTTGCGATTTTCTTGAAAACGCCTTAATAGTACGCCTTACTATTTGCACATTATCTTGTCCCAATAGACTACTAAAAGTGTACAAAATTTGAAGATGATCCGTGATCTCAACGTCGTGGCCTCCCCTTGTTAAACACGTGTCGTGCGCTACACTGTGCTCCGGTCCTCCGCGAGTACTAGCAGTTGCAAGCGGAGGCGATCGGTGGTGCGCTCTACCGCTACAACCGGATTACTCATCGGTATTACACGCTCCGTTCCCACCTCTAGTCCTTTCTGTTTGTTTGGTTTGATTAGGAAACGTTAGTATAGTGATCAGTGGCGTATCCTGGGGCCGCCACCGAGGCATGCAACTAGTAACGATGCAGTAGCACAATGTAGTACCCGTAAGTAAATTCCAATTCCACTCACCCTAATTACATGTAGGTGAACTCCACCCTGCGAGGCTGCCTATCCATCCGTTCCTACACACTCGTTTCCTCTTTCGCCGCTCCCAATATTGGATCTTTTACGTCTTCTCTCCACCTCTATCATTAATGTTTCTACCACCCTTTATTACCTGTTGTCCCAACACTATACTCCTTTCCCTCCATTTCCTCCGACCCCATACCCTCCCACTGCTCACTATCTGTAACAATTTTCTTGTCTAATGTACTCTGCTTTATCATGTATCTTGTAATTTTTCTGCTATTGCGCGCCCGAGATATACCGCCTCCTCCCTCAATAAAGCTGTATCCAGTTGGGGTCCGCCCCGGTGTGTGTGATGTGGATCCGCCCTGCGGGCCCCCTTTGCGGTTCACGGCCCCCTGCGCCACAGCTCTCACCTGCTCTTTTACGTATGTACGATACATACTCTCTTAATTCTGTCTTTCAGTAACATTTCCTTCCTTCTCATGGCCGAAGAGCTGCTTTGTTCAGCTGATGGCCCGCCTCCCCTTTGGGAGGAATGAAATGACCTCATGGACGACGACGACTCCACCCTGCGATTCTCTTTGTAGAATTCCTTGGTGACGTCACTACAGAAGTCCTCACGTGATTTCATTTCAACAAGAAGATCCTTTTTTATAGACATCATTCCTAATGCAGAGAGACGACTCTGACTTATAAAACTCGATAAAACCGCTGTGGAGACCACTGGTCATTAGGAATTTCTGGATTTGAGCCACTGTCTTATCTTAGAAGTGTTCAGAAGTGAACATTGCCCTCAATTCGGATTTAAGTCGTCATCATCATCATCATCATCATCATCTGTTTACCCTCCAGGTTCGGTTTTTCCCTCGGACTCAGCGAGGGATCCCACCTCTACCGCCGCAAGGGCAGTGTCCTGGAGCTTCAGACTCTTGGTCGGGGGATACAACTGGAGAGTATGACCAGTACCTCGCCCAGGCGGCCTCACCTGCTATGGTGAACAGGGGCCTTGTAGGGGGATGGGAAGATTGGAAGGGATAGGCAAGGAATAGGGAAGGAAGCGGCCGTGGCTTTAAGTTAGGTACCATCCCGGCATTTGCCTGGAGGAGAAGTGGGAAACCACGGAAAACCACTTCCAGGATGGCTGAGGTGGGAATCGAACCCACCTCTACTCAGTTGACCTCCCGAGGCTGAGTGGACCCCGTTCCAGCCCTCGTACCACTTTTCAAATTTCGTGGCAGAGCCCGGAATCGAACCCGGACCTCCGGGGGTGGCAGCTAATCACGCTAACCACTACACCACAGAGGCGGACGGATTTAAGTCGTACTATATCAAATTATTTCCCATAGACTTCAATCACTTTACTGAATTTCTCTTTAGGAAAATCGCCAGAAAAAAATAAAAAAATCTTACACTCAAGAATTTCACTGAATGACAAATCTCCTAATGAACAGAAAGCGATATTTTAACTGTGCTAGAATAATATCATGTTTTTCCAGGTAAACCCTCCTATAACCGAAAATGAAGTTTCTTCCTTTCTTTTCATTGGTGGATCAAATGTGTCTTCTGTTCTGTCCCAGGCATTAGCAAATCCACTGTGTCGCATTATTGACACTTTAGTTTCTAACGAATTCACTTCGCTGGTACAAAATGCGATGTCTATGGTCTTAGATTGAAGGATGATAGGCTTATATGTGACATCAGTCAATAAAAACATTTCATTAAAAAGATTCAGAAGAAAATTGAACTGAAATTCCGTTAACTTCGCAAGAAACCCGCTTGCCTCATTGATTGTAATGTTATCCCAGTTTCTAGGTTCCTCCAAAATACTTTCGTAAAGCTCTTGGAGAGGAGCACGATATTCTGAGATGGTCTGTACTAATCGGCTGGAATAGTTTCACCTTGTTGGAGCTAGCTTAGGAAACCTTTCCTTGAGGACACTGTCCAGCAGGTTAGTTCTCTTAGAAGAACTGCAAAAAATGTCGCAAAACCACTCATCGTTGCGAAGAACATACGACATTCTTTTTTTTGCTATTGGCTTTACGTCGCACCGACACAGTTAGGTCTTGCGGCGACGATCGGACAGGAAAGGGCTAGGACTGGGAAGGAAGTGGCCGTGGCCTGAATTAAGGTACAGCCCCAGAATTTGCCTGGTGTGAAAATGGGAAACCACGGAAAACCATCTTCAGGGCTGCCGACAGTGGGATTCGAACCTACTATCTCCCGAATACTGGATACTGCCCGCAGTTAAGCGACTGCAGCTATCAAGCTCGGAACGACATTCTTTCGCGCGTGACAAAGCTTGAGAAAGAAGTAAATTAAGCTTGTGCGCGTAGCAGTGGGTGAATAAAACCTCAGGAACCACTTATTTTAATTTAGCTTGCACGCCATTCAGCTGACCTGCAAGCACCACCGCTCCATCGAAAGTCTGCGCAACTAATTTTTCACGGCAGTCAAAGTTATCCTGACACTCAATCGCAAATCTCACCAATGCATTCGCTGTCCTATCAGAACTCACATTATAGGAATCAAGCAATCTTTACACAACATGAACATATCTGAGAGCCAAGCAGTTTTACAGTAAGTTTCTGGATTGAAAGTGCGAACATAATTCTCGTTTTCTGTTTTTTTATTTCTATTTAAATGTTAAATTTCCATCAAACGAATGGATTGTAAAAGGCTTATCAGAGACCCTTTCTTTATTACTTAATCAATCCGTTTACCCCCCAGGGTTGGCTTTTCCCTCGGGCTCAGCGAAGGATCCCACCTCTACCGCCTCAAGGGCAGTGCCCTGGAAAACGAGACATTTAGTCTGGGATACAACTGGGAAGGAGGAGTAGTACCTCGCGCAGGTGGCCTCACCTGGTATGCTGAACAGGAGCCTTGTGGGGGGAAGGAAGCGGCCGTGGCCTTAAGTTAGGAGGAGAAGTGGGAAAACACGGAAAACTACTTCAATGGTGGCTGAGACAGGAATCAAACTGAGTTGACCTCCCGAGGCTGAGTGGACCCTCTTCCAGTCCTCGTATCACTTTTCAAATTTCGTGGCAGAACCGGGAATCGAACCACCCGGTCCTCCGGGGGTGGCAGCTAATCACACTAACCACTACACCACAGAGGCAAGCCGTTTTAGACTCATCCATCGTTAATACATTAAAAAAACATCGAACACGAGGAATCACAGAAATAACACAAATAATGAATTCACTAATCAACAAAACACAATGAATGAACTCCCTAGTCAGCCACTACTCAAGCACTGGAAGAAAATCACCCCAGTGACAGTTGTCACTTTCGTTACGTTGGGTTCTCGCTAAGGGGTAAACAGTGGTTCTTCTTCTACTTCTTCTTCTTCTTCTTGATACTTATGGACTTTTTTACTGTCGTCCAGCCACTATGCGTATTAAAAGGATATCACACGCTAGATAGAGTCTAAAAAACATAGGATCAGCGCATTTTGCACATATTATAGAGGGCTGGAAAACTAATGTCTTTGAAAGCAGTCTAAGGAATCACTGTTCACATACAAACAAAACTTGCACTGGATTCAAAGATGGAAACCAGAACAGAACGTCTAAGGATATAGATAAACTTGTGGAGAGATCAAAATATATTTAGCACCTGTAAATATGATCGAGCTGCGGGAATGTTATGTAAATACTCGTATGGAAGGTAATAATTTGAAGCAGGTGAGGAGGGGGGAAATAAGGGAGTGTGACACAGAAAAAAGCACAGGGACACAAAGGTTCTAATCTTCACGCCGAAGTAGCCCGTCTTGGCGACTTATCTACTACTCAAAACAACACCGGGCCTACAATTGGGATAAACAAACACTTAGGAAAAGTGTAGTAGGGAGGAAGGAAAAATTATAGCTAATAGGAGTATTAATTGAAGGAATATGGGGGAGTTGAGGTATATACCAGAGAATTTAGTGCAGAGATGAGAGTACTAACCTAAAGAGAGTAATGCGCAATGTTCTGATTTAGTTGGTGAATGACGAATGTACCAGAATTGCGCAAACAGTGGTTCCCGCTCGCTGTAACCTTGGACATACCGACTTTCTCCAAGTTGTTAACAGATGGCAGAGGATAGCTCATGAATGGTAACCAAATTTCAGTTGCAGCGATATCATTCGGAGGGTTTCGGAACTATGTCTGCCACCGAATGCAATTTAAAGATTGAATGCGTTACGTCCTTAACTTCTCCATTTGCATTCTCTTTCTATCGACAGTGAATTAGATGGCGAGACTACACCAGCACCACACGTAGTCAAGCAACGGAACTAGTGCTGTTGCGCAGAAATTTTGAACTGCTGTGAGATGAAATTGTCAATACTTGACTTGAAACCACCTCAAATCGTACTTCAGACAGTTCTTCGCCCTATCATAACGCATGCAATGAATGCCTTGCATGCAAGGAGAATACGCCCTTGATAGTGATGTATTTATTGAAATTTGGTTTTAAAACTATTTTGATATATTAGGACGTGTCGATCGTATTGTGTACCTGGATGTAATTCATATTACAGCTGATGCACTCACATTCAGATCAAATGTAGTTAATGCATTGTGATGATTTCGTAGTTGCAAATAATTTATTAGGGTGCATTAAAACATGTGAGGATAAATTTGTGAATAGAGAGGATGTTTTCCGTGTACTTGATGAGCTATTTTTTTCGGAAAAGGCCAAAACTCTGTTGGTGCATATCCTAGTACATTTCTCAATTACTGGTATATCTTTAGAGGTTTTTAAAAGTGAGGTTATAAAAAGGTTATAAAGCTATTGATTTTATCTGTGAATGAAGATTATATTCTCTTTGTTAAATTATTTGTAGAGGGCGAGGTATCAACTGATATACTGTCACTTACAGTACGTATTTACGTTGCCAACGATTTGGGTGTTAAAGTGCTTCATACGAAAACGCATATGCCACCAGAGAACTTCAAATCGATTCTCCTGTTGATCATCTGAAGTGAAAGCGATGTAGTACAGCAGTGTGTTGAATCATTATGAGAATCAATGCTATGAGAGAATTGATATTTGTGACAAGGTTACGTTTCTAACGAATTTCTTGAACGGTAATAGAAAGGTCATTCAAATAAAAGTATGTCTAAAACAAGTATTGATTCTAGGAAGAAGAATTGCGTTCTGCGACAATATGCCGAGGGTGCCCCCTTCTACATCTATACCAGATCGATACATTTCCAACTTCTTTGAAATAATTTAATAAAAGACAATGTAAACAATTGATACGTAATCTACCACTTGAACGACAGCCCTAAATTCAGATCATTGGTGATTGATTGATTGATTGATTGAATTGAAACTGTCACACTTTGAAACACGCATAAGATATTCCCCCCAGGACTGTTATTTTAGAATGCAATCCTATATTAACTATTTCCTGGACCATACTAGTTCAAAGAATAGACTTAAATTTTGAATTTTCCACATGTTGCTTATCTAAATGTAGGCTATTTCTAGATAGTATCGGTCTGTTACCCAAAGTAAAATATTCTGCTCGTTATTACTGACAACTTAGCAATTCAATACGATAATCAGAAGGTTATGTTTATGTATCACACGTTTGTTTACATTCAACTGATGCGTCGGCTATGTTGATTCTGTATTAAGGTCTGATACTATTGTAGATGGTCTTGCCTCTTGTCAACGTTTTGTTTTTAATTGTATGTAGTGTTCTTCGTTCAGACGGGTAGGCCTGCTTAAAGCTAGTAGACGTTAAAACTTCTCATCTGTTCTTACTCGCATAACCTCTGTCTGGAAGTTAATTTCGCCGACGTGTGTGTCAAATGTAACTTACTTAAAATATTTCAGATGCCTAGAAAGTGTTGTGTGCCCGGGGTGCTAGTCAAATTATGACAGCACTGTAAAATTAAATAGCAACCTGTCCACATTTTCCTTCCCTAAGAAAGAGATAAGGAGGCAGTTGTCATTCCACGAAAGGACTGGCATCCAACTCCATCATCTGCTGTTTGTGCCCATCACTTTGGTGTAAAGAACATTTTAAGTTACATAAAAGCGAAAGTATGTAAGCACTTTCCGAACATTTTCGGTCATTGGTATTGCCTGAAATATCAGGCGTTAACATTTTGTAAACTGAATAGTGAAAAATGTTAAGTAATTGAGAAGTAGGACGTATAGGCTCCTTTGACATATGTTTCAAATTACAATCGCATGTTAATATGCCTACAACGTGCACGTCCTAGGTTGAAAGTCGGGTTACGATAAACAGTAGAATGAAAAACCACATCACTTCTCATGGCCAAAGTAGAACGTTCTATTCTTCAGAATGTCAAAATCATAAAGTATAAGTCAGGTAAATAACGCAGCAACTTACTTCTGATCAGTAGCCATTTTCCAGTTGGGAAGATGAACCGATAGCTTCTTCCAGTAAGTCAAAAATGCATGTACTTCAACACTTTTGTGGATATTGTTAAATATAAAAGCAAAATGACCGACTGTTCAACCTGTACCGGCTCTCTACAAAGCAACTCAGAGGAGGCAAAATGAAGCCCTTTTTCGGCCCTTCTTCGTCTTCTTTTTCTTCTTCTGCCGCTTTTCGCACATCTGTGCGTTCGCGGGTGCCAACTGCGTCGCACATGTGGACTTGGCCCTTCCTGACGCCAAACCCATATGGAGGGATGTATTTACTATTGCGTGTTTCTATGATGTTTGGTAGTGTGGTGTGTTGTCTGAATATGAAAGGTCCATTCTTAGCCCTAAAAATTCTATAAGAATACAACTAATAATCCAACTATCTCATTTACTCAGTGGGAGGCGGATGCGATTCCCTGCCGGATCGAGCAATTTAACTTCATTACTTAATTCTACAAGATTGGGAGCTTGGTATTTGTGCCGTCTTCACCATTAGAATTCACCTTAGGTAGATAGGGCCCCATCTTTACATACGTGCTGATCTCCTAAATGGTTCAACTCGAAAGACCTGTACCAGGCCCCTCAGGAGGCGCAACGCCATTAACATTTACCCATCAAATGAATTGTTATTGATGTTTTCTGATGTAGAGGAAATTTATGTGAGAAATTTTAGCGTAATAGAAGCATCATAAGGAGAAATACTTCAAGGATAGTTTACCTATAATTCTTGTTTCTAATACACTAAGTTACTGAAGTGAACATGGTCCGGTATTTGGTGTCTAAATTAATTATCCCCTAGATTAGTTGCCGATATAATTTCCGAATAAAAGAAGTAAGGAAAGAAATGTAAAATTGTACGACTGATACACATACCAAGAGAATGTCCAAGGTATTCAGTTGAATGACTGCTGTGGTGAAGTGCTTGTAGATTCATGATTAAGTTGATCGTGTTAACATATTAATTACCTAAACAGTTATGTGGGAATTATACCTGTATCACATACGTATTTATAAACAATCAAGTGGCAGCCTGGAGAGGTTAAATATTTGTTTTGCGATATATTGCGTACCGGTAGCGTGTTAAATAAACATTTACGAAAGTCGGAAGCTAGCAAAGCAGCTGGAATTGATAACATTTCTGGAGATACTAAAGGCGATCTGAATAGTTATTTAATTACTGTTCGCCTGAAGGAGCTATACCAAATGAATGGAGAATTGCTGTAGTAGTCCCAGTGTACAAGGAAAGGGTGATAAAGATAAAGCAGATAATTACAGGCCAGTCACTTTGACATGTGTTGTTTGTAATATCTGGGAAGCATTCTTTCTTTAGACACGTTTGCAAAACTAGTTACTGTTTTGATAGAAGGCACTTCGGTTTACAAAAGCTTATTCCTGTGAGGATCAAAGTGTAGGATTCCTGCAAGATATACAACATGTTTTAGATTCAGGAAGACAAATGAATGTATCGCTATTAACCTATCCAAGGTTAAATCATGGCAGATTACTGACGAAAATGAGGGTTATTGGACTTGACAAAACAGTGGTTAAACTGGTGGCTAACTTTCTAGAAAATGGAACGTAGAGAATTAGAGTCGTTAAAGTGTTATCTAATGGTTAATGGTTAAGAATAGAAATGCTACAGGGCAGTATTGTTGGACCTTCACATGTTCTTATGTATACAAAAGCTACGGGTAAAGAACTGGAATCACAGATAAGGTTATGTGCAGATGATGATATACTGTATAGAGTAGCAAATAATTTATAGGATTGTGAGTGACTACAAAAGACCTAAGCAATATTGTGAGATGGACAGTAGACGGGAAGAAAATTCAGATTGTAATTTCCACCAAAGGGAAAGTACTCTGAGTTTTAATTACTGATCTTATGGATCACTGTAAGTACCTAGGTGTTGATATATGGAAAGAAATTCTTAACGAGTTTGCAAAAAAAATGTTATAGAAAGGTTGTGAGGGTTTTTAGGGATTGTAGTAAGGATATAAAGGAAAGGGTGTATAAGTGTCTTGTAAGATTCCAATTAGAATATGTTCCAATAAATGAGACCCACACTAGAACAACTTCATACGACAACCGGAAAAGATCCAAAGAAAAATAGCACGATTTGTTCTGGGTGATTTCCAGCAAAGGAGTAGTGTTACGAAAATGTTGCAAACTTTGAGCTGGAAAGACTTGGGAAAAGGAGGTGAGCTGCTCAACTAAGTGCTATATTCCATGCTGTCAGTCGAGAGATGGCGTGTAGAGGCATTAGTAGACGAACAAGTCTGAGTGGAGATTTTAAAAGTAAGAAAGGTCACAATATGAAGATAAAATAGGAATTCAAGTGGAGAAATTGGTTAAATACAGTTATAAATGATCAAAGGACCTTATATGAAAGTAAATTAGCAGCAGGGCTACTCAGAGATCTTAAAAAAACATTTGACTTGGTTGACCAGAAAATACTTTTGAACAAGTTAAAAATAGCAAGAATTAGGGATTTAGCAAACGAATGGTTCCAAAATTATTTATCAAACCGAACACAATATGTGATGATTAATGATACTAAAAGTTCTAAGCAACAAAAAAAAACTGGTATACCGCAAGGCTCAGTACTATGTCCTATTCTATTTCGATTTATATAAATGACATGCAATTTTTAACACTAAAGGGAAAATGTAAATTATTTTCCGATGATATCTTAATAACTTATAAAGGACTAAGCGAAAGACAAATTATGGAAGATATAAATTGTGACTTGAACAAGTTATCGGACTGGGCTTTATGTCAAGAAATGATCATAAATGTGACTGAAACAAAATACTTAATCTTTCATAAAACAGCCCATAAGATCACAGCAGCTAACACTATTACCCTGAAGAACCAAGTAATAGAGAGAGTCAACTCAGTTATGTATCTTGGTATATACTCCTGAGCACGTAAGCCGATGCACTAAGGGTGCAACCTTACCCTTTCTCCCCTGTAATGTAAAGGTAGTGATTTATAGTTACTTTTCTAACTGTTGGGTTTCTATTCAGTGTCGCTAGCCATACAGTTTAGGGACCCTACTTGCCGATACGACGTCTTACAGTCACCGTTAATCTGGACGTTGTTAACGTGCAGTCATGGTTGTTGCCTGAATTACGTACTGCCACTGCAGTGCTGTTAAAATCACTAGTGATACATTTGCGAGTATATTTAAAGCATGTTTTATTTTTCTGTGGGATTGTAAATCTGTTTGGCTAATACCAGGTAAGTAACATTGTGGCACGTTCGAATAATGCATTTAATAACATAGTTTGTGTGAAATGATGAACACAGCATTTTATTAGTTACGATCCTATTTCGTCCAATAATTACGTACAGAATTCGATTGGTATGTCTAAGAAGCAAGAAAAATCTGCAAGAACTCCTCCTAAAAGGAAAACAGCGTTGCGCCATTTACCAAAATCAGATCAAGAAATGCTTATACACTGACTGACAGAGCAAATGCAACACCAAGAAGGAGTGGTCAGAACTTTATGCCAATTGCAGGGTAGACTGACGTCACTGAGGTATGCTCATGATGTGAAATGCGCCGCTGTGCTGCGCACGTAGCGAACGATAAATGGGACACGGCGTTGGCGAATGGCCCACTTCGTACCGTGATTTCTCAGCCGACAGTCATTGTAGAACGTGTTGTCGTGTGCCACAGGACACGTGTATAGCTAAGAATGCCAGGCCGCCGTCAACGGAGGCATTTCCAGCAGACAGACGACTTTACGAGGGGTATGGTGATCGGGCTGAGAAGGGCAGGTTGGTCGCTTCGTCAAATTGCAGCCGATACCCATAGGGACGTGTCCACGGTGCAGCGCCTGTGGCGAAGATGGTTGGCGCAGGGACATGTGGCACGTGCGAGGGGTCCAGGCGCAGCCCGAGTGACGTCAGCACGCGAGGATCGGCGCATCCGCCGCCAAGCGGTGGCAGCCCCGCACGCCACGTCAACCGCCATTCTTCAGCATGTGCAAGACACCCTGGCTGTTCCAATATCGACCAGAACAATTTCCCGTCGATTGGTTGAAGGAGGCCTGCACTCCCGGCGTCCGCTCAGAAGACTACCATTGACTCCACAGCATAGACGTGCACGCCTGGCATGGTGCCGGGCTAGAGCGACTTGGATGAGGGAATGGCGGAACGTCGTGTTTTCCGATGAGTCACGCTTCTGTTCTGTCAGTGATAGTCACCGCAGACGAGTGTGGCGTCGGCGTGGAGAAAGGTCAAATCCGGCAGTAACTGTGGAGCGCCCTACCGCTGGACAACGCGGCATCATGGTTTGGGGCGCTATTGCGTATGATTCCACGTCACCTCTAGTGCGTATTCAAGGCACGTTAAATGCCCACCGCTACGTGCAGCATGTGCTGCGGCCGGTGGCACTCCCGTACCTTCAGGGGCTGCCCAATGCTCTGTTTCAGCAGGATAATGCCCGCCCACACACTGCTCGCATCTCCCAACAGGCTCTACGAGGTGTACAGATGCTTCCGTGGCCAGCGTACTCTCCGGATCTCTCACCAATCGAACACGTGTGGGATCTCATTGGACGCCGTTTGCAAACTCTGCCCCAGCCTCGTACGGACGACCAACTGTGGCAAATGGTTGACAGAGAATGGAGAACCATCCCTCAGGACACCATCCGCACTCTTATTGACTCTGTACCTCGACGTGTTTCTGCGTGCATCGCCGCTCGCGGTGGTCCTACATCCTACTGAGTCGATGCCGTGCGCATTGTGTAACCTGCATATCGGTTTGAAATAAACATCAATTATTCGTACGTGCCGTCTCTGTTTTTTCCCCAACTTTCATCCCTTTCGAACCACTCCTTCTTGGTGTTGCATTTGCTCTGCCAGTCAGTATACATTGCTACGAGCAATTGAAACACAAAGACGAAGAAGTTATCAGTCGTAGTGATACGGACCTAATGACAAGAGTTTCAAAATTAACTGCGACGTGATCTCGTTTCTATGATAAGTTTCTGACATAATGAAAATCATTCGAAATGGAGGAATATTTAACTATGAACCTATACTAACCTAATCATGTCTTGCCTTGTCTCGACTTTGAGACGGTTTGCAGACTTAATCTTTGTGTATTCATATTGACTTACGACATATGTGTATGTAATATATTTCCTTGTGCGTATTATTACAGCGTAGTTTCAGTTTAGTCGAGAAGTAATAGGAAATTACAAGAAGGGAGTTGAATTTTCTACCCCAGGTAAACGCTGGAAGCGCGAATATCCAGTGACCGGCATAGACAGTTTTTCTAAGGAAGCGATAGCAATGTTTATTTATGAAAAATTGCATAAAGGTAGGGTAACTTCACAAGGAATCTATTGCAACATTATTCATAGAAAATGGCACGCAGGGGAGATACCTCCAAGAAATGTTTTGTGCATGTATCGACATACAGCTCCTTTGAGCCCACTGTAATAATTTTTTTTCCTCTTTTTTATCCCCACAGGAAAAGTTGTAACTGTAAGAAAGGTCTTCGATCACATGAAAGCAAATTATGACACTTATTTGTACAAAGGCTTAGAAACATCATTAAGAAGAATTTTGAAGGCCATGGGATTTGTGTGGAGTAAACGGGATCCCTATGCGTATGTTAGATAAAATGAAGGCATTTGTTTTAAGAGAAATTTTGATTCATGACATTTTCCGGACAACTTATTCTTTATTTGTGTTTTTTACCGCATGATTTTCAGTTATGTTATATTCAGTTTTGTAAACTGTATGTATCGAAAATTGAGATTAAAATAATCAATACCCTCTCCCGGATCTATGGGAGATTATTGGAGATGGGTATCATCTTAAATCTCCTGCCAACCCTAAGGTTGCGATCTTTTCCATAACCCATCAGCTATTTAGCCTTCTATATTTGATAGATTTTTATTTTTTATTTATTCATTCTGGTACCAATACATGTTTGCCGAAGGAGACAGAAGAGCTCTAAAGTTCTTTGAAAAAATAATTATTTGTTGGTTTCGTAAAAGACACACCCATATTCATAAAAACCAGACCAACTTGAAAGACTAGAGATAGGAAGTTCATATACACAGGACGCGTGCATTAGTATGCTCTGAAGAAATAATTAGCATTGGAACCATGTCGGTCCTCAGGTTCAAGGTTCCCATCATTATCTCGGGGCACCACCACCGACTGGTAAACTGTGCCTGCGACTCTCATGGTCACTACAAACCGAAGGAAATGGATCCGTGTAACTTGAGCAGACGTGCAGGATGCCCCGTAGACGTATGCGAGAACCGTACCATCAAATGAGTGAGTTTGAAAGAGGGCGCATTATTGGCATGAGAGAACGTGATGCATCCATCCGTGAAATTGCTGCTTGTGTGGGACAAAGTGCGTCGGCAGTGCAACGGGTGTGTATAGAAGAGTTCACAGAAGGCCGTAGAATACGACGAGATGGGTCTGGTCGCACCATTTAGACCACCCCCCGAGAAGATCGAGATCTCATCTGAATGACATTGCAGGACACATCTGCGCACTCCCCGGCTCTGGCGCTACAGTGGAACAATGTAACACATCGTACACTAACAGGAGTGACAGTCCGTCGCCGTTGATTACGGTCTGGGTTACCGGCGCGTCGTCCACTTCTCCGCCTACGTTTGACTAATGTGCATAAATATGCTAGACTGCAGTGGTGTATGGAACGACGTCACTGGGGACAGGAATGGCAACAGATAGTGTTTTCGAACGAATCCAGGTTCTGTTTGTTTGAAAATGATGGCCGCATTTTGGTTCGCCGCAGACAGGGTGAGAGGCATCAAATTGACTGCATTCGCACAAGATATACAGCACCAACTCAAGGACTTGTGGTGTGGGGTGCTATTGGGTACAACCAAAACATCACAGTTGGTGCGTGTCCAGGGCACTGTGATCAGTTTGACCTACGTGAAAGACATCCCGCGACCCGTAGCCATTCCTTTTCTGCACGAAACCCCAGACGCCATATTTCAGCAGGACAGTGCGCGACAAAATATCCCCTGTGGGTGGGGGCGGTAGAATAACACCCACGATATCCCCTGCCTGTCGTAAGAGGTGACTAAAAGGGGCCCCAGGGGCTCTGAACTTTGGAGTGTGGGTTGGCGACCACGGGGCCCTCAGCTGAGTCCTGGCATTGCTTCCACTTGTGCCAGGCTCCTCACTTTCATCTATCCTATCCGATCTCTCTGGGTTAACTCTTGTTCTTTTCCGACCCCGACGCTATTAGGTTTGCGAGGGCTAGGGAGTCTTTCATTTTCACGCCCTTCGTGGCCCTTGTCTTCCTTTGGCCGATATCTTCATTTTTCGAAGTGTCGTATTCCTTCCACTTTTCCTTCTGATTAGTGTTATATAGAGGATGGTTGCCTAGTTGTACTTCCTCTTAAAACAATAATCACCACCACCATCTTTCTTAATACGTTTACCCTTCAGGGTTGGATTTTCACTCGGACTCAGCGAGGAATCCCACCTCTACCACCTCAAGGGCAGTGGGTTTAGAGATACAACTGGGAAGAAGGACCAGTATCCCGCCTAGGTGGTCACACCTGCTATGCTAAACAGAGGCTTTGTGAGGGCGGCCTCACTTGCTATGTTGAGCAGGGGCTTTGCGTTGGGGGGGGGGGGGGGGAGGGATAGACAAGTAAGAGAGGAGGAAGGGGCCGTGGCCTCAAGTTAGGTACCAACCCGGCATTTGCCTGGAGGAGAAGTGGGAAACCACGGAAAACCACTTCGGGGATGGCTGAGGTAGGAATCGAACCCCTACAGTTAGAGCCCTACGCGGATATGCAAAATACTATCCGCATTCGTTCCGCATCCGCACTTCCTTCATCCGCACCCACATCCGCATCCGCGAATGGTTATCGGCGGATAATTTAAATATTTAACTACAGTATATTACACCCAAGGTATTGAAACGGATCGATCTATTGACATAATACAATAGGTCTGACACCTGGCGCCGTAACTCCTACAGTCGCAGGTTTATGAGGGATTATCTTTAGCGACAGCTACCGACGTATTGACCTTTGTTCCTTCCTTCCTTCCACTAATTGTAAGCAGTAGACAGTTAGGATTAGGTCAGATTTACGGCTTTATGATCTCAAGGCTCTGTATATCACCATTCTCCCAAACCAATGTCAAGGGTCGCCTATCCACAAGCAAAAACAATAGCATACCTGAGTGAAAATCAATAAACATCATTATTTGGAAACTATTAGCAAAATTATTCGCACTGCTATACAGTTCGCATCCGCCAAGAAACTAACTTCGCAGATATCCGCATCCGTGCAGGGCTCTCTCTACAGTGCCTCGTTTTTCTTATTTTGAAATCTTGTCAGCCTAGTCGTGACTCGACACCTATCAGTTCTGACGAGTCGCTCGCTGACAATTCCCTTGTGTAGAGGCACGCACAGCGGCGGGTGATGATCTGTTCGCTCGGCACGCAGCGCATGACGTCACAAGGGGATACCGTCATGTACCGTCCAAGGTGTGGCCCAGGAAAGAAAGTTCAAGGTTGCTTCTTTCACGAGACTTCCAGTTCCACTGTTCCACTGACACACGTTGCAAAAATCCAGATCGTGTGAATGTGTGAAATCCCGCATTATAGTACGTCAAGTTTTGGTGAGTTCAAAGAATGAGATTGATAGCTGTTCCTTGTAAGACCGTGATATAGCATTCGTGTCCTGAGTAGGCACGATCGTCAAGCGGGGCATTGTGAGACAAAAAAGTACTGGTATTAAGAATAATCATAACTTAATAAGTTAAATTTGTAGGTGAACTTCCTGACCCTTTTGATATTACCACAGGACTTCGACAAGGAGATGGCTTATCCCCGTTATTGTTTAATCTTGTGCTTGAAAAAGTTGTCAGGACACGGGAAAATGAAACAAACGGAAGGACTCTTGGTGGACTACTCAAAAATAAAATTAATTTGCAGTGTTTGTTTAGCCTTCGCAGTTCCTCTACCTATTCATTCTAACAACAGACAAGAAGCAGTTCAGGCCCTTGAAAATATTCATGAAATTGGAGCTAAGACTGGACCTCAAATATCGTACGAAAAATCTCAGTAACCGAGCTCGATAGCTGCAGTCGGTTAAATGGGGCCAGTATCCAGTATTCGGGAGATAGTGGGTTCGAACCCCACTGTCGCAGCCCTGAACATGGTTTTCCGTAGTTTCCCATTTTCACACTAGGCAAATGCTGGTTCTGTACCTTAATTGAGGCCACTGTCGCTTCCTTCCCACTCCTAGCCTTTTCCTGTCCCATCGTCCCTATAAGACCTGTGTCGGTGCGACGTAAAGCAACTTGTACAAAAAAAAAAAAAAAATTAAAAAAATCTCAGTACATGGAAGGATCCGCTCTTTATCTAGATGGAATACCTCTAAAGAATAACTTCGGCAAAATTAATCAAGTAAATAAGTTTAAGTACCTAGGAGAAGTAATTAAGCCATCAGGCTTGAATCGTGAAGCAAATATAGAGAGGATCTCAAAATTAGAGAAGGCCTATAGACTGACCTGGAACAGATACAACAACAAATCCAGGAACGCAAAATTAAGACATTACAACTCACTTATAAAACCTGAAGTACTACGGGCCTCGGAAACCTTGATCATTGGAGCCAGATCACTTATTAAAGACATAGAGAAACAGGAGAGAAAAACATTGACGAAAATCTTCGGTCCAGTCTACTCAGAGGGAGTCTGGATGAAACGAAAGTTTCGGCAGTTTATCAGCATTCTGAAGAGATCACCGACACCATCAGGAAAAGGCGATTAAAGCTGTATGTCCACATTCTCAGAATGAACAATGACAGGCTCATCAAAAGGATTCTCAACCTTGTTCTCTCAACGAAAGTCAAGAATAACTGGCTTAGTGAATTAGACAAAGACCTTCAGGAAATTGGCATCTCACAGGAAATTGTTCAAGGTCGATTCCAGATCAAAGAAAGCAGTCAACGACCATCATTTCGCTGAGAAAATTAATACCAGGACCAATAAACCATGGGCTGATGAACGAAGAAAACTGTTCAGTGTCCAGATGAATAGATTTTATGAGAAGAAAAAATCAGCATCAGCTAAATAAGTTGTATTGCCCTCCACAGATGGGCATAATGCTGTATAATAATAATAATAATCATAATAATAATAATAATAATCTATATAAATAAAAATGAATCGCTAAATGTGCTGCTAAGCGAAAAACTCGGGAACAGCTGGACCAATTCGGCTAATCCTTTTCTTCAAATATTCGTGGAAGTCTGAGTAAGGTTTTTACGAAGAGAAAATTGGAAAAAATGCCAGGAAAAACCGTAAAAGCCCCATTTCTCTTTCTCCATTCAAACTGTTCGTCTCTCTTTCTTTCTCCCACGTTTGCGCTTAGCGCTGTCCTCTAATCCAGCGCGTTTGCCAAATGTCCGTAAATCTCAATATTATCGGTTAAAATCGGTGAATATCGGATTACGTACAAAATTTCAAGCCGCTTTTGATGCCGTTAACCAAAAAAAGTTTACAAAATAATTGAGTGTGAAAATGTTAATATAATGGAATGTTACCTCAAATGCAAAATCTTCATTGCATATAACTTATAATGGCATAACTCCTATTTTATATTCACTATATTTGTAATTTTTTCACTGCTGGTAAAGGAACATTTCAGCTTGACGTAGATAAGTTCGTTTTTAAATTTAAATGATAAGAACATGCACTATTTGTGTTTTTTCAGTCATGTTCATAGATTTTGATGTGCAGGCACGAAAAAGTCAGTCGCTGGCCAACTTCTTTGCTATTGAAATTGCATGGGGGGTCAAAGCGAGACGAATGGTCTTCAGATATGTAAGTTATTTTTAAAACAAACTCCAAGTTCTTATCTCGCTTAGTTCTCAGTTTGTGACAGGAAGAATGTCTCCTTGGGTTTTGGTTACGCGTGTACGCTCTCCAGACAGTCGCACGCAGTGTCGTAGTTAGAGACCTTTGTCTATCCTGATTGTTTTTAAATCTTCGCTTCTCAACAAACAAGTTTATCGATTTCTTTGGTTGATTGGTTTATTTTGTGTGTGCTTCCATATACAGTATACTCATTTCAAGACTCATGCCATCTATAAAACGCGGGCGGAACAACTTCGGTCGAAGAACTGGAAATGCTGCAAGCCAAGCCAATTTTCAATCTAATCGGACTGCACAAATTTACACATCAGTTAAGAAATGTACAATGAGGAGTTGATATCAATTGAGAACATGTGCTTGATGATGTCAAACAAAGTATTACCTCAATTAGGCGTGGCCGCGCCCAATCGCCCGATGCACAACGCTTTTAATCAAGAGTTGCAATGCGAAAAACTGTACGATCTCGGTGCTTTAAGAGAATCAGTTCGAATAAATCTTCCGCTGTTGAACCAACAACAAAAGTACGTATTTTATACTCTAATGAAAGTTGTAAATGTTGGAACTGGAGGGGTTTACTTCTTGGACGCTCCCGGGGGTACATGAAAAGCTTTCTTGATTTCATTGATTTTAGCAACAATTTGCTTACACAATGAAATTGCACTCGCACTTGCTTCATCAGGCATTGCAGCTACATTGTTGGAAGGCGGCCGAACAGCCCATTCAGCTCTAAAATTGCAGTTGAATATGCAAAGCAACGAAACTCCAACCTGCAACATATCGAAGAACTCTCCAATGGTAAAGGTTTTGCAGCAATGTAAATTGATAGTGTGGGATGAATGCACCATGGCACATAAAAAGTCTTTGGGGGCATTAGACCGAACCATGCAAGATCTGCGGAACAATCAAAACCGATTTGGTGGAGCGATGATTTTGTTAACAGGAGATTTTCGTCAAACATTGCCAGTGATTCCACGCTCAACGCCAGCTGATGAACTTAATGCATGTTTAAAGTCATCAGTTTTGTGGAAACACGTCAAGATACTAAATTTAAGCCAGAATATGCGTGTCGAATTGCAAGATGAGCCATCTGGAGAGATATTTTCAAAACAAGTAATTGACATTGGTGTCCGGCTCCATGGCTAAGTGGTGGTTAGCGTGCTGGCCTTTGGTCACAGGGGTCCCGGGTTCGACTCCCGGCAGGGTCGTGAATCTTATCCATCATTCGTTAATTTCGCTGGCACGGGGGCTGGGTCTATGTGTCGTCTTCATCATAATTTCATCCTCATCACGACGCGCAGGTCGCCTACGGGTATCAAATCGAAAGACCTGCACCTGGCGAGCCGAACATGTCCTCGGACACTCTCGGCACAAAAAGCCATACGCCATTTCATTTTTTTCTTTTTTTCATTGACATTGGTAATGGCAAATTCCCTTCAGACGTTCTGACTGGCTGCATTACTTTTCCTGACAATTTTTGTCAGTTTACTGAATCCAAAACCGAACCCATTCAAGAGGTGTTCCCAAATATTGCTCAAAATTACACAGATCAAATTTGATTGAGCGAACGAGCTATATTGGCTGACAAAAACATGCATATAAATGAATTAAATTTCAAAATTCAAAATGAAATAGCCGGTGAATTGAGGACATACAAATCAGTTGATTCCGCTACTAACCAAGATGATGTCGTCAACTATCCACCCAAATCTTTGAACTCGCTGGATTTTCAAGGATTGTCGCCTCACGTTCTTCAATTAAAGGTCGGATCAATGGTCATAATGATGCGAAATATCAACCAACCGCGTCTTTGTAATGGCACACGGCTAGCGGTGAAAACATTACAGAACAACGTGATCGAAGCAACTATTCTAACGGGGAAGTATAAAGGAGAAGACGTTTTGATACCAAGCATCCCTATGATTCCGACTGACATACCATTTGAATTTAAACGACTGCAGTTTCCAGTGCGGATCGCTTTAGCTATGACCATAAATAAATCCCAGGAGCAGTCATTGAGTGTTTGCGGCATTAATCTTGAAAACCCATGTTTCTCGCATGGCCAATTGTATGTTGCCTGTTCCCGTGTTGGAAAACCATCAACTTTGTTTGATTACGCGCCAGGTAATCAAACAAAAAATATCGTGTACGTTAAAGCTTTGCAATGAAAAATATCTTCATAGCATGGGCGCCCGCAAGGGGGGGCAAGGGGGGCACTTGCCCCCCCCTGGAATTCTAAAGATGTTGATGTTCAATTGTTTAATATCATACTAGATTATTTCATAAACTGAAATTACTGACAGTCAGCTAGCATATGTTATAACTGGAAGTTTCTGTAAACAATTTAATGTTGCTGACGTTATATTGGTTTTTATATTCAAGAAAATTGTTAATGTGCCCCCCCCCCCTGGAAAAGATCCTGCGGGCGCCCATGCTTCATAGTGTTGATTGGAATCAGTGTTTTCTATGATAGTTATTTCCTACGAAGAAAGAGGAGTAAGTTTTGCCATATTATCTTCTCGCCATCAACTTATCAAATTACTTGACTTGCAATGGGGGATAATTATGGCTCTATGAGGGATTTGAAGACCTGCTGAACAGTTCCCATCTACGTTACAGTCAATCAGGGTTATTTCTGGGTAGTGATATGTTGTGACCTATTTGAGCATTTCCTTATTCACAATCAAGATATTAATATTGCAGGTAACGAAAACATGTTTTTCCAATAGTTCGTTACTAACTTTTGATAGTAGTAGAAAATTAACTCATTTGATGTTGATGATGTAGTCATTTGCATTATTCTGATTTTTGCGTGTAGTACGGAGTGAATTAGAGTTAGTTCCATTGTCATTTATTTTTGACAGAACGACGTCTGTCGGGTCAGCTAGTAATAATAATAATAATAATAATAATAATAATAATAATAATAATAATAATACCCGTGTGGGGATTTACCGGTTACCTCCATCAGGCGCGTCCCATTGGAATTGGGGAAGCTCACTGGCTCTGCCGCCAGCAGAGTCAGAGGGTAGTAGGGAAATAAAATACCACCGTGAAAAAAAACTGGTCCCTTGCCAGGATTACGGCGAAGACTGGTAAATGACCAGAAGCCAGAAAACATCTTGAGGCAACCTCTAGGGCTAACAACCCTAGTTGTAAAAGGATGGGTACCCGTCCAAATGGCACAACATTTCAAGAAACATACCCCAGGGGGTAAATCTTCGGATAAATCCCTCGTCGTGAACGCCACGGCACACGAGTCTCGTTCGGATTCTGGGGGAGACTCGACATCAAGCAAGAGACGAGTCGGAGCGTCTCGGTGTACCCCGAAGAGTCAAAAACTCAGGAAAAATCTAAAACCTTTCTAGTGACTTTCAACATAAATTCACTTACACAAACTGGCAAGCTGAAAACCCTCACCAAAGCTCTTCACGAAAATCAGATATCCATAATGACCCTACAGGAAACAAGGTACCCAGATGAAGAGATTTTTGAATCCGAAGGCTACCGATTTTTCAAGAGCAAAGCGCAAAAAGGAATCCTCAAAGGAGCTGTGATGCTTGGAACCGCGTTTGCTGTTAGAACCAAGATCCTTAAATCGGTTGCAAATTTCGAACCTGTGAATGACAGATTGTCTATACTCACAATTAAATGCGCGAACAAAACCTACGCCCTAGTTAACGCACATGCTCTTACAAACGATAAGAACAAGTCTGATCCAGGCGAAGTTGGTAATTTCTGGGAGCTACTGGATGAAAAATTAAACAAAATCCCCAAACACCGTGTCAAGCTTCTTTTGGTGACTTCAATGCCCAACTAGGTCGTGAACAGAAGTACAAGAAAGTTATAGGAAATTACCCTGCTCACAAAAGAACCAATCCCAACGGCAAAAGACTGGTGTCCATTTGCGAAAATCACAACCTGCAGGTCATGTCGACCCACTTTCGCCATCTACCCAGAAAGCAAATGACTTGGCGTTCTCCCGTCCAAGCTCTCGGAGAGTTCCAAATTGATCATGTTGCAATCTCCAGGAGAAACAGCCGTGAGATTATGAATGTGAAGGTAAAGAAAGGCATCAATGTGGCCTCAGATCATTATATGTCTCTTATCAAATTCAAACCAATTCCCGCAAACACAAGGAAGACAACCAAACGGATCACACGCTTCGACAATGATAAACTTCGGCAAAGGGTCGAGGAGTTCCAGGAGAAGGCTAGACCAAATGGCTGTGACTTTAATAACGCCAAAAGTCTCCTTGTTGAGGCCGCCAAAGACGTTGCAGAAATCAAGAGAAGCAAAAAGCACCCCGGGTGGAATGGTACCTGCGAATCACTCCTCCAAGAAAGACTCAATGCGTGGAAACAGTACTACTCTACGAAATCAGAAAATGATTGGGAAACCTGCAAAACCCAACGTGCCCAAGCAGCTAGGGTGTTCAGAAGTGAGAAACGAAAATACGAAAAATCTCTCATTGAAAAGATAGAACAAAACTTTAGGAAGAATGAAAGCAGAGAGTACTACAGAGCCTTCAAACGCAAACTCACTGGCTATAAGCCACCATCTCTATGCTTTGAGCGAAAGGACGGCACACTGGCGACGTCAAATGAAGAAAATTGCAGCATTCTGGCAGATTACTTCAAGAATTTACTTAATTGCTCTAAACCGCAAAGCGCCATTGAGACCAAGGGACCCTTACTCAGGTACCCAGATTCCAGACCACCCGAAGGAGATGAAATCAAGCGCCACATTGCCCGTCTCAAAAATAACAAAGCGCCGGGGGAAGACTCAGTAGTAGCAGAACTATGGAAATATGCCCCAGAGGAATCACTTGATATCTTGCAAAAGCAAATAGAAGAAATTTGGAACAAGGAGACCCTACCCGAAGATTGGAAAATAGCTTTGATCCATCCATTACACAAAAAAAGCAGCATGAAGAACATCAACAACTACAGAGGAATATCTTTGCTACCCGTGACTTACAAAATTCTATCACTTGCCATCCTGGAGCGTTTGAAAGCACAAATCGAACATCAAATAGGTGAATACCAAGGAGGGTTCAGAAAAGGTCCTTCAACACCTGAACAGATCCAAAATCTCAAAACTATCATCAGATATTGTACACTAAGGTCCAAGCAGTATGTGTCTGTCTTTGTGGACTTTAAGAAAGCGTACGACTCCATTGATCGGGAAGTCCTGCTAAACATCTTAAATGAATTTGGAGTTGATTTGAAACTGCTGGCATTAATTTGAGCCACCCTGACCGATACAAAATCCAAGGTGAAGTTCCACGGATGTCTCTCGCATTCCTTTGACATCAAAACAGGAGTCCGACAAGGTGATGGGCTATCCCCGATACTCTTCAACTGTGTTCTTGAAAAGATCATCAGAACCTGGCGGGTGAGATTACAGGAAACCAACTACAGTCCATTGAGAATAGGAACCAAATCCAAGGGGATCGCAACAGACTGCTTAGCATTTGCCGATGATGTTGCTGATCTCTCAAACGACATAGAAACCGCTAGAGCTCAAGTTGAAATTTTAAAGGAAATTGCCAAACAAACTGGTTTGCAGATATCGCTTGAGAAAACAGAAGTAATGACTAACATCAAAAAGGCTCCACCAAAACTCCATACAAAATACGGGGACATCACCCGAGTAGACAAATTCAAATACCTGGGTGAGATCATCATGAAAAATGGACTGGACAAAGAAGCACTTCAGGAGCGAGTACGCAAACTGGAAATAGCCTACCAAACATCCTGCACAATCTACAACAAAAAATGCCTTTCCCAAAACACCAAGATACGTCACTATGAAACAGTTCTGAAGCCAGTAGTTCTATATGCAGCCGAAACCCTGTCTCTAAATGCCAACAAAGGACAACTTGAAGAACTGGAGAAAAGAGAACGCAAAATTGTGAGAGGAATCTTGGGATCAAAGTACAGAAATGGAATCCATCAAAAGAGATCCAACAAGGAATTCTGCAGCAAAATAGAGAAAATTACCGACACAATCAGAAAAAGACGGGCGCGATTTTACGGTCATCTGAAAAGAATGGACGGAAGAAAGTTAACTAATCTTTCACTTTTTTGATTCAAACCCCAAAACCACAATTCCCTGGTTTAGAGATACCAAGGAAGACCTGCAAATGCTACATATCTCAGCTGAAGATGCCCTTAACAGAGATCTCTTCCGCAAGAAAATATTGACGAACGGGCTAAACCGAGACGAGCAACCGAAGAGAAGACACGGTGCCCCTTGGACAGATGAGCGTAAGCAGGCCCACTCACAAAGAATGTGGGAAATTTGGGCTCTAAAGAAGGCCAAGTTCAGTGTCAAATGCAACAAGACTTAACGTGGTTCTTGATGGCCCCAGCGAATTATATATACAATAACAATAACAATAATAATAATAATAATAATAATAATAATAATAATAATAATAATAATAATAATAATAATAATAATAATAATTTTATATGCAGCAGAAACTCTTAAACTTACAAGAATTGGGGATCTTGATAAATTAGAAATATCTGAAAAAAGAATTATGAGAAAAATACTACCCTATAAGAAACAACAATGCTGAATTTAGACTACGATCAGAGAGCTATATTTAAAAGTTGAAAAACTGACAACTGTAATGAGGAAAAGAAGACTCCGGTTTTTGGACACATTTATAGAATGAAAACAATAGACTAACTGAACAAACCTTCAACTTATTGAACAGTTACAAATCCAAGACAACGTGATTCACTGCAATCGAAAAGGATATGAAAAAACGCTGGGATTAAAACAGATATAGAAAACAGAACACGTTTCAGAGAAATGACACGAAAGGCAGGATTTTAGGAGAGAAAGAAATGGATGGAAGAAAATGGACTCAAGAGGAAAAGGAACAACATTCTCAGAAAATGAAGAAAGTTAAACGAAAAGAAAAGTAACTAAAGTTGATTTATCGTGCCGACAAGGAGGTTACTCGAAGAAGAAGACGAAGAGTCAAAACGGAGTGTCTTTATGGAGCACAGACAAAGACAAGGGTGGTAGACTCAGGCCTGGAAAAAATAGAAAGGAAGTTCCTTCGAAAATCTTAGGTCCAAGGAATTCGCAAAATGACCAACCTTCTGTCCGGTTGAGATCAAACCAGAAACTCTATAAAACCATCGGAAAAATTACGGCGACAAGTGCACACGTGGGTGTCAAGGAGGAAGAGATAGAGAACAGAACACAACAATTAGGAAGAAGGTTGCGGGAGTGAGGGATGCACCCGAACAGCCACTGACCAAGCCACGAAACATCTCGGTAGAGGAGCGAGAAAGGAGAAGCCAAAGACTTCAGGATCTTTGGCGAGAGAGCAAAGAGTAGGGCAGGTAGATTGCGTAAACATATGGCCGTGCAGGTGAATGAAAGGTAATAATAATGGTTGATCAAACGAACTCTAACCGACACAACATTAAAAACTAAGTACTTAGGAGAAATTTCCGAACCGTTTGAAATTAAAACTAGAGGCAGGCAAGGAGATGGATTATTCACTGTTCAATTTATTCAGGAAAAAGTGATACGCAGGTGGAAAAAATGAAACTAAAATTTGACAGATTTCTCAAAAACAATGTGACTAACTGATGCGCGTACTGGCCCACACTGTGTTCTGCTGACTGGGTTCGAGTCTGCTAGTCTGTGGTTGTGACATTTATTTCCCTGGGACGTGCTGAAGAGGATTCTGAAGCCTTTAAGCGCCTTCTAAGGCAAAAGGAGTAACTGCTGTGATTTTGCTTTTGCTGTATTACAGGTGTGCTGTTGTTTAGAGTGCATTGTAGATTAAGATGGCCAGCAACCCCCCGCCGGGAGGTCATGTGGTTCCACGGGGAGCTCAGAAATGAGTGGAACCTAGTGACGGGAATATTGATTGTTTTAACCTATCGGAAGATTGTGAAGCGTGATTTATCGAATGAAAATATTCGATAGTTTTCATTCCGTTTGAAATCGGTTTAAAGTAGTAATATACGTTTTGTGCTGCGGTAGTACTAGCAACAAGTCATTTGCTAGTAACTACCGAAATGTGGATTGTTGTATTAAACTACTGAGTTTTTAGCGTGTTTCTTTCATTGGTAGTGCCAACGGCCGTAGCCGTGTTGAAACACCGGATCCCGTGAGATCTCCGAAGTTAAGCAACATCGGGCGTGGTCAGGGGTTGGATGGGTTGCCACGCCCTGTTGGTGGGGGGTAAGGGAATGGAGGAGCGGAAAGGAACTGGCCACCCTACCGCACGTAAACTCCGGCTCAGGAATACCTCTGCGGAGGTTCGGACCTGCCTTCGGGCAGAATAACCCTTACCTACCTTTCATTGGTAGTGATATAAGCGGAATTAATGAGACTATAACAAACGGTACACAATGTTCGAGTGAAGTGTTTGGAAACTGAAATACCTACGTTGGTCTATAAAATAAGATGAAATTTCCCGATTAAATTAATTGTGATCATTACGTTTCGTTTTAAATAAAATGCATTTTATGTCCCTAACCTCAAGTTAATGCACGTAAGATTGTCTGTTCATAAAATAACAAATGTTACGTGATTTCAGACGAAGATTGGGTTTACACATTTTTTTAAAAAGTTTGTTTTTGTTGCTATTTGCTTTACTTCGCACCGACACAGATACGTCTTATGGCGAAGATGGGATAGGAAAGGCCTAGGAATTGGAAGGAAGCGGGCGTGGCCTTAATTAAGGTACAGCCCCGGCATTTGCCTGGTGTGAAAATGGGAAACCACGGGAAACCATCTTCAGGGCTGCCGACAGTGGGACTCGAACCCACTATCTCCCGATTACTGGATACTGACCGCACTTAAGCGACTGCAGCTATCGAGCTCGGTTACACCTTATTGTAATGACACCGCACATTAAAGTAATATAAATACAGCAAACTAAACTAAATGAAAAAACATATTTTCTTAGGACCAAGTAATAGTGCATATATAAATTTTAAAACAATTTCATTCATTTAAGGTTAATTTTCAATCATTAGAGGTTCATGGTTAGTATATGGAAAGTATTTATAAAAACTATAACATGATTATATATTGATAAAGTGCACAATAATAAAACTGCACTTATCATTATACAACTTTGAGTCAGATATCTATTCATTTATAATAAATGACTCTTCCTCCACTCCATAACGAAAGTGAAGGCCGATTTCAACGATGACTAGTGGAAAAAATAGGAATTTTCGATCCGAAATAAAAACCGAATGCAAATGGAAACAATCGGTTGTAACGGTAGTTGACGACTATCGAATAACTCGGTAGTTTTCATTCGATAGTCCCGTCACTGGACTGGAACCCCGTACTCGCGGTAACCGGCTTCCAAGGCGGCCTCTTCGATCACAACAATGCCAGCGATAACACCCGAGATGGTTAATGAGTATGCTGAGAAGGGGAAGATCCCACCCAGCGTCGCCGATCTCTTTCCACCGTGGCATCCCGCGGTGAAAGGAAAGCGGAAGGTGGTAGGAAACAGGCGAAAATCCAGGAAAAGCATGTTACCACTACGAAGACCTTGTGCCTCAGTCGCAACAACCTCGGAAAAAACTGAGCCACCACTCTCCACCAGGTCTGCACCCTCTCAGCCTCCTAAGCCGACTGAGACTGCTCAGATCACCTCTCAAAAGGAGACGGGACAGAACTCCACCCCAGGAGGGGAGAGCGAGACCATGAATACCACTCCCGCGAAAAAAAGTATCTGTGCCCCGTGTAGTTGTCAGTGTTAACTCGGAGTACCAGCACCACTATAACTATCTGAAATCACGCTGCATTGGCGCTATTAATACCAGGGAAGCGTTCAAATTTCAGCCGCTAATGTAAAGGATTACCAGCTCATTAAACAATATTTTCAGAACAATAAGGGTTTCTGCGCGCACCAGCTCGCGAGTCAGAGGCTCCTTACGGTATCGTCAGAAATGTCTCCACTGTCGGCGTGGAATGAGTTAGACAGGAACTCTTCGCGCTTGGATACAAGCCGCAGGATGTGTACCAATACTCAAGGAGAGATGCCACAACCAAAAAGCTGATACCCCTAAGCGTCATGAGCGTCACCCTCCATAACGATAAATTCCCTGAGACTATTTCCTCAGTAGAATACTTATGCGGCTCAAAGGTTAAAATTGAGGCATTCAAGGCTCGTGAGGGCCCTACTCAATGTTCTAGATGCCAGAGGTGGGGCATACTGCGAACAACTGCAAGTTGCCCTTACGCTGTCTAAAATGTGGTGAAAACTACTCAGCTGCCACCTGCCCCCTCGACCCGCAGGCACCCGCTGTCTTTGGCGAGCACCTCGCCTCCTGGAGGGGCTGCTCCCTCATCCGAAACGCTATGGAGCAGAAGATGGCACGAGAGTACCTGAAAGGACAGAAAACCAAGACTTTCCCTCCCTCAAGAGAAGTCGACCCTAATTTCTCTTTTGCTGCTGCAACCGGACGAGCCCAGACTGTATCGTCATTGGAAGCGTCGCCCATATGCGATCTGTCGGGCATGAGCAACATTTTGAACCTCGCCAAGCAAATACATTTCTCTAGGCTTCTGCCTATTCTTAAGGACACCGCCAGTAAGCTACGAACATGTCAGACAAAAATAGATACAATGGGAGTGCTGATAAGTGCTACGATGCAGTACTTCTCAGAACACAGAAGACAAGTTGTTCTCTGACTATGGATCTTACGGTCTGTGCCTGGAATTGTAAGGGTGTTACTGGTCAGAAATACGAACTTGAGTCGTTTATTTCTGAACATAACATTGACATCCTCCTGTTGGGGGAAACGTGGCTTAAGCGCCATATGGCCTTCAAAATTAAGAACTTCGCGGTCTACCGCAAAGATAGAGCCAACAGAGAGTGCGGCGGACTGGCTGCGCTGTACTCACCACGCCATAGACCATCTCCCTCTCGGCGTTATTGAGTCTCTCGGTATCGAGATTAGACACGGAAATTATCACTATCGAACTTTTGCGGCCTATTTACTACCCCCTCCCCCCAAGGCTCCGCTTAACACTGCGGAATTAGATATTTTATTAGAGCCTCCGTGGCACCACTGGGTTCCGTGGTTCCAATCCCGGTCACTCCATGTGAGATTTCTGCTGGACAAAGCGGAGGCGGGACAGATTTTTCTCCGGGTACTCCGGTTTTCCCCGTCATAATTCATTCCAGCAACACTCTCCAATATCATTTCATTCCATCTGCCATTCATTAATCATTGCCCCAGAGGAGTGCGACAGGCTTCGGCAGCCGGCACAATTCCTATTCTCGCCGCTAGATGGGGGCTTCACTCATTCTATTCCTGACCCGGTCGAATGACTGGAAACAGGCTGTGGTTTTTCATTTTCATTAAATAATCCAAGAAACATTTGTTCTATCACTGGAGGAGACTTAAATTCCAAGAGTACAGACTGGAACTCCAGGACTAAGGGGAGAATACTACAGCAACGTATGAGAGATAATGACCTCAGTGTATACGCTCCTACGGAACCTACTTTCTTTCCTGAGTGGGGCGGGCGGCCTACCCGATGTACTAGATGTCGCAGTTACAAAATATTATAATAGGTCTATCGACATTTTTGGCCCCAGATGCACTTACGAGGTAATTCGGACCATAAGCCAATCATCTTCAATCTTACTTGGGTTAGGCTAGATGAGCCATCTCTTCCTACGGTAACTCTATTAACTACCCTACCACAGATTTGTTCGGCATGTTAATAAAAGTTTAAAATTTATCAAATTAACAGTAAGAATGACATTGACCGTGCTATTGTTCACCTTAATAATAAGGTCAATAATGCACGGAAATATATCATTCAACTTGCTAGAAATCCCGCGCACTTGCGCATGCGCTACAATGGCGCTGATTCTATTGTACGGTACCACTGCCCTCGTGATGTCCAGGCCGTACTGTAACTCTGATGACGTCACGCTTTGTGTGGAACTTTGTGCGATACGCATCCGCTCCACCTGAATAACACACTCGTTTAAATTACTTAAGAATCTGTTAACACCTTATAAAACCAAAAATCTATTCATAAATATTTGTTAGTTCTGATATACAATGCATATCCTTCCTCGTAACGTTCTATTTCTCGCGTATATCCGTCCGTTTCCTTGAGTTCAGGCTAACACTTTGAGACATATTTTTGCGGTTTCTATCCATTTTCTAGTCAACTGGAACATTCACATCATACAAACCGATAGAAAACAAGCAACAGATTACTACAAATTAAATTATTTCTGTACCACCGATTCAGTACCACAAGAAAGATTACAAGTAAGCTAACCTCCAACAATAACAAAACGTTTACTGTCACTGTCATGAAATTCAGTCATTGTTTAAAAATGTACAATTATTTTCATATTAAATTTTCATGGAATAACCCTGTTTCATTGCCTATGATATGAAATTTGATAGGAAAAATCCGAGCAGTGTTATTTTACAATACATTTCTACCTAAAATGGTACAATGCTTAAATTGGAGTTGAATTTTCATATACCGGTACACCGAATTCAAATAATCTGAGTCTTACTACATAAAATATATCTAATGTTACCCGTGTTTTTGACATAATAAGAAATTTTAACTCACCATCTGGACGATACACTCTTATTTCCCTCAGCATTTAGTGTTCAGAAAATTGGTTGATACACACAACTGTGTAGTGATTAACGATTCATTTCTCCCTAGTAATAGCCTCCTTCCATAACCTAACGCTTTCTTCTTCAGAAGAAAACACAAATACTGGAGTGTATTCTCCTCGTTTATAATGTGCTTTGCAGCCAGGCACACAGCAACTCTTAGCATGGTGATTTCTCTCACTCATCACCTTCATTCAACTTTATACACATCGTCGTTGATAATAAAACGCTAAATGCTTTAACTCAATTCATTTTACACTAGGGATATAACATTACACAAATAAACTACAAAATTAAAACACGGCAGAGCGATATTCTTAACCTAGAGCCTCACAAGAATACACGCTCACACTAAATTTTCTTCGCTAACTGAGGACTTTTCACTTAATAATGCGGTCGATAAAGACTCAGTCTGATATATATCTGAGTAAACATGCGGCCAACGTTAAAAATGTCAATAAAACAGCGAAGATTTCACATGTAACCCAACTAACTCACGTGCTTAACTTCCCCCCTAAAGATCAGCTGATTGCTTTCCCGCGCTCCCTACAGTAGGGCCTGGACATCACGAAGGCAGTGACCGAACCCAGGGGTAGGAACCCTCTAGGACGATGCCTCCATTTCCTGATTAAACATCCGACTAACTCAGGTTGGGCAGAGAGTGGGTAAGTTGTCGAGGGTAAGTCTAAAAGTCGAAGTTTAGAACTTATCTCTAAGTATATGACAGGAATAATGGAGGTTTATCTGGAATGAGAAATACTGATATGGGGTAAGATTAGTTTATTACATGAAATAACCCCGAATCATACTACAATCAACAAAAATCCAAATAATAAAACGTCAATGAAATTAGCATTGAAATGAAATTGAAACCAACGAAAGTGAATATGGACATCAAACATTAATCATCCAGATCGAATAAACTGATAAAATGAAAGTTCCAATTTACAATTTTAAATATTTATGAGTTTCGGAATAATTCCACATAATTGTCCAACGTTCCTGTAGCACTAATTTAAGTATCACATTATACGGATTTAAATTCAGGGTACTTGCCGCGATATTTACCTTTAAACGTGATTTAAGACGCAGTATGACATGATATGAACCACGAAAAATAATAGTGGCATTTCTCTACGGTATATTTACAACAATCAAAACAATTACAATGTTCAAGTATTTACATTAGATCAGGAGGGAACTTATATACTACACTGACTCGACGTGAAACCGGTTCACCAAAAGATGTAGTAAGAACTGGATTAACCACAACCATTCCTCAGCACTCGGGCTGTTCCCCATTCATCAACAAGACAAGAGATCAAAATCACCATGAATCACATAAAAATACCATCCTGCAAGAGAAAACAAATAATGTAATTTAATAATCACGTGGAAGGCAATGGGCAACATTGCGTTCCTCTGCTGCATTTGCGCACCGGTTAGTGCCCTTCATCCGTCACATATTTCGTGCTTTGCAGTGGGCTGAAAAGAATGTTAAAACTCAAGACTACTCTGGGGAATTGGTCATTGTTTTACGACAAGATGCCCTTTCCCGACGCTAATTACACAAGATGGCAGCTGCTAGCTTAGAGACTACTACACAAGATGGCGGCTATAGATAGGCTGTTATGACCTCCTCCTCCTCCTCCTCAGCCTCAGTCAAGGCATAGCTCTATCGAACAAGTTTAAACATGCATCGCGAAGACAAGAGTGTGCACGTGTTTTTAATCTGCAGCGATGACGTCATTAGATTTGTGCATGTTCAGACTCACAGATCACAAAAGAAGTGATTGAAACATAACAAGACTAGAATCGAACACTGTACTCGATGTCGTTCTCCTCCTTCTCGTCCTCATCGTCCTCCTCCTCCTCCTCCTCTGTCAAGGCATAGCTCTATTGAACAAGTTTAAACATGCATCGCTAAGGCAAGAGTGTGCACGTGTTTTTAACCTGCAGCGATGACATGATCATAGTTGTGCATGTTTAGACTTGATCACATACTTACCCAAGCTGCTGTTCAGAACATATCATGACTAGAATCACATGTCGTTACTTACAACGACAAGTATATCAAGACTAGATTTACATACTATAGTTGACGTTGTGAGTGTTGAGAACACTAAATAAGTAAATCGCATACTATAGACCACGCCGTTACCTACAACATGTGATCATAACATGTTTACTGCATTGCAAGAGATACTTTTGTAAGAAAAACTAGAATCGAACAACAGAACACTGTTCAGAGAGATATCTTTGTAGAAAAAAATTGCATTCTCAACATACTTACTGAGGTGCTCTTCTTTTAGCAAGCTGAGATTACAGTTTGAACCGACTATCTTACGATCCGGAGGCTAACACGTTGCCAACCCTACAGTTTAAAGTTGATTACAGCTTAGATACATCTTCTATTATTTGCCTGGTGCGATTCGAATCTGCCCGCTCCAAGCTGACAGCTACATGCAGTAGCATGTGAATGAACGGTAACACAAAAGTCACTGCTTACTATTACTCTGCATCGTGAAACTAAACAAGATGCATCCAGTTTTCGAAGGCGTTGACGTGTAAATTATTGCCAGTACACAGTAAAAACGCACACACTTTGTAACGTTCCAGACGTTACAGTGTAATTATATTAATTTTATTATGTGTAATTAATTCAGGAATTTAACGTCATGATATTTATCTTGGTATGTAATGGTATTATAATTCATGTTTAATCATTTGCTCACTATCATTTCATTACTTTGTAACTACGACTTGTAAACGAGGGCTGAATATCCTCATATTCACTTAGATTCTTGCGACAGTCGGTTAAAATTAACTTGCAGTAGATTTCCTCTATCTTGCCACATCACCGAGGAGGAAGGAAGGACAAATTTAGACATCAAGTTCTGAGAAAAGCGAGCACGTGTTCAAGCGTGGTAACGTAAGCTACCGTATTTCGACCAGAATTATTCAAACTGATCAACGCCTATATTTTCAAAGGAGCGTCATGTTGCCATGGATACTGAGTGAAAGGACGAATAGAAGAACAGTTGATATCTTGGTTATGGCCCGTCAACTCTAATATCTGGAGTGGGGAGAGACGTGTCATCTGATTGGACCACGTGTAGCGACCTGTAATTAGCGCGAGAGAAGGTTATAAAAGGGCGTGTTGGAGCTCGTGGCTTCATCTTCTTATGATCTTCTGATCTTCTACGTATTCATTCGCTACTTGATCTTCTACGTGATAATCTACTTGATTCTGCGTTTCGATACTTAGAAATTCTGAATGAGGGGTGTAGAGCCACTCTCATCAAGAATTACGTACAGCACGGCTACAAGACCGGTTTGAACCAGTCTAAGTCAATAGATAGTTTTAATCTAGATAGAAATGAAACTTCAGAGAACATTTTCAGTAAAGTTGGAAGGATTCTTAATTGAGTATCCTCTCCATAAAACCCAAGGTGGTTCTTCTAACTATGACTTAGGGCTTATCTCCAATATATGGGATAAAGCATAATAGGGAGTGTTAGTTTTGAAGTCATTTTCCAATTAGTGGGAGGTGCAATTTGCAAGGCAGGAATGGTACTTAGCTGCAGATGAAGAGATCTCAAAGACGACCAATGATGTTCCCGCTACAAGGATGGAAGCTTTCCAAGGACCAGCAGAACAAGACTACATGGTGAGCAAGCGAGTTAAAGATATTGCAAGTTTTCGCGAAGTAGAGTCATTCAATTTTTTGTTAAATTCATTTTCTATTTTTAAATTCAGTTCTCGTTAAACCGTCGTCATTTATATTAAATATAATAAATAGTATTTTTCTAGTTCATTTTAATCAATCTGCCTTAATTAGCCTTTTGATTTTTAATTCTCCTGCTTAATGATTAGTGCACTATCACCCCACCCCTGTGATAAGAGTCTGTCCAAGCTTGATTATAAATTTTATCTTTAAGTCCTCAACTTAAAGATTGGCGCCCTTTGCTTGCTTGGTTGCATTTCTCGTATGATGATTGTTCTCCGAGAGGGGAAGTCACAAAAATGCCGCTCCAACGTGTGGCGAGAAAATCATTAAGTACGGAGCAGTTAATAACGGTAACGATATCAGAATTAGTATTATGGGCAAAATTTGGATATCCACGTTTCATTAGGAGTGTTTGATTGTGGGAAGGGTCATGGCTGATCAGACGAAAGAGGAGAGGATGTTGCGCAGTGGACGGGCGATAAAAGGCAATAATGTATTGAGTTCAGAGGAAGAGTTGTGTAGTCTAGGAGAGGAAATTGAAGATAGAAGTGTAAGTAGTATGGAGAGTGAAGGCAAGCAGAAAGAAGTTAGTATGGAGTCAGATGATAGTAGGATGGGGGGCGAAGCGGAAGTAAATACTAACAATGAAAGTAATAATAATGATCAGTTAATGGGAATGATGCAGTTAATGTTAAGTAAGATAGAGGACAGTAAAACTGAAATAAAAAATGAATTGGAACAAACTAAATCTGAACTTAAAGAACAGTTAGAACAAACTAAAGCTGAATTAAGCAGGGGGATGAGGGAAAATAAGGAGGAAGCGAATCGGAGAATGGACGAACACAGTAGGCAGTTACGCGATCTGGTGGTAAAAAATGAACATTTTAATAAGCGATTAGAGGACCAGAAAAGCGAATATGTACGGCAAGGGAAAAAGGTAGAAGAAAAGTTTGCGGAACAGAGAAGTGAATTCCTGGAATTAATGGGGAAGGAAAACAACTCTACTAGGGAGGAAGTAATGAGGCAGGTCACTAGTATTGATAAGAGAGTTGAGACTCAAAGAGGGGAAATACGGGTATTTAAAGACCACGTCCAACAAGAGATTGACACGGTAAAGCTTAGAATAGAAGATGAGACCCGGGCAAGTGAAGAAAGGTTTGCGATAGCTGAAGAGAATAAGATTGAAATTAGGACATTGAAAGAGAAGCAGGTTAATTTGGAGAGAGAAATTGATAGGAGAGGCAGAGATGTAGAATGCCGGATAGAGAAAGCAGAAAATAAGTTAAAACAGGTGGCAAAGGATAAACAGGTTTTCACGGGAAGGCAATGTCTAGGAAATAGCTACATTAGGGAAATTGAACTACCTAAATTTAATGGGTAACAAACGAACCCGCTAGATTTCCTTAAGATGATAGAAAAACGATTTGAAAAGCGTCTAGAGGAAGGGTCTATGGACTGGGAAGACGTTATGGAAAATATTGACCATGCTTTTGTAGGAGAAACTCGGTCTTGGTTCATGGTATATAGGCAGACGATGACGAACCTGAAAGAATTCAGAAATAAGTTTAGAGAGAAATTCTGGAATGAAGCGATACAAGCTCGGGAGAGAGAAAGGGTGGTATTTGGGAGGTACAAACAGCATGAAGGAGTTACTATGACCGAGTACTTCCTGGCACATGTCATGATTTGTCAGAACTTAGATGGTATAACCGAGGGGTCTGATGTAGTAAGACTACTTTTGAGACATTTTCCGGACAGGGTGAGAGAAGCGGCCTGCATGCAAAAAGTTGGAACTATTCAGGAGATGGAGAACCTACTAGGCAGTTTTGATGCTTTAGGTAACCTTAGGAGTAGAACGGAGAATATTCAGAACTTTAGTCATCACAACGGAATGAGACATAACGGTAGAACACAGAATCACGAAACTCGCAATCAGTTCAGAACTCAGCAGAACAGCAGGAGCGGAGCACCGGAATATAGGACAGGAAATTCCCAACGGAGGCCAGAGCAATGTACTAATGAGTCCAACGTCAATACACAAAGGGAACCTTTAAACTAACTAGAGGCTGTAATGTTAGGTCAGAATTCCAGCCTAGTACGAAGGTAGCGAAGTGTCTTGCCATGAAAGTGTTACCATATGACCTAGATGTTAGAAACGATTTGTTGTATGAACCCGAGCAGAATAATGGAGATTCAAGTAATAATGTAGTCAATCCCGTTGTTAAATTGAAAGTCTGGGTGGCGTGGGTTAAAGTTTTGATTGATTCTGGTAGCCAAATATCATGTATTAGTTCTCAGTGGTATGAGTCATTAGTGAAACAGGGTGTTCAGTTGGAGGAAATGCCTGTTAAGTCTACTTTCATCATTACGGCTGTTGGAAAGAGGTCTAAGCAAATTTGTAAACAAGTAGCTGTGCCGATCTGTATTAATAATTTTATTAGCGTTCAGATATGTTTGGTAATTCCGCATTTGATATTTGATCTTATCTTGGGATCTGACTGGTTAACGTTAAAATTGCCTCAGTTAAATTACAATGATCTAGTGCTAAATTTGAGGTGGAATAATGAGGATATCGAGGTCAAGTTTGAGGAGGAAATTCAGAGGAAAACGGAAGTTAGTACAGTGTGGAGAATGAGAGAGGTTTCTAAAGTTAATGAAGAGGCTAGTAAGGGCCTGAAGTTGTGCCAGTTGTGGATTCATGAGGATAAAAGATGTGGCTTGAAAGAAGCCGTAAGTAGAAATGAGTTAAATGAAATCCAGAAGGACAAGTTATTTGAAGTGTTATGTGAACACGTGGAGATTTTCTCCGAGAAACCTGGTGTTACCCATCTGTATGAACATTCTTTTTCTGTGCTGGATAAGACTCCATTCAGCGGACCGCGGTATCCGATACCACACAAATATGCAAAAGCCGTAGAGGATCAAATTCAAGCTATGTTAGCAGACGAGGTGATTGAATTATCAAACAGTCAATATGTTAATCCCTTAATTGTCGTGCCTAAGTCTGATGGATCAATACGTCTGTGTATTGAATACGAGAGCGTAGTGAGAGTGTTAGGTTTGCCTGAGGAACCACCTCGTAATGCTGAATTTTACGTCCGACTGGCACGGGAGAACCTGATTAAATCTGGAGATAAACGTAAGAGGCAACAGAAACGTAAGGTACTGGATAACTTTGAGGTAGGTGATATGGTTTTGGTGAGAGTTCCCATGTTGTCAAATAGTGAGGATAAGGTAACAAAGAAATTTTTTCTTTTATATCAAGGCCCTTATAAAGTACATAGAAAACTAGGACCCTGTGCTTACAAGTTAGCGGATGGCGAGAGCGTAATGAATGGTTCATACAACATTAGTAGTTTACGGAGATACCTGTCGTGTGAGGTGGCTGAACCGGATTGTACGATATAGGTCAGTAACGCGGGGAAGTTGCTACTTGTTATGTCAGACTACGAGCGGTATGTGTTTACGTCTCAATTGTGGTGGTATTTCCTAGTTGTGTTTGTAAACAAGGGAGATGTTTTGTGTGTGGCGGTAGATTTACGCTCGTTCATTGACGATAGATCATCTGTTTTCTGTATGTGAGGCCATGAAATTTTATATATTTGTTTTCTGAGATGTTACAGAAGGCTAATTAAAGCTGACGACGGCAAATAATTAATTTTCCCGTATGTGCATTTCTAACTTGCAATAATTTTACCGTGAGCTTAAATTACGTGTGTATGTGTGTGAAGTGTATTGCATCCTGCTTCAAGATAAGGTTGAAACATTCGAAAGAGTGATAAAAGTGTAAATTGTTTGTATCATTTGTTTTCCATGGTTTTAATGTAAAAGATTGGAAGAGAACGTGTTACTGCTATCTAGCAAAGAATGTCGGAGAGATGGGAAGTAAAAAGGACAAAAAGACACTCGGCAGAGTTTGTAATCTGAATTGTATATATTATGTTATATTCTCTAGGGTAATCTTGTTTTTTTTTACAAAAATGAAAAGTTGCTTGTGTTGGGCATAATTTAGCATCTAAACCTCAAGATGAACTGAAATAACAGACAGTCGCAATGGTAAGCAGTCTAAGCGAGATATGGAAACAGAGAGATATAATTAATTGTATGAAAATAATGTCGCTCGTTATGGGCAAGTAATAGAGGTATTTCCAGTCAATGTGGAAGTAAGTGTGTGAGTTCTCAACTCATGTGATATTTGTTAAGAACTCATGGGGGAGTATGTAACGTTCCAGACGTTACAGTGTAATTATATTAATTTTATTATGTGTAATTAATTCAGGAATTTAACGTCATGATATTTATCTTGGTATTTAATTGTATTATAATTCATGTTTAATCATTTGCTCACTATCATTTCATTACTTTGTAACTACGACTTGTAAACGAGGGCTGAATATCCTCATATTCACTTAGATTCTTGCGACAGTCGGTTAAAATTAACTTGCAGTAGATTTCCTCTATCTTGCCACATCACCGAGGAGGAAGGAAGGACAAATTTAGACATCAAGTTCTGAGAAAAGCGAGCACGTGTTCAAGCGTGGTAACGTAAGCTACCGTATTTCGACCAGAATTATTCAAACTGATCAACGCCTATATTTTCAAAGGAGCGTCATGTTGCCATGGATACTGAGTGAAAGGACGAATAGAAGAACAGTTGATATCTTGGTTATGGCCCGTCAACTCTAATATCTGGAGTGGGGAGAGACGTGTCATCTGATTGGACCACGTGTAGCGACCTGTAATTAGCGCGAGAGAAGGTTATAAAAGGGCGTGTTGGAGCTCGTGGCTTCATCTTCTTATGATCTTCTGATCTTCTACGTATTCATTCGCTACTTGATCTTCTACGTGATAATCTACTTGATTCTGCGTTTCGATACTTAGAAATTCTGAATGAGGGGTGTAGAGCCACTCTCATCAAGAATTACGTACAGCACGGCTACAAGACCGGTTTGAACCAGTCTAAGTCAATAGATAGTTTTAATCTAGATAGAAATGAAACTTCAGAGAACATTTTCAGTAAAGTTGGAAGGATTCTTAATTGAGTATCCTCTCCATAAAACCCAAGGTGGTTCTTCTAACTATGACTTAGGGCTTATCTCCAATATATGGGATAAAGCATAATAGGGAGTGTTAGTTTTGAAGTCATTTTCCAATTAGTGGGAGGTGCAATTTGCAAGGCAGGAATGGTACTTAGCTGCAGATGAAGAGATCTCAAAGACGACCGATGATGTTCCCGCTACAAGGATGGAAGCTTTCCAAGGACCAGCAGAACAAGACTACATGGTGAGCAAGCGAGTTAAAGATATTGCAAGTTTTCGCGAAGTAGAGTCATTCAATTTTTTGTTAAATTCATTTTCTATTTTTAAATTCAGTTCTCGTTAAACCGTCGTCATTTATATTAAATATAATAAATAGTATTTTTCTAGTTCATTTTAATCAATCTGCCTTAATTAGCCTTTTGATTTTTAATTCTCTTGCTTAATGATTAGTGCACTATCACCCCACCCCTGTGATAAGAGTCTGTCCAAGCTTGATTATAAATTTTATCTTTAAGTCCTCAACTTAAAGATTGGCGCCCTTTGCTTGCTTGGTTGCATTTCTCGTATGATGATTGTTCTCCGAGAGGGGAAGTCACAACTTACCTGAAAAAGGGAAAAGTCTCCTCCTCCTAGGGCTAAAGGACTAATAGGCTAAAGGGCTAATGGGCTAAAGGGCTCCTCCTCCTACTAAGGCAAAGTAGCTAACGGGCTAATGCGCTAAAGGGCTAAAAGCTCCTCCTCCTCCTCCTCCACCTTACCGCGACCTCCTTCTCCCAGAAGGAGTTAACTTAAGTTGGAGGGCCGATGACCTTGATGTTAGACTTCTTTAAACAACAAGCATCATCATCATCATCATCATCAACTTAAGTTGGTACATTTTTGACAGCAGCAACACCTTCGTCGATTGTTATCTGCAAGAACGCTTCTACTTTGTTGGATGTAGCAAATTAATCTCTATTGGTAAATTGTTTATATCTTCTAACTTTATACTGGCGACGATGTGTAACTTCTATTGTTCATGATCAATGACTGTTTACAATGTATCTTACAGTAATGTAATATATTCGTGTTGTGTATATCTGTGGTTATTCTTCAATAAACAACTGCATTGAACGATCTACCAGACTTATGGTTTTGTTATAGTCCTTCTACTATGAGTAGTTACAACCTAAATTGCTTAACATTTGTATTATTCTTACTACAAGTACGCGAAAAAACTGATAACTGTATCGTCCTTAAACGAAAAGGTTACAGTGGCGAATGAACGTACCATTTTCCACTTCTATTATAACGTCCAAATTTAAAGTGTCAATGTTTAAGAAGCCTTTCTCGTGGACAGTAGAAATTTCTTCTGAGGACGCGGAGCACAGTTCCCTGCGAAACGTAAGGAATTTCACCTTATTTTCTTCACACGGCATAAGCCCAAAAGCCTATAAAGTATCATGTCTTCAAAAAATTTTATGTTTCCTGTGAGGTGGAGAAATCCACCCCAATGGTAATCAGAGTTGGAGTCCCTCAGGGAGGACCTCTGTCTCCCACCCTATACGGCCTATATATGAACGATCTTCCAACCCGTCAAGGAACGGAGATCCAGCAATATACGGATGACATAGCCATTTACACTAGCATGAAATGAAATTACTATGCTGTCCGAGCCATCCTTCTGGGAGTGGTGTGTCCGAAACAAGGTGAAAATAAATCCCACAAAAATTCAGGCTATTATTATCACCAAGCGTCGGCCTAGATTTGGTCCCTTTGTCTTGGACCAACAAAATTAAATATCTCGGACTAACAATGGACAGAAATATGTCCTGGAGGTACAATATAGAACAAGCCTTACAGTGTGTCACAGCACGGATGAAAGCCTTGAAACCTCTGCTGGGAAATAAATATATCTCTACTAGTATTAAGAGAAATATTTACCTGGAGTAGTATAATAGGCGGATTCGGCGGCCACCTCCTCCTCCGGGCTTCCAGGGGCCCCTCCGCCTGCCGCGGGAAATTTGAATTTTGGCGGGAAATTTGAATTTTGGCGCGAGATTTGAATTTGTGAACAAAGCCACGTGCTTTTGACAGCTGTCATCGACAACAACGCATCGCTAACCTCACTGCTGCCATCTTGACGGGCCTAAAACTCAGTGATACCAACTTAACCTAACTAGCGCGAGATTTGAATCGGTAAACAAATCCACGTGCTTTTCTGACAGCTGTCATCCGCCATCTTCAATCTATAGAGCACAGTGCTGCCCTCTTTTGAAATGTGGTGGCGGATAATTTGAAAAATGCTTTTTGACAGCAGCCATCTTTGAGCACCGTGCTGCCCTCTTTAGCTAGATACCTTTGAAATGTGGTGGCAGACAATTCCACGTGACAGCAGCCATCTTTAATCAAGAGAGCACCGTGCTGCCCTCTTTGTGGCGGTGGCAAATTCCACGTGCTTTACAAACTCTCGTGCTTTTTTCTGACAGCTGTCAACCGCCATCTTGCATCACAAACCTCAGTGCTGCACTCTTTAGCTAGATACCTTTGAAATGTGGTGGTGGCAATTTGAAAAATTCTATGTGCTCTTGTTTGGAAACAAAGCCACGTGCTTTTTTGACAGCTGTCATCCGCCATCTTTAATCAACAGAGCACCGTGCTGCTGTCATGCTGGCAATTTCGTCAGCTGTCATCCGCCATCTTTAATCGACAGAGCACGGTGCTGCCCTCTTTAGGACATGTAGTAGCGGGCAATTTGAAAAGTTCTGTTAGCTGTCATCCGCCATCTTTAATCAAGAGAGCACCGTGCTGCCATCTTTAGCTAGATACCTTTGAAATGTGGTGGCGGCAAATTCGAAGTGCTTTACAAACTCACGTGCTTTTGTCATCCACCATCTTTAATCCACAGAGCACCGTGCTGCCCTCTGTAGTAGCGGGCAATTTGAAAAGTTCTGTCAGCTATCAACCGCCGTCTTTAATCAAGAGAGCACCGTGCTGCCATCTTTAGCTAGATACCTTTGAAATGTGGTGGCGGCAAATTAAAAAATTCCAAGTGCTCTTGTTTAGTAAACAAACTCACGCGCTCTTTGTCAGCTGTCATCTTACATCGCGAACCTCTGTGCTACACTCTTTAGGTACATACCTTTGAAATATGGTGGCGGATAATTTAAAAAGAAAAATTCTACATCAGCCATCTCTCGACGCTAATTGCACAAGATGGTGGCTATACATGACTCCTTAAAGGTGCTTATGCAAGATGGCCGCTATACATAGGTTCTTATGAGACGCCCTTGGGATGCTTGCGCAAGATGACGGTTATACAAGGCTCCTTATGAGACTCCCTAGGGATGCTTGCGCAAGATGGCGGTTGCTCTTATGAGGCGGCTTAAGGGTCCTTTGCACAAGATGGCTAGAGACGTCCTAAGGATGCTTGCGCAAGATGGCGGACGCAAGATGGCGGCTATACACGACTCCTTATGAGACGCCTTAAGGGTGCTTGCGCAAGATGGCTGCTGCTCTTATGAAGAAAGCTAGCTTAGAGGCTAACGTGTCGTGCTAGTTCGATTCATTAAATTTAGGGCTTAAATGCAAAATGTTAAATATCTCGAACACGGTGCATCGTAGAGCAAAACGGATAAAATTTTTCTACCTGATACCAAGGTTTGCAGTATCAGGAACATTATAGCATAAGAAAAACATAGTCTAATGATGAGATCGACGGTTCGATCCCTACTTAGGCCCTTTGGCATTGGCAGCTATCTAATTCTACAAGATGGCGGCTATATATAGCTTCTTATGAGGCAGCTTAAGAGCGCTTGCACAAGATGGCATGATACGCCCTAGGGTTGCTTGCGCAAGGTAGCAGCGACAAGACGGTGACTATACACAGCTCCTTATGATACGGCCTACAGGTGCTCACACAAGATGATGGCTGCTCTGATGAAGAAAGCTAGCTTTGCATCGTGCAGGTATCTTTACAGCACTAAACCTCATACCTTTGAAATGTGGTGGCGGGTAATTTGAAAAATTCTACGTGCTTTTTCTTAACAGCAGCTATCTTTAAACAATAGCGGCTATACATAAGCTGTTAAGGCCTTCTCTTATGTCAAGGCATAGTTCTATCGAACAAGTTTAAACCTGCATCGGGATAGCTAGAGTAAGCACGTGCTGCAGTTATGACGTCATTATGCATGTTTAGACTTGCAAATCACTAAAGAAACATAACAAGACTAGAATCGAACACTGCACTCTATGCCGTTAACTTTATCATGTGATCGGAACATTGATTGAAGTGTTTACACTAAAATAGAACACTGTACTCGATACAACATGTGTTTAGAACATGTCAGGGGATACCTTCAGATTAGATTACCGCACATTCCTTGTAGGGCTAATAGGCTAAAGGGCTAATGGGCAAAAGGGATAATGGGCTAATGGGCATAAGGGCTAAAGGGCTAAAGGGCTAATGGGCTGAAGGGCTAATGTGCTAAAAGGCTAATGGGCTAAAGGGCTAGGGTGCCTCTCCTCTCTTTATCCGGGCTTGAGACCGGCTCTACAACTAGAGGCGGAGTTAACACCCTAAGGAAGGGAGAATGTTGGGAAATAATCTATACGAATATAGCTACTCGATCGACTATATACTACAGATGGACGACTTAGGTGAGGGTAAGCGCTTACTTAATAATACCTACACGACGTAATTCATGCTCTATTTCAAAAATGTCTTTTTTGTACTGTGTGTAATCAGCATCATGATAGGCTCTTAGCAGTTGTAAACGTTTTACGAGTACGTTGGGGTCTTTACAGTAGCTTATATCTACAGAGGTAACAGAGGCTTGTTGTGAACTTTGAGTCTATATGCAGACAGTTGATGTGTAGGGACTTGTTTTGACGTAATACGTGCTTCAGCAGTAGCGTTTCTAGGTTCAAACTTAACTTGTTTCGATAGCGATGAAGCGTTGAAATTTCCTTCTTCTTTACCTTGCATCTCTTCTTGAGATATTTGCACTGCGACAGAACGTGTAGTAGGCTTAGGAAATGAAGTAAAATCATCAAGCTGTAATGGCAATGAATTTTCTTCTTCTTCTACTTTCCCTTTACTACTGTTTTGATCAACATCATTATCCTTATTATCATAATCATGATCTTGCCTCTCTTTATCTTGAAGTTTGTGCTTAGTAACAGAACTTGCAGCAGGCCTAGACAACAAGGGAGAATTAAAAATCTCTCGCAGGGGTGTACTTTTTAAACATAAATCAGTGTTCGCTGGAATATGGTTGAGCTCTTTGTATTTTGTTCCCGATGAAGCTACATTACAAGCGGCTTCATGACGTTGAGCGTTGTATGCGTTCTTGAACTCTCTTCTACAATGTTTGCATTGAAAAATTGTCCTACATGATATCTCATGACGTCCCCTGTGATAGCTTCGGGAAAATGCTTTTCCACACTCTTCGCAAATATACCTAGAAATAGGTTTTTCTATGACGGACTTTTATCTTCTGCTAACAGATTCTTCTTTAAATCTACTTGACATTTGTTACTCTCTACTTCGATGATGCGAACAGCTTAGCGATTAACAGTAAACTAACACAAAAGCGTATAACCAAGGTAGCAACAGTAAGGTTTAAGCCCATCAAGATGGCAAGAGTGAGGTTAGCGAGGTTCTGTTGTCCTTCAATGTGAGGTTAGGTCGCACGCTCGCGTAGAGGTTGTTTAGTACGATAGTTGATGTATGCATTATCAAAAGGTGATATGTACACGCTTTTAAACCTTGCTATTCTTACTGCTACTATGTTCGCAAGATTTTCAAACATCGCTATTCTTTGTGCTTTAAGTTCGTTCGCATAGGTCATGCTAAAGTAGCAGCGCAAACACATGTGAACGTTGTACATTCTAGCGGGATGTGTTTAGTATAATAGTTGATGTCATCTCGTACTCGTAAAACGTTTACAACTGCTAAGAGCCTATCATGATGCTGGTTACACACAGTACAAAGAAGATATTTTTGAAATAGAGCATGAATTACGTCGTGTAAGTATTATTAAGTAAGCGCTTACCATCACCTAAGTCGTCCATCTGTAGTATATAGTCGATCGAGTAGCTATATTCGTATAGATTATTTCCCAACATTCTCCCTTCCTTAGGGTGTTAACTCCGCCTCTAGTTGTAGAGCCGGTCTCAAGCCCGGATAAAGAGAGGAGAGGCACCCTAGCCCTTTAGCCCATTAGCCCTTTAGCCCATTAGCCCTTTAGCCCATTAGCCCTTTAGCCCTTTAGCCCTTATGCCCATTAGCCCATTATCCCTTTTGCCCATTAGCCCTTTAGCCTATTAGCCCTACAAGGAATGTGCGGTAATCTAATCTGAAGGTATCCCCTGACATGTTCTAAACACATGTTGTATCGAGTACAGTGTTCTATTTTAGTGTAAACACTTCAATCAATGTTCCGATCACATGATAAAGTTAACGGCATAGAGTGCAGTGTTTGATTCTAGTCTTCTTATGTTTCTTTAGTGATTTGCAAGTCTAAACATGCATAATGACGTCATAACTGCAGCACGTGCTTACTCTAGCTATCCCGATGCAGGTTTAAACTTGTTCGATAGAGCTATGCCTTGACATAAGAGGAGGCCTTAACAGCTTATGTATAGCCGCCATTGTTTAAAGATAGCTGCTGTTAAGAAAAAGCACGTAGAATTTTTCAAATTACCCGCCACCACATTTCAAAGGTATGAGGTTTAGTGCTGTAAAGATACCTGCACGATGCAAAGCTAGCTTTCTTCATCAGAGCAGCCACCATCTTGTGTGAGCACCTCTAGGCCGTATCATAAGGAGCTGTGTATAGTCACTGTCTTGTCGCTGCTACCTTGCGCAAGCACCCCTAGGGCGTCTCATGCCATCTTGTGCAAGTGCTCTTAAGCTGCCTCATAAGAAGCTATGTATAGCCATCTTGTAGAATTAGATAGCTGCCAATGCCAAAGGGCCTAAGTAGGGATCGAACCGTCGATCTCATCATTAGACTATGTTTTTCTTATGCTATAATGTTCCTGATACTGCAAACCTTGGTATCAGGTAGAAAAATTTTATCCGTTTTGCTCTACGATGCACCGTGTTCGAGATATTTAACATTTTGCATTTAAGCCCTAAATTTAATGAATCGAACTAGCACGACACATTAACCTCTAAGCTAGCTTTCTTCATAAGAGCAGCAGCCATCTTGCGCAAGCACCCTTAAGGCGTCTCATAAGGAGTCGTGTATAGCCGCCATCTTGCGTCCGCCATCTTGCGCAAGCATCCTTAGGGCGTCTCTAGCCATCTTGTGCAAAGGACCCTTAAGCCGCCTCATAAGAGCAACCGCCATCTTGCGCAAGCATCCCTAGGGAGTCTCATAAGGAGCCTTGTATAACCGTCATCTTGCGCAAGCATCCCAAGGGCGTCTCATAAGAACCTATGTATAACGGCCATCTTGCATAAGCACCTTTAAGGAGTCATGTATAGCCACCATCTTGTGCAATTAGCGTCGAGGGATGGCTGATGTAGAATTTTTCTTTTTAAATTATCCGCCACCATATTTCAAAGGTATGTACCTAAAGAGTGTAGCACTGAGGTTTGCGATGTAAGATGACAGCTGACAAAGAGCGCGTGAGTTTGTTTACTAAACAAGAGCACGTGGAATTTTTCAATTTACCGCCACCACATTTCAAAAGTATCTAGCTAAAGATGGCAGCACGGTGCTCTCTTGATTAAAGACGGCGGTTGATAGCTGACAGAACTTTTCAAATTGCCCGCTACTACAGAGGGCAGCACGGTGCTCTGTGGATTAAAGATGGTGGATGACAAAAGCACGTGAGTTTGTAAAGCACTTCGAATTTGCCGCCACCACATTTCAAAGGTATCTAGCTAAAGATGGCAGCACGGTGCTCTCTTGATTAAAGATGGCGGATGACAACTAACAGAACTTTTCAAATTGCTCGCTACTACATGTCATAAAGAGGGCAGCACCGTGCTCTGTGGATTAAAGATGGCGGATGACAGCTGACGAAATTGCCAGCATGACAGCAGCACGGTGCTCTGTTGATTAAAGATGGCGGATGACAGCTGTCAAAAAAGCACGTGGCTTTGTTTCCAAACAAGAGCACATAGAATTTTTCAAATTGCCACCACCACATTTCAAAGGTATCTAGCTAAAGAGTGCAGCACTGAGGTTTGTGATGCAAGATGGCGGTTGACAGCTGTCAGAAAAAAGCACGAGTGTTTGTAAAGCACGTGGAATTTGCCACCGCCACAAAGAGGGCAGCACGGTGCTCTCTTGATTAAAGATGGCTGCTGTCACGTGGAATTGTCTGCCACCACATTTCAAAGGTATCTAGCTAAAGAGGGCAGCACGGTGCTCAAAGATGGCTGCTGTCAAAAAGCATTTTTCAAATTATCCGCCACCACATTTCAAAAGAGGGCAGCACTGTGCTCTATGGATTGAAGATGGCGGATGACAGCTGTCAGAAAAGCACGTGGATTTGTTTACCGATTCAAATCTCGCGCTAGTTAGGTTAAATTGGTACCACTAAGGCTTAGACCCGCCAAGATGGCAGCACTGCCGATGACAGGTGACGAATTTGCAGCTACTGCGATAAAGAGGGCAGCACGGTGCTCTGTAGTTTAAAGATGGCGGATGACAGCTGTCAAAAAAGCACACGGATTTGTTTATCTCGCGCTAGTGAGGTTAAGTTGGTACTACTGAGGTTTAGGCCCGTCAAGATGGCAGTACTGAGGTTAGCGATGCGTTGTTGTCTGTCAAAAAGCACGTGGCTTTGTTTACAAATTCAAATCTCGCGCTAGGTAGGTTAAGTTGGTACCACTGAAGTTTCGGCCCGTCAAGATGGCAGCTGTGAGGTTAGCGATGCGTTGTTGTCTATCAAAAAGCACGTGGCTGTCAAAAAACACGTGGATTTGTTTACCGATTCAAATCTCGCACTAGTTAGGTTAAGTTGGTATCACTGAGGTTTAGGCCCGTCAAGATGGTAGCAGTGAGGTTAGCGATGCGTTGTTGTCGATGACAGCTGTCAAAAAGCACGTGGCTTTGTTTACAAATTCAAATCTCGCGCCAAAATTCAAATTTCCCGCCAAAATTCAAATTTCCCGCCAAAATTCAAATTTCCCGCGGGAGGCGGAGGGGCCCCTGGAAGCCCGGAGGAGGAGGTGGCCGCCGAATCCGCCTATTATACTACTACCTGGCATGTATCAAGCCCATCCTGCTGTATGGCTGCGAGGCCCGTGGATATGTTGCTAAAACTCCACTTTCAAAATTACAAGTTTTCCAAAATAAGACACTCATAATGATGACTAAATCACCAATACTGAAATCTAACAAGAAGATACGAACAGAACTCCGTATTCCGACTGTTAGATCTCAGATACATAAAATAGTAAATATGACCAAAGCTAGAATCCTCCTTAGCCATTCGACCGACCCTGGCATCCTACTCCTAAAACAGGTCGTGAGAACCAGGAAGCCGAACACAAGTTTCAAACATCGCGGCCCTTGCCTCAATTACGACCTGTTTTAACTTCAAATAGGAATCTGTTTCGGCCTTTTTCCAAATTATTGAACAGATCTCTCACTAAATAACTTCCAATTTATATCCCTGAAAGGGGCCGTTTGTTAAGAAGGAAAATTCACCTCTCACCACCCTGAAAATAGCTTTCCGACTCCAAATTAGAATCCATTCTTCAGCGGAGAGGGAGTTTCTTTTCTAACGAGAGGTAAATACCGCCTTTCAGCCAGACCGTTTTTCCCACGCCAGTGTAGAACCAGAGACTTTTCCGGCTCATCGACACTCTCAGGGGCATAGTTTTCGCCCTGGGTCTCTCAGGTACTCGCACTCAACAACAACAAAAATCAAAAACAAGGTCGGTTGATGCAGGGTGCGTCTCGGCCCACAAGTGGCCACGGCTTGTCCGTGGGTCCGACAGCTTTGCACTCTGACCGGCATGGCTCTACCGTGGCTCTAGGCTTCTGTATTCGAGAGACGGAGAGGGGCTGATCCCCTCTGTCGGCTGTCCTGAGAATGGTTTTCTGTGGTTTCCCATTCTCCTGCACCAAGGCGAATGGCGGAACAGTTCCTAGTATAGGCCACGGCCGCCAACATTCTCACCTTCTCCGATACAAATCTCCTAGCGTGAGAGACGGCGTCACCGTCTAAGAGACCCTCCTCTCCCTTCAGGGGAGGAATGAAAAAATTTAATAGTAGTAGTCAAAAACAAAATTCGCCTTGATAGCCTATCCTTTGCAGATGACCTTGCAATCTTCTCCAACAATACATTCCAGTTCGTAGAACATCTTCCTGAAATAGTGGCAAAAACTAGACTATTAACTTCATACAAAAAGACAAAATATACGGAAGGAACTAAATCAGGATTCAACAACCAAACTTGATGATTAAAATCCACAGCCTGTTTCTAGTCTTTCGACTGGGGAAGGAGTTGAATGAATGAGGACCCCATCTAGCGGCCAGGATAAGAACTCTGCCGGCTGTCGAAGCCTGTCGCACCCCGCTGATGCAGCGATAATTGACTTACAGATGAAATGAAATGATATTGGAGAGTGTCGCTGAAATTAAAGGTGACAGTGAAAACCGGAGTACCCGGAGAAACACCTGTGCAGCACAAACCTCACATGGAGTGACCGGGAATTGAACCACGTAACTCAGCGGTGAGAGGCCGGCACTCTGCCACCTGAGCCACGGAGATTCTAACAGCATTAAATCACCAATTTGGGAAGGAAAGAAAAGTAGACGAGTTCGAGTAGGTATGTCCAAAGCTTGTCCAGTTTCTCTGCGGAAAGTGAGGTAAATGTTAGTGGGGCTTTATGACCGGATGCCCTTCCTGCCGTCAACCGCATCAGAGGAGTAAATGAGATAAATGAATGATGTGATATATGATAGTAGAAAGAGAGGGAGGGTGAAACACAATGTTGGCACATATCCGACTCCTGTCGACAGAACCGAAGGATCTGCTCAAGACTTGACGTCTCCATCCGACGGACGAATCACCATCAACAGTGTAGTATGCCCTCACGCCATGTGAGAACTGTGGAGATGTTTGGAATTGAATTCAGGGTTTGGCATGCAGTCTAATGATTAGAAATTGTACGGAGGTCGAGTCATAAGTCATGGCAACTATTTTTTTTCTCGCGAGCAGGAGACCACTCGGAAAATCTTAGATATGCTTTTGGACACGTACGGTATTGAGCCGTATCCTGACGTCCCATAAGAGACACTCAGATTAGTATTTGCCATATTAAATAATTTTATTGAAATAAATTTCAGTCAGGCATGCTAAAAGTAATAAATCGCAGGATAGCTGAGACCGGAAGTCCATGGAGACATAAAGTCGCTGGATATTGCGCGATGCTTCCTCGGGACCGTGACAAAGGCTTAGCGTTACCAGAAGTTAGCACATATCGGCACGTGTAGAAGACGTTGGCCAAGAGGAATATTCAGCCAATTAGAACGCGTGGGTGTGGCAAATATGGAGTCTGTACCGCGCGGAATTAATATCCCAGGTTGACCAACATGGACAATTGCACGAAGAGGATATCGTTATAAAGGAATCAGTTCTGTTATTTGACGGATTTCCACAGGTCGGAAAGTGTAATATAATAAGGAATACGCTATAAAAATAATCTGAGTCACTTTATATCGTCTGGAGTATGTTTTATGGTGTGTTTTAATTGATATATTTTAATTTATGTATAAGTCATTGTGAATGGAAAGCATGCTGATTGGTTGCTCTTTTAAACATGCGGGAATCCCATAGCTACAACGGCGTTAGCCAAGCTTCTCCAGCGTCCTAAGCTTTGATAGCATCACTGTGATTGTAGGAGCTGACGTGGTGTGAACGTTGTTCTGTATTGCTCTGATACTTGTGCGTGAGTGTTGTCACGTGGATAGATATGTAACAGTGTGTGGCCTTATGACCGAGAAACAGTGCTTTTAGTCGTGAAGTTTACTGGATTAACTGGTGCAGTGCTAAATTGCCGATTTCATTATGGCGCAAAGTTTTACTCCAGATAAATAGACGGTGATAAGGGAACAGGGAACTGGAAATCAAGTGGGGATGACATAAAATTGTTAGTGTTGAACTGTAGAAGTATTGTAAAGAAAGGAATAGAATTAAGTAATTTAATAGATATATATTTACCAGATATTGTAATAGGAGTTGAATCATGGCTGAGAAATGATATAATGGATGCAGAAATTTTCTCACGGCACTGGAGTGTGTATCGTAGAGATAGGATAGGAATGGTGGGAGGGGGAGTATTCATTCTGGTGAAAGAAGAATTTGTAAGCTACGAAAAAGTTAAAGATGAGACACATGAAATTCTAGGTGTAAGGCTCATTTCTAAAGACAATAGGCAACTTGATATATTTGGAGTGTACAGACCGGGAAAGGGTAGCACTGACGCGGATTCGGAATTATTTGATAGGATAGTCGGCTATGTGGGAAACGACATGGAAAGAAATGTGATTGTAGCGGGAGATCTGAATTTGCCAGATGTCAATTGGGAAGGAAATGCGAACGACAGGAAGCATGACCAACAAATGGCAAATAAGTTAATATGGGAAGGACAGCTGATTCAGAAAGTGATGGAACCAACCAGAGGGAAAAATATCCTGGATGTGGTGCTGATAAAACCAGATGAGCTCTATAGGGAAACTGAAGTAATAGATGGTATTAGTGATCATGAAGCTGTTTTTGTGGTAGTTAAAAATAAATGTGATAGAAAGGAAGGTCTTAAAAGTAGGACTATTAGGCAGTACCATATGGCTGATAAAGCAGGCATGAGGCAGTTTCTAAAAAGTAATTATGATCGGTGGAAAACGGTAAATAAAAATGTAAACAGACTCTGGGATGGGTTTAAAGAAATTGTTGAGGAATGCAAAAACAGGTTTGTACCTTTAAGGGAGGTAAGGAATGGTAAAGACCCACCTTTTTATAATAGAGAAATAAAGTGACTAAGAAGGACGTGCAGACTGGAAAGAAATAGAGTTAGAAATGGCTGTGGAAGTAAGGAGAAATTGAAGGAACTTACTAGAAAATTGAATCTAGCAAAGAAGGCAGCTAAGGATAACATGATGGCAAGCATAATTGGAAGTCATACAAATTTTAGTGAAAAATGGAAGGGTATGTATAGGTATTTTAAGGCAGAAACAGGTTCCAAAAAGGACATTCCAGGAATAATTAATGAACAAGGGGAGTGTGTATGTGAGGATCTTCAAAAGGCAGAAGTATTCAGTCAGCCGTATGTAAAGATTGTTGGTTACAACGAAAATGTCGAGATAGAGGAGGAGACTAAGGCCAATGAAGTATTAGAATTTACATATGATAACAATGACATTTACAATAAGATACAAAAGTTGAAAACTAGAAAAGCAGCTGGAATTGATCAGATTTCTGGGGATATACTAAAGACATAGTACCATATCTGAGGTACTTATTTGATTATTGTTTGGTCGGAGGAGCTATACCAGATGAATGGAGAGTTGCTATTGTAGCCCCTGTGTATAAAGGAAAGGGTGATAGACATAAAGCTGAAAATTACAGGCCAGTAAGTTTGACATGCGTTGTATGTAAGCTTTAGGAAGGCATTCTTTCTGATTATATTAGACATGTTTGTGAAACTAATAACTGGTTCGATAGAAGGCAGTTCGGTTTTAGGAAAGGTTATTCCACTGAAGCTCAACTTGTAGGATTCCAGCAAGATATAGCAGATATGGATTCTGGATGTCAAATAGACTGTTTCGCGATTGACCTGTCTAAAGCATTTGATAGGGTGGATCATGGGATACTACTGGCAAAAATGAGTGCAATTGGACTAGACAAAAGAGTGACTGAATGGGTTGCTATATTTCTAGAAAATAGATATCTTCTGAAGTCAGAATTTGTCTTCAGGCACTATGCATAAGTGCATGCCCTATATTTCCAAATTAATATCTTAGATTCCGTGTTGTCTCCTGTTTGCAAGAAAAAAAAGTAGTTGCCATAACTTATAACTCGACCCTCGTGTATCACAACCTCTCCTACCCTGCCGGCCAACATTCTCTTGGTGAACATTTTTTCGACCAACGGGACACGAACCGCCGAACCACTATGTCAGACCATATAGACTTGACGCTATAACGATCATTGTCACAAAGCGGGGTTAAGTTCAAGTATCTAGGTGAACCGGCAGGAAACCTAGAAAGAAAGAATTTCAAAATTTTAAAAAAGCACAAATCACTTGGAACAGATAAAAAAAGAGACAAAACGGGCATTACAGTACTACAACGCAGTTGTCAAACCACAAGCACTTTACGCATCCGAATATCCGATGGGCGGCAAATCAGAAATAAGTCCGTCTCTGTAGTGTAGTGGTTAGTGTGATTAGCTGCCACCTCCGGAGGCCCGGGTTAGATTCCCGGCTCTACAACGAAATCTGAAAAGTGGTACGAGGGCTGGAACGGGGTTCAGCCTCTGAAGGTCAACTGAGTAGAGAGGGGTTGCATTCCCACCTGAGCCATCCTCCAAGTGGTTGTCCGTGTTTTCCCACTTCTCGAGGCAAATGCCGGGATGGTGCCTAACTCGAGGCCACGGCCGCTTCCTCCCCTCTTCCTTGTCTATTGCTCCCGATACCCCCCCCCCCTCAACGCAAGGCCCCTGTTCAACATAGCAAGTGAGGCCGCCTGGGCGAGGTACTGATCCTCCTCCCTAGTTGTATCCTCCAACCCAAATCTCACGTTTCAGGACACTGCCTTTGAGGCGGTAGATGTGGGATCCCTCGCTGAGACAGAGGGAAAAACCAACCCTGGACGGTGAACGGATTAAGAAGGAGACAACAAAGAGAGATCAAAAATAAAATAGATTGAAAAACAAGAAACATGAATTCCTAGAAAAATCCTAGCACCAAAATGCGAATATGGAATATGGAATATTGATTTTAAAAACACAAGAAAACCATCATATCGCAGATGCAATCAGGGAAAAAAGGGTTTTCCGTTGTTCCGATTTTCACACCAGGCAAATGCTGGGGTTGTACCTTAATTAAGGCCACGGTCACTTCATTCCCACTCCTAGCCCTTTCCTATCCCATCGTCGCCATAAGACCTATCTGTGAAGGTGCGACAGAAAGCAGATTGTAAAAAGTCAGGGGAGGGGGAAAAAGAACAAAAGAATAAAGGAAATTCGAATGTTAAGAACAGAATAGATAACAAATGAATTATAAAACCCAGCACTATCCCTGAAAACAGGGCAACAATGCGCTAGTAGAAATAACCGAAGACCTACAAGAAATATTTAGTAACAAAACAAAAACGATCATAACAGAACTAAATTTGGAACCTTACTAAGCAAGCGCAAATTTGTTGAAAAACCGAAGTGGAAAGATAAGTACAGAATGCCCACCCTCATCGGAGGGTCTGACTTACAAGGGCTGCACTCGGCTAGAAATATCCACACGAAATTATAATTATTATAGTACAGAATGGACTGAAGAACGCTGTAAAGGAACTTAGGGAACGAATGAAGAGAAATTGGAGAGAGAAAGAGAAACAGTGTGTTAACTGCGTTTAAACCCGCTTATTAGCTGGGCATAACGACTAAATAATATTAATAATAATAATAATATTTTTGAGTCTCCCTGACTACTTTTTACGGTTTTCGGAGACTCGGAGGTGCCGAAATGTAGTCCCGCAGGAGTTCTTTTATGTGCCGGTAAATCTACTGACATGAGGATGTCGCCTGTCTGGATACCTTTCCTGATACATCCTTAGCGCTTGCTAAGAATTCTCTCCTGCTTCCCCGTAGATAAGGAGCATGACAACGTATTAGCGGAATACTGTACATGGCAAATGACTGAAGCGACTTCTTTCAGACCGTATAGGAGTGCAGTGTGCGTAGCGCTCAAGAACAATGACAGCAGTGTTTTACTGCTCGAGTGTGGCACGCACTGGCCTGATGCTTCATATCGATGTAAAAAAAAGTGTTGCCCGATGTAGGAGTCGAATTATCAATATTACGTGTCGTTATTTCGTAGGTTAGCGTGGACTTCTATTAAGAATACGTTACTCCTCCAGGCAGTTGCTGGAGATAATAATTATTAGATAAGGAAATGGAAATCTTACAGGAAGTAGATTAATATTGTTACTTGGGTAGTAAAATAACTAACAATGGCAGAAGTAAGGAGGACACAAAAATGCAGGAAGAGATTCCCTAAAACAGAAATTTGCTCACTTCGAACATTGATACAGGGATTAAAAAGATGTTTTTAAAGACTTTCATCTGGAGCGTGACATTGTATGGAAGTGAAACTTGGACGATAAGTAGTTCAGAAAGAAAGAGAATAGAAGATTTTGAAATGTAGTGTTACAGAAGAATGCTGAAAGTGAGATGGATAGATCGAATCACGAATGAAGAGATACTGAATCGAATTGTTGAGAGGAGATCGATTTGGCTAAATTTGACGAGAAGAAGAGATAGAATAATAGGACAAATATTAAGACGCCCGGAGCTTGTTCAGCTGGTTTTAGAGGGAAGTGTAGGCGGTAAGAACGGTAGGGGTAGACCAAAGTATGAATATGACTAGCAGATTAGAGCAGATGTAGTAGTTCCATAGATAATAAAAGGTTAGCACAGGATAGGGTGCCATGGAGAGCTGCATCAAACCAGTCTATGGACTGATGACTCAAACAGCAACAACTCCAGTTCTCTGTTTCGGAAGATCTTCACGTCACTGTATCGTAGTTTTAAGCGTTAATTTCGCGTTTTACTATACCCGCTAACTTGGACATCTTATATACGTATTTAGATGGTAGACTGACGTACAATGCATTATTGAAACGATGTCATATCTTTCGAATGGTCTATAGTCACGGAACAGTGTTCAGAATCGTTTACAGCACGTTAGTACCACACGGGACGCTGGCAGAGAAACATCGACCTCACGACGATCTCGCACGTTTGTTGGGCTGCAGAGCACAATATTGATAGGGGCAGCTGATACACCTGCTACGCTGTATACCTTTATAATTTACTAAGTACTGTAGTGATGAGCGTGTATTAATATTTTCACGATTTGTTTTAATCTACAGATCAGTCCGGCTCCCTGGTTGAATGTTCCTGTAGTGGCCTTCAGTTTAGAAGGACCGGGCTCGATTTCTTTAGCTCGGGGACTGAGTGCTTGTCTTCGTCTTAATACACCTCTTATTTTAAATACAACACACCACATTACAAACCACCACAGAGGCAGCAATACTGAATATATCCGTCCACATAGGGTTGGCGTCAGGAAGAAAGTCCGGCCACAAAACTGAGCTGCCGCATAGTTGATTTAAATTATAACCAGGCCACCAGTCAGGATTTCTATTCGGAGGAGGTTCTGATTAGAGTATTATTGGTTGGTTGGTTGGTTGGTTGGTTGGCTGGCTGGCTGGCTGGCTGGCTGGCTGGCTGGCTGGCTGGCTGGCTGGCTGGCTGGCTGGCTGGCTGGCTGGCTGGCTGGCTGGCTGGCTGGCTGGCTGGCTGGCTGGCTGGCTGGCTGGCTGGCTGGCTGGCTGGCTGGCTGGCTGGCTGGCTGGCTGGCTGGCTGGCTGGCTGGCTGGCTGGCTGGTTGGTTGGTTGGTTGGTTGGTTGGTTGGTTGGTTGGTTGGTTGGTTGGTTGGTTGGTTGGTTGGTTGGTTGGTTGGTTGGTTGGTTGGTTGGTTGGTTGGTTGGTTGGTTGGTTGGTTGGTTGGTTGGTTGGTTGGTTGGTTGGTTGGTTGGTTGGTTGGTTGGTTGGTTGGTTGGTTGGTTGGTTGGTTGGTTGGTTGGTTGGTTGGTTGGTTGGTTGGTTGGTTGGTTGGTTGGTTGGTTGGTTGGTTGGTTGGTTGGTTGGTTGGTTGGTTGGTTGGTTGGTTGGTTGGTTGGTTGGTTGGTTGGTTGGTTGGTTGGTTGGTTGGTTGGTTGGTTGGTTGGTTGGTTGGTTGGTTGGTTGGTTGGTTGGTTGGTTGGTTGGTTGGTTGGTTGGTTGGTTGGTTGGTTGGTTGGTTGGTTGGTTGGTTGGTTGGTTGGTTGGTTGGTTGGTTGGTTGGTTGGTTGGTTGGTTGGTTGGTTGGTTGGTTGGTTGGTTGGTTGGTTGGTTGGTTGGTTGGTTGGTTGGTTGGTTGGTTGGTTGGTTGGTTGGTTGGTTGGTTGGTTGGTTGGTTGGTTGGTTGGTTGGTTGGTTGGTTGGTTGGTTGGTTGGTTGGTTGGTTGGTTGGTTGGTTGGTTGGTTGGTTGGTTGGTTGGTTGGTTGGTTGGTTGGTTGGTTGGTTGGTTGGTTGGTTGGTTGGTTGGTTGGTTGGTTGGTTGGTTGGTTGGTTGGTTGGTTGGTTGGTTGGTTGGTTGGTTGGTTGGTTGGTTGGTTGGTTGGTTGGTTGGTTGGTTGGTTGGTTGGTTGGTTGGTTGGTTGGTTGGTTGGTTGGTTGGTTGGTTGGTTGGTTGGTTGGTTGGTTGGTTGGTTGGTTGGTTGGTTGGTTGGTTGGTTGGTTGGTTGGTTGGTTGGTTGGTTGGTTGGTTGGTTGGTTGGTTGGTTGGTTGGTTGGTTGGTTGGTTGGTTGGTTGGTTGGTTGGTTGGTTGGTTGGTTGGTTGGTTGGTTGGTTGGTTGGTTGGTTGGTTGGTTGGTTGGTTGGTTGGTTGGTTGGTTGGTTGGTTGGTTGGTTGGTTGGTTGGTTGGTTGGTTGGTTGGTTGGTTGGTTGGTTGGTTGGTTGGTTGGTTGGTTGGTTGGTTGGTTGGTTGGTTGGTTGGTTGGTTGGTTGGTTGGTTGGTTGGTTGGTTGGTTGGTTGGTTGGTTGGTTGGTTGGTTGGTTGGTTGGTTGGTTGGTTGGTTGGTTGGTTGGTTGGTTGGTTGGTTGGTTGGTTGGTTGGTTGGTTGGTTGGTTGGTTGGTTGGTTGGTTGGTTGGTTGGTTGGTTGGTTGGTTGGTTGGTTGGTTGGTTGGTTGGTTGGTTGGTTGGTTGGTTGGTTGGTTGGTTGGTTGGTTGGTTGGTTGGTTGGTTGGTTGGTTGGTTGGTAGGTAGGTAGGTAGGTAGGTAGGTAGGTAGGTAAGTAGGTAGCGTTCCAGGATATGATCTGTTGGAGTTTCCGCCTCGGTTCAGTTGAGAATCGGACTGGAAATGTTTAGACAGCATTGCTGCTTTATGTAGAAAGAAACCCACATGAACTGTAACAATGTGTATCTAATATTTATATCAGCTTAAAATATTTATAGCATTAATGGCAAACTATCCGGAATATTTTTAGTACAACACCAAATTGAACATATGAATTATACATTTAATTTTAAATATATGTACCTTTATAACAACAGTTTCCTACTGCCTCTGCTGCTGGCCATCACATATAGAATCTCCCCGACTGTAACTGGTATTGAGTAGCTGATAGACGTTCATCGCCCATTTTGTTCTGGGAGAAGCTCTTTATGTTGATTGTGAAAGCAGCTAATTCCATGAATTCGTTTGGTATAGTCTGAGAATTAATATGCAGGGTTATTCACTAAGTTGTCAACCTCAAATGTCTTCTGAACCGTTCTCTTTTAAAATTCTTAAACTACATTATGGGGTTCATAAAACACTGTCAAATTCGTCTCCATCACGTATGGAATTACCGAGAAACTGGTAACAAATATGTTTTTTTAATGGAACAATACTAATTTAACCAACAGAACATCTAATAATTGAGAGATAAGTTCAGTGATCTACTTGTTTTACAAATCCGACGAGCACCTTTTGAGATATTAAAGAGTTTCGTATGTGTAGACATTTCACAGAAGGAAACTGTCTAGATAGAACAGGTGACTAATTCTAACGAAGTATTGAAATTTACCTACAATAGCAAAGACATTTATCATACGATAGAAAAGTTGAGAACTAGACAAGCAGCTGGAATTGATAAGATTTCTGGGGATATACTAAAGACAATGGGTTCGGACAGAGTACCATGTCTGAAGTACTTATTTCATTATTGTTTACATGAAGGAGCTATACCAAATGAATGGAGAGTTGCTATGATAGCCCCTGTGTATAAATGAAAGGGTGATAGACGTAAAGTTGAAAATTACGGGCCAGTCAGTTTGACATATGTTACATGTAAGCTTTAGGAAAGCGTTATTTATAATTAATAGTGAAAGGATTTTAAGGTTCATCATACAAATACGTATGTGGGGACATGAATGAAGCGTAATAAACACAATTTATTAGACTTTTTGATACGTTTTTTAAGGTTACTATATGTTGCCCCTTTTCCCTTCTATTCCTGTTTCTGCACCTTTTCACCCCATATTTATGAGCGTTTTTAAAAGATCAGACATTTTTTCCTTCCTTGAACAGAATTTTATATTTTTTGGACCAGAACTCAACACCAATCAATGAACAAATGTTAAAATGTAATTTATGGGAACCACCAGTAACTTATATCCCAACAACAACGGCTAACCTCAGCAAGAATGGCCAATCTGCAGCTGTGAAATCAAATTATAATTTAAACTAAGTTCAGTTAGTTCTGGCATTAAGTTAACGGTTTCACCTATATACTGTGTACTCTCTTGTTGGCCGTGTTAGTGTTTTACCAGTCCGAAACAGAGCGTATTTTTCACAACACTAATCATGTCGAAGGTTCAGGAGGAGTTATGGAGGAGTAACAGTGGAATAAGTTTGGGACAACCTCGATAGATTTGCTGAAGACAAATCCGAATTAAATTCGAAGAACAATCCACATGTGGAAGCCTTAGCACCTCTGACTGAACTCCCTTTACGAGTGCTGACAAGATCTGCTCCATTGGTTTCTTTAGATGTCGAGTGGAGTTTCTCGCTCTATAAGGATCTACTGGACTCAAAGCGCTCAAAGCGCCAGTCAAAAACTTACTGCGTGTAATCCACTATAACTAGTTCATTAATTATTAGAACCCAGTAAACGTGATAAATAGAGTTCATATAACTGGTTTAAATATTAATTTAAAAAATCATCAACACTTTTTTGTATGTATTTTCAGAACATTTTTGCCATTTTTCTGACTATACTTTCTACCTTAAAATCCCTTCCCTACTGATTATATTAGACATGTCTGCGCAATTCTTAATTGGTTCGATAGAAGGCAGTTCAGGTTTAGGAAAGGTTATTTCACTGAAGCTCAACTTGTAGGATTCCAGCAAGATATAGCAGGTATCTTCGAATCCGGAGGTCAAATGAACTTTATCGCGATCGACCTATCTAAGGATTTGACAGGGTAGAGCATGGGAAACTACTGGCAAAAAGTGAATGCGATTGGACTAAACAAAAGAGTGATTGAATGGGTGTCTATATTTCTAGAAAATAGATTTCGGAGTATTAGAGTAGGCGAAGCTTTATCCGACCCTGTAATAATTAAGAGGGGAATTACTCAAGACATACTATTGGACCTTAATATTTTCTTATATATATATATATACTAGCAAGATACCCGTGCTTCGCTACGGTATTATACTGAAACTTATAATTGAATGCTTATCGTGTTATATATAACCTGCCGATATTCGCGATCTGACTCATTTTCTGAGAGATTGCGGCAACGTTCCTCCCATTTTTCAACCTTTTTTCCAACAATCGATTTCGTACTTCCCGGGCTAGGTCCAGGTATTCCACCCGTTCAGTTGGGTCCTTGAATCTTAGCCATGTTTCCCTATAAGCATTTTTAATGTGGATCAAATCCTTGAGGAGATCCGGCGTGGTGTCCTCTTGGGTTCCTTGGTGGTACTGAACCGGCGGCCGGACTGCAATCTTAGTCATTACCCGTCCAGGACCGGTTTCCAGCACGGTCCACACATTTTGACGACGGTCCAGAACATTATTATTATTATTATTATTATTATTATTATTATTATTATTATTATTATTATTATTATTATTATTATTATTATTATTATTATTAGGGTGGGTGAAATTAGTTGAATTTAGCTATTATTATTATTATTACTTTCATTTTTTTTTAAATTATTATTATTATTGATGTTCTGGACCCCACAGCAAGATGCAAGACCTCTACTTGTCGGTAAATTACATCTGCTGCCATTGTCATAGATGACAGTATGACCAGCACCATTGTCGCCCGTAGGCAAGTGCGCAGGACTTCTGGCGATGCGAATGACATACTTCCGTGTCAAATGTGTTTAAATTTTTATTTATATGCCAGAAGAATCTAATGTAATCTAAGAAGGTTCTCCAAAGGAAAATACAGCTCTTGAAAACGAACACAGGAAAGATTAAAAATGATCGGTTTATGATCAGAATAAGTACATTGCAAATCCACAGGCTGTTTCCAGTCATTCAACCGGGTCAGAAATGGAATGAATAAGCTCCCAGCTAGCGGTGAGGATAGGAATTGTGCCGGCTGCCGAAGCCTGTCGCACTCCTCTGGGGCAATGATTAATGAATGAAAAAATTAAATGAAATGATATTGGAGAGTGTTGCTGGAATGAATGATGAAAACCGGAGTACCCGGAGAAATACCTGTCCCGCCTCCGCTTTGTCCAGCACAAATCTCACATGGAGTGACCGGGATTTGAACCACGAAACCCAGCGGTGAGAGGCTGCCGCCTGAGAGACGGAGGCTCCTTATAAGTTAAGTACATTAGGAACAGTAAAATCAATTGGTCTCACCTCCGTTTTCTTCCCACTGCGGTTAAGTTGATTTAACCCCTCCCCCCAGCCCCCAAAGAAAAAAGAAGGTGTGTTTCTTTATGTTTAAAGGAGATTCCAAATACCAATGTTCACTGTGTTACCTTCAGTTTTGAAATATACGTATTCCCATATTAATTCACTTTTTTTCACTTACTTTAACACTCCCCCCTCCCCTAAGTGAATTTTCCGGCAAAAAATATTTGTTTCTTTAATAGTAAAAAATCTTCTAAATATCGATTATCTTCAGTTTTTTATATATGTGTCCTCTTGAAACGAATTTAACTCCTTTTCACACCCGCCCCCAAAGATGATTCCTCCCCCCCCAAATGGGTCGTTTTATTTCTAAAGATGATCTAAATACCAATTTTCACGTCTGTAAAAACTTTAGTTTTTATTAGATGTAAGTATCCTCATACAATTAATTCAATTAATTTTTCAATTTTTCATCCCCATCCCCTTATTGGATTTTCCGAGAATACCTGTTTCTTTGCTTTAACGGGAGATTCCAAATACCAGTTTTTACGTCTGTAACATTTTACGTTTCTGAGATATACTGTAGATATAGTCTTTCTAAAAATTCGCCCCATTTTGTCACTCCTGTTTAACCCCCATTAATTAGATTTTCCAAAAACAACAAAAATGAATGTTTCTGTATTTTTAAAGGAGATTCCATATACTAACTATTTGGTCTGTAATATCTTCAGTTTCTGAGATATACGTATCCTCATTAAAGATATTCCACCGCTTATTCACACTTTTCACCCCCCCCCCCCGTTCCTAATTGGGATTTACAGAAAACAAAAAAATACGTGTTCTTTTATTTTTAAAGGAGATTCTAAACATAAATTTTTTAGATCTGCAAACTTATGAAGTTTTGAGATATAGATACACTAATTTTTAAAATACACCTACACATTCGCCCCCCCCCACACTATTTGTATTTTCTAAAAACAAAAAAATACATGTTTCTTTATTTATAAAGGAGATCCCAAATACCAATCTTCAGGTCTGTAACATCTTCAGTATCCTTAAGTATCCTTATTAAAGGCATTCAACTATTTTTCACCCCTTTTCACCCCTCCTATTGGGATTTTCCGAAAACACAAAAAATACGTGTTTCTTCATCTTGAAAGTAGATTCTAAGTACCAATTTTTACATCTGTAAAGTTTGAAAGTTTGGAGATATAGATACACTCATTTTAATAATTCACCCCCCTTTCAACCCTCCACTATTTGGATTTTCCAAAAACAAAAAGTACATGTTTCTTTATTTTTAAAGGAGATCCCAAATACCTTTTTTCAGGCAGTAATATCTTCAGTTTCTGAGATATAAGTATCCTCATTAAAGGCATTCAACCCACTTTCCACTCCTTTTTACCCCTCCTATTAGGATTTTCCGAAAACAAAAAAATACGTGTTTCTTTATGTTGAAAGGAGATTCTAAATACCAATTTCTACATCTGTAAACTTTTACAGTTTCGAGATATAGATAGTCTCATTTTAAAAAATAACCCCCCTTTTCACCCCCCCCCCATTATTTGGATTTTCCAAAAAAATTATGTGCTCCTTTATTTTTATAGGAGTTCCTAAATTTAAATTTAATGTCTTCAGTTTCTGAGATTTAAGTATCCTCATTAAATGCATTCAACCCCTGTTTCACCCCTTCTATAGGGATTTTCCGAAAAGAATACACGTTTCTTTATTTTTAAAAAGAGATTCTAAATACCAATTTTTACATCTGTAAACTTTTAAAGTTTTAAGATGTAGATACACTCATTTTAAAAATTCACCCCCTTTTCGGCCCCCTTTTTGGAATTTTCCAAAAACGAAAAAATACCTGTTTCTTTATTTTTAAAGTAGATCCCAAATACCAATTTTCAGGTCTGTAATATCTTCAGGTTCTGAAATATGAGTAGCCTCATTAAAGGCATTCAACACATTTTCACCCTTTTCCACCCTTCCAATTTGGATTTTCCGAAAATAAAAAATACGTGTTTCTTTATTTTTAAAGGAGATTCTAAATACCAATTTTTACATCTATAAACTTTAAAAATTTTGAGATATAGATACACTCATTTTAAAAATTCACCCCCTTTTCACCCCCCCTGTTAATTGATTTTCCAAAAACAAAAATACGTGTTTCTTTATTTTTAAAGGAGATCCCAAACACCAATTTTCAGGTCTGTAATGTCTTCAGTTTCTGAGATATAAGAATCCTAATTTAAGGTATTCAACCATTTCTTCACCCCTTTTCACCCCTCCTATTGGGATTTTCCAAAAACAAAAAATACGTGTTTCTTTATTTTTAGTGAAGATTCTAAATACCAATTTTTACATCTGTAAACTTTCAAATTTTTTAGATATAGATACGCTCATTTTAAAAATTCACCCCCCTTTTTCACCCTCCCATTAATTGGATTTTCCAAAAACAAAAAAATTTGTGTTTCTTAATTTTTAAAAGAGATGAAAAATACCAATTTTCTGGTCTGTAATATCTTCAGTTTCTGAGATATAAGTACCGGTATCCTGATTAAAGGCATTCAACCCCTTTTTCACCCTTTTCACCCCTCCTATTGGGATTTTCTGAAAACCAAAAAATACGTGTTTCCTTATTTTTAAAGAAGATTCTAAATACCAATTTTTACATCTGTAAACTTTTAAAGTTTTGAGATATAAATACACTCATTTTAAAATTTCATCCCCCCTTTTCACCCCCTTAGCGAAGGAATATCCAAAAATCCGCTCTTAGCGAGCACCTACATCTTAATATGAGTATATTCCCAAAATTGCATTTCTTTATGTGCAGTAGTTTTGGCTCGGCGATGATGAATCAGTCAGTCAGTCAGTCAGTCAGGACAAGCTATTTTATATATTGTAACCTTTCGTGGTATCAGTACATCAATAGACCATAATATTCCCGCAACATGACGTTAAAAATGGAACACCTTGGATGAGGCCTTCGACCGGGCGCGGCGCCGAAGACCCCTTCTCCCCTACTAGCGTTACAAGGCACTAGCTGAGCCGGTAGAGACATACGGGTCGCAGTCTGTCCTTACTGGGCAGTAATCTAATAATTTACAGTAGGGGAATCATAATAATGAGAGGAATACTATTTACCTATGAAATGAGAAGAATGGATTACGTTTCTTTTTTAAAAAAAAATTTAATGCCTGAGAAAACACGTAGATAATTTATACATGGATATGCCACCATATTAAACATATAAATTAGACACCGTAAATTTTCTTGAGTGTGTAACTGTCCTCTCTAGTCCTTTCCCTAGAATTGCAATTCACTCTGAAGATATTCAAACATATTATGCACTAGTACCGTTGTACACAGAAATAATTGGATGATGGCGTATCTTGTATTACTCGCCTTATTTACATTATTACACTATATATTCAAATACCAAGTCGTCGTCCTATTGGCGAGAATTAACATTAGCTATCGAATGAACCAGGTGAGGCGTATTTGATATATGAGCTTGTCTAAAATATCTGAAAGTCGTCTCACTTATTAGAAAGAAAAACACCTATCTCGCTATCTCATGAAATAAACAAATAATGCACATCGTGTGTTCCAAGGGGATGTCATTTAAATATATATATATACATACACGAATTAGACATCTGGACAACGGTGGCCCCTAAATGAATCATATTTAGCGAAACAGAAACAATACAGTATTCAAATACATATCACACCTGTGGATAAAAGACAATAAATACACTCGACATTTACAATATAAATCACGGACCGGGCATCCGCCCGTAGCTGATAGCAGCAGCATAACTGCCTCTGGTGCTGATGAGACATGAACTCATGTCCCATGACAATTGTGAAGTGTGACTTCCACCCTGAAAATCCCTAGTCGTTTTAGTTACATAAAGAAATGGGGGAATTCTCTCATTTATTGGAATTGTAGGTCTAACCAACGGTGTTTATTTCTGACTGGTTGCATGTAATATCGATGCCGGAGAGAAAGAGAACGAGCCCTCTAACACTAAGTTCCTCTCACAGCGGTGATAGTATTTCACATCCCTCCTTACCTGGCCGGGCTTTAAATCTCACCAGCCAGCTGTTTACACTGTCCTCACCCTGCGCTTTCACTTTCAACACAAGGGAACTCAGTCCCGTTATCTAGCCACCTCGGCATTTCGCTTTACAATATCATTACTCATTGGATGCCACACGCATCAATTAAACACATCGGCTTGCATCTAGCCTACTTTATACCATTAGCACGGGATAAACAACCTTGCGCATACTTTGCTTATATTTCATCAACACCGCATTCGACTTATTCCTTATCAGCTGGAGTAGCTCGATCTCACTTCTCGACATAACCAATACACGCATATTATGGAAGAAAGAAAGGCCCTAGCATTCGGGACAAAGCATGCTAACACTCGCGTTCTAAATAAATTCACACATTATCACACTTCACTTGTCATATCGAGGTTTCTTCTTCGCCATACTTAATTTATACAGGGGATGACCTAACACATTACGTGAAGCATCTACTACAGAAAACCTTGAAATTTCCAGATGACTCATATTACTCGTATCTTTTTATCGATGGTACAGGGAATGATTTTCAAGAATATTAAATAATCCCTTTTAATTCCCATAGTGCTCCACGGTAAATCAAATCTAGGGTCTTAAATTACCATGCATGAATTCCCATATTAAATAAAGAAATACGGTCCCCGACCGTGAAGAAACATAAACACTAGCCCTATCAATAACTACTGCCATCCCTTTGAGAACAACGAAATCCTACCCTACATTTCTAAAGAATCTGCATGCATTAAATATTTACATTTTTACAGGAAATAGACTTTCAAATATTTTCACAATACTCATCTGCCTGGATCACTCCACAGCTCACCCAAGAAGGCACATCTAGTCGTTTAGTCGTCCATTACGACTGTATCAGCAACCTGGAGTCCGGTGTTCGGCTGCCGCTGGGTGGATGGCATGATGTCTTGATTCCCCGTACACCGTAGGCAGTCCTTGAGGTTCCACGGCGTCTTGATTAAGTACGGGCCTCCCGTTGATTCTCTCCTTCCTCGGAGACTGACGTCACTGGCACACAACACAATGAGGGGATCTGACTTAATTATAATCGTGATAACTGGCAACACATTATAATTTCTATGATCAGAGAGACTCATAGGCTCGAGTCCTCTAACCAAGCACCGGTAATGTTTGTAGCCCGTTGCTTTCCCTATTGGTTGTCTATCCCACTGTCGGCAGTTTAGGCCCTAATTATCACGTTCGCACTTTCACTGTTAGTAGAAGTCCCAAAGCTACCCTTACGAACGTGGTTTGACCTTGCCTAATTCAGCACTAGTTTATATGGGAGTACAGATTAGCAACTATGTCTGGGATTTTTTTCTTTACCGATATCGCCCTGAGTTTACGCGTCGCCACTGAGCCGCACTTTCTCCTACACCTGATCATTCATCATTATATGGTTACTGGATCTCCCATGTTATTTCTTCGGCAGTTAATACACTCGTGAATTTACTTACACGATTTCACAGCCTACTAGCGTTTGATTTACGTTTTCTTTACTCATATATTCGTACACATAAGCGCTCTGCATATCATATGACCGTCATGGTTAGGGTTAAATACCGCACTCTGTTAGTATCAACAAATCTTCACTCCACTGTTACATAATCATATCACTGATAGAATTTCAGCTACATAAACACTATTCAAATGATTATTGACTGGTCACACTTTGTAGCACTGAAGCAAAGAATACTGAAGAGTCACTCACGTTAGGTACCACCTCACCATGCCACTGGCAGAATAGAACAAGATGCTTGCCTCAGTTCGCACCCCCTTTTATCATGAAACGTGTCAGACTCGAAAGAGAGGGTAAGACTCCTCCTACCTGCAGAAATCGGTCCGGTGGCACGTGGTTTCCAGGATTGATCAACGCACCAAATTAAAGCTCAATTGCGCGAGTTTCTACTGATCACTTGTCATTTTGATTGCTTCACGCATTTTGCTTTAATCTCGAAAGCGTCCTTTGATATCCCAGTGAGGGAGGGGCTTGCAATTTGGCGGTTCCGTGGCTTCGGTCACCCTAACAGCTTTCTCCAGATGGTGAACACCTGTGGGATGTCCGTAGACTGCGTAGATTATTCCATTAGAATCATGTAAAGGACTTCTTGGTGTCAAAATTTTCTATAAAATTCGCCGCTTTTAATGAACCTTGAGTCATGAAAATCTGCCTTGTAGTATGCGAGTTATGATAATTACTCTCCTGAAAACAATTGAAGACAGGTCTCTGGCAGCGGTGTTTTCGCGGGAAAAGGAGCGGAAAAGTGATATTTGCCAACGCTGGGCACGACCTCCGTGACCTACTTGCTGTGGGATTGTTTCTTTCTCTGTCGCGCCTGAGTGAGAGCGCTTCTGGCCGGAGGCGAAAATATGTCTCGGTACAGTACTTACGCGCAAAGAGAGTTTGGTGCGTGGGGCTGACAGCTCGCCACTCGCACCCCGTGGAGGGTGGACGTGCGCTGACTTGGGCGCTAATTAACGTATGAAAGCGCGGAAAACGGCATATTTGAGCGGCGGAATGCCACAATATAGTCTTGATGATGTGATGAACGGTCACATCCTCTCCCCACTTTGACAAAGAAAAATCACGAGTAGGGATTTTTCTTTCCAGTTCATGGTTTCTGCCACGTCACACTTGACAGTTACGTAAAATGTTATTTTCGTGCCTCAACTCATATCTGGACATGAGTATACGCAAGTATTCCTCAGTCATCATGTTTCTTCCCTCCGTGCATTCACGGTAATCATCTTGGTTTGATTCCTTGTCGCCATCATCCACGTCGCGGCGGTCTCCGCCAACTATCAGGAAGTTCACCTCGTCTTCTTCTTCCCCTTCTTCTTCTTCTTCCTCTTCTCGTTCGGGCTCTCCTGTGGCGTTGGATCCGTCGTCGTCTTCCTCTTCAACATCGGGCATTTCTTTATCATCTCGTTCCTCAGGCAGTTCTCTGTCCTCTTGATTGTTTGTATATTTTTAGGTTTTTCGTGCCGCATAGTTCATGATGCTTCTTAGCTTGTTATCCTAATGGTCATTACTTAATAGTATTTCTTATCATTAATGCCTTATGTCGATTAATTTATATTATTCTATATATACATTATATACATATCTGTTCTGACTAGAATTTGTCATTGTGTCAGCCTTTCACTAGCCCCTTCCGGCACACCTAAGAGTAAGAGGATTTAGGCTGAACCCTTGTCGTCCTTTGTCATAGTCACGCTGCACAACAGCTTTCTCTTCCCTGCGCCATCTTCTCATTCCCATTGTAATAATAGTCTTCTTCAGTCCGTAGCTTGACGGGAGTGCTGGTCTGGGTCGAAGTCTCCCTTTACATCGGCGTTTTATGAAGAAGTTCTTATGGATAGTTCCACTGTCACTTAGTCTCTCCAATCTATCTCTAATTAATTGGATATCGTCCTGCCGTCGGTTTGATTCCGTGATGCATCTCTTCATAATCGTCAATAACTTCCGATGCTGGGTAATATGTTCCATTCCGCGGGTCCATACAAGAAATTTCCGGATCTCTTTGCTTGATCCTCCGTGAATATTAATCTTGACTGGTGCCTTCCGGATGACGGGTAGTTCTCTTGTTTTCTTCATCTTCCTCTGGTATTTCCTCCTATCCGTCTTCTTCCTGCTCTTCTTTTGTCTTGTCTTGCCTCTCCGAATCATACGTGTTAGACTGTAGGTGGAAGTCGAATTAACATCCTGTGAAAAAGGAGCTGGAGTCCCTTCATTCATATGGGGAAAATCTCTCATCGTCCTTTGTACTATGCAACCTCCTAGTATTCCTTGGCCACCCTTCTCTGGCTTCTCCGGGACTTTTATTTTGCCTTGAGTTTCCCGTTGTCTTCTCTCGGCGGAAGTGTTAAGTTCGACCCTTGCCTGACCCATTTGTTGGTCGATGTATTCCTTGCATTTAGTTTCCGTTTGTTCCGCCACCTGTGTCAAATTTTCTTCGATCTCTTGGGACCTCAGAGATAAGTCTTCGAACTTAGTTCGTAGATGAATCATTTCCTCCGCTTCAGTATTTAATTTGACATCTAACTCTTCCACCTTAGTCTGCTGAGCGATTAATTTATTATTAGCTTCGCTTATTCTTTCGTCTAAACGGACGTTTGTCTGATCCAATTTTAATGTAAGAGAGTCTATACGATGTGTGACATCGCTAATACTAGAGGTAAAAAGGTCCTTAAGTTCCGCGGCCTGGGCTCTGCCTGATGCTTCATACCCCTCTAATCGTGCATTAATCTGTCCCATATTACTAGTGTGCCGATCTAAAATTGCATTTATTTTGCTGAATTGTTCCTGGTTTTCCGCGTTCATCTTACTGAAACGTTCCTGGTTTTCCGCGTTTATCTTACTGAAACGTTCCTGGTTTTCCGCGTTTATCTTACTGAAACGTTCCTGGTTTTCCGCGTTTATCTTACTGGAACGTTCCTGGTTTTCCGCGTTTATCTCTTCCATTTTATCAAAACGTTCATTAAGCCGTGTATTTGCCTGCTCCAATTTCTCGTTCTGCTCAGCCAACAATTGGGCGAACATTGCCTTCACTGCCTCCAAATCCATGTTAAACTGTATTCTTGAGAATTAGTGCCCCCTTGAGATTGAGCTGCTTCGTGAAACCTTGGTTCATTCGACTTATTCCCTAACGAAAGAAGGTGTGTCTTTTGAAAAATACAGGATAATTTATGCCGAAACTAGCTTCACAACAGCTGCGTAACACCTCATAATAATTACTGTGCTTTCTCAGTATACTATACGTAATTCATGGATATCATCCCGATATACAACGAATACAATCTATTTTAGCCCTTCATGAAATAATGATAATAATAATAATAATAAGATTCGCGACTACAAGGGCTCGAGAATTTACCTGTACCTGAAACATGGTACGATCGATAAACATTGAATGCTCTCAGCTTCAAGACAGGCAAGATGCGTTTGCAGACAATTCCCCGTCTTAAACTGACAACATCGCACTGTTCATTTAGAAAACAAGAGTCTTGGGATGAGGCATCCCCTCTCATTCGCGATATATATTCACTTTACGTGAGACATATCCCATAAACTACCAAGGCCTGCTGCACATGCAGTACCTTTAGCCTAGACCCATGACCAGTGGAATTTGAAGAATTCCGTCTAATCATTTTATCCTCACTGTTGGGAAAATCATTTCACTGTTTCCATGAAGTTTCACAACTCCATAATATTATTGGGTCTGCTATAATCTGAGTGATTCCCGCGCATATTTCCACTTAACCTGGACGCGCGATATTTCATTCTTCTCCCTACAGTTATTATTTAAATTTAATTTACCTTATCACTCATTTAAATAACCTGTATTCCTCTGTCCTAACAAAAATCGAATATACGGAATAAATTCAGTGTTCCATTCGTTCAGTTCTGACCGTGCCAGTTTGGCAATACTACTTTACTAGGTTCTCCTTCAATAGTAGCGGTGTTCGAACTTGTGCCTAATATTTGGCTATGTCATATTTTCTATCGCCATAAGGGCATTACAGGATTTGCCAAGGAAAACAAAAAAAATACAACACGTGCGAGGTGTCAAACTCGATATCGCAACCTAGGTGTAAATCTGCCCATAAATAACACTGCACCACGTGTCGGGCGCCACACTTGATGTAACCTTTCGTGGTATCAGTACATCAATAGACCATAATATTCCCGCAACATGACGTTAAAAATGGAACACCTTGGATGAGGCCTTCGACCGGGCGCGGCGCCGAAGACCCCTTCTCCCCTACTAGCGTTACAAGGCACTAGCTGAGCCGGTAGAGACATACGGGTCGCAGTCTGTCCTTACTGGGCAGTAATCTAATAATTTACAGTAGGGGAATCATAATAATGAGAGGAATACTATTTACCTATGAAATGAGAAGAATGGATTACGTTTCTTTTTTTAAAAAAAATTTAATGCCTGAGAAAACACGTAGATAATTTATACATGGATATGCCACCATATTAAACATATAAATTAGACACCGTAAATTTTCTTGAGTGTGTAACTGTCCTCTCTAGTCCTTTCCCTAGAATTGCAATTCACTCTGAAGATATTCAAACATATTATGCACTAGTACCGTTGTACACAGAAATAATTGGATGATGGCGTATCTTGTATTACTCGCCTTATTTACATTATTACACTATATATTCAAATACCAAGTCGTCGTCCTATTGGCGAGAATTAACATTAGCTATCGAATGAACCAGGTGAGGCGTATTTGATATATGAGCTTGTCTAAAATATCTGAAAGTCGTCTCACTTATTAGAAAGAAAAACACCTATCTCGCTATCTCATGAAATAAACAAATAATGCACATCGTGTGTTCCAAGGGGATGTCATTTAAATATATATATATACATACACGAATTAGACATCTGGACAACGGTGGCCCCTAAATGAATCATATTTAGCGAAACAGAAACAATACAGTATTCAAATACATATCACACCTGTGGATAAAAGACAATAAATACACTCGACATTTACAATATAAATCACGGACCGGGCATCCGCCCGTAGCTGATAGCAGCAGCATAACTGCCTCTGGTGCTGATGAGACATGAACTCATGTCCCATGACAATTGTGAAGTGTGACTTCCACCCTGAAAATTCCTAGTCGTTTTAGTTACATAAAGAAATGGGGGAATTCTCTCATTTATTGGAATTGTAGGTCTAACCAACGGTGTTTATTTCTGACTGGTTGCATGTAATATCGATGCCGGAGAGAAAGAGAACGAGCCCTCTAACACTAAGTTCCTCTCACAGCGGTGATAGTATTTCACATCCCTCCTTACCTGGCCGGGCTTTAAATCTCACCAGCCAGCTGTTTACACTGTCCTCACCCTGCGCTTTCACTTTCAACACAAGGGAACTCAGTCCCGTTATCTAGCCACCTCGGCATTTCGCTTTACAATATCATTACTCATTGGATGCCACACGCATCAATTAAACACATCGGCTTGCATCTAGCCTACTTTATACCATTAGCACGGGATAAACAACCTTGCGCATACTTTGCTTATATTTCATCAACACCGCATTCGACTTATTCCTTATCAGCTGGAGTAGCTCGATCTCACTTCTCGACATAACCAATACACGCATATTATGGAAGAAAGAAAGGCCCTAGCATTCGGGACAAAGCATGCTAACACTCGCGTTCTAAATAAATTCACACATTATCACACTTCACTTGTCATATCGAGGTTTCTTCTTCGCCATACTTAATTTATACAGGGGATGACCTAACACATTACGTGAAGCATCTACTACAGAAAACCTTGAAATTTCCAGATGACTCATATTACTCGTATCTTTTTATCGATGGTACAGGGAATGATTTTCAAGAATATTAAATAATCCCTTTTAATTCCCATAGTGCTCCACGGTAAATCAAATCTAGGGTCTTAAATTACCATGCATGAATTCCCATATTAAATAAAGAAATACGGTCCCCGACCGTGAAGAAACATAAACACTAGCCCTGTCAATAACTACTGCCATCCCTTTGAGAACAACGAAATCCTACCCTACATTTCTAAAGAATCTGCATGCATTAAATATTTACATTTTTACAGGAAATAGACTTTCAAATATTTTCACAATACTCATCTGCCTGGATCACTCCACAGCTCACCCAAGAAGGCACATCTAGTCGTTTAGTCGTCCATTACGACAGTATCAGCAACCTGGAGTCCGGTGTTCGGCTGCCGCTGGGTGGATGGCATGATGTCTTGATTCCCCGTACACCGTAGGCAGTCCTTGAGGTTCCACGGCGTCTTGATTAAGTACGGGCCTCCCGTTGATTCTCTCCTTCCTCGGAGACTGACGTCACTGGCACACAACACAATGAGGGGATCTGACTTAATTATAATCGTGATAACTGGCAACACATTATAATTTCTATGATCAGAGAGACTCATAGGCTCGAGTCCTCTAACCAAGCACCGGTAATGTTTGTAGCCCGTTGCTTTCCCTATTGGTTGTCTATCCCACTGTCGGCAGTTTAGGCCCTAATTATCACGTTCGCACTTTCACTGTTAGTAGAAGTCCCAAAGCTACCCTTACGAACGTGGTTTGACCTTGCCTAATTCAGCACTAGTTTATATGGGAGTACAGATTAGCAACTATGTCTGGGATTTTTTTCTTTACCGATATCGCCCTGAGTTTACGCGTCGCCACTGAGCCGCACTTTCTCCTACACCTGATCATTCATCATTATATGGTTACTGGATCTCCCATGTTATTTCTTCGGCAGTTAATACACTCGTGAATTTACTTACACGATTTCACAGCCTACTAGCGTTTGATTTACGTTTTCTTTACTCATATATTCGTACACATAAGCGCTCTGCATATCATATGACCGTCATGGTTAGGGTTAAATACCGCACTCTGTTAGTATCAACAAATCTTCACTCCACTGTTACATAATCATATCACTGATAGAATTTCAGCTACATAAACACTATTCAAATGATTATTGACTGGTCACACTTTGTAGCACTGAAGCAAAGAATACTGAAGAGTCACTCACGTTAGGTACCACCTCACCATGCCACTGGCAGAATAGAACAAGATGCTTGCCTCAGTTCGCACCCCCTTTTATCATGAAACGTGTCAGACTCGAAAGAGAGGGTAAGACTCCTCCTACCTGCAGAAATCGGTCCGGTGGCACGTGGTTTCCAGGATTGATCAACGCACCAAATTAAAGCTCAATTGCGCGAGTTTCTACTGATCACTTGTCATTTTGATTGCTTCACGCATTTTGCTTTAATCTCGAAAGCGTCCTTTGATATCCCAGTGAGGGAGGGGCTTGCAATTTGGCGGTTCCGTGGCTTCGGTCACCCTAACAGCTTTCTCCAGATGGTGAACACCTGTGGGATGTCCGTAGACTGCGTAGATTATTCCATTAGAATCATGTAAAGGACTTCTTGGTGTCAAAATTTTCTATAAAATTCGCCGCTTTTAATGAACCTTGAGTCATGAAAATCTGCCTTGTAGTATGCGAGTTATGATAATTACTCTCCTGAAAACAATTGAAGACAGGTCTCTGGCAGCGGTGTTTTCGCGGGAAAAGGAGCGGAAAAGTGATATTTGCCAACGCTGGGCACGACCTCCGTGACCTACTTGCTGTGGGATTGTTTCTTTCTCTGTCGCGCCTGAGTGAGAGCGCTTCTGGCCGGAGGCGAAAATATGTCTCGGTACAGTACTTACGCGCAAAGAGAGTTTGGTGCGTGGGGCTGACAGCTCGCCACTCGCACCCCGTGGAGGGTGGACGTGCGCTGACTTGGGCGCTAATTAACGTATGAAAGCGCGGAAAACGGCATATTTGAGCGGCGGAATGCCACAATATAGTCTTGATGATGTGATGAACGGTCACAATATATAGATATAAATGATATGAGTAAAGAAGTTGAATCAGAGATAAGGCTTGTTACGGATGGTGTTATTCTGTATAGAGCAATAAATAAGTTACAAGATTGAGAGCAACTGAAAAAAAATCGATAATGTTGTGAGATAGACATCGGCCAAAGGTATGATGATAAACAGGGTTAAAAGTCAGGTTGTGAGTTTCACTAATAGAAAACATCCTCTCAGGTTTAATTACTGTGGTGATGGGGTGAAAGTTCCTTATAGGGGTCACTGTAAATATCGAGGTATTAATGTAAGGAAAGATGTTCATTGAGTTAATCACGTAAACGGTATTGTTAATAAAGGGTACAGACTTCTGCAGGATATTTAGGGGTCGTAGTGAGAATGTAAATGAGAGGGCATATAAGTCTCTGGTAAGACCCCAATTAGAGTGTGATTCCAGTGTATGAGACCCTCACCAGGATTACTTGATTCAAGAACTGGAAAAAATCCAAAGAAAGGCAGCTCGATTTGTTCTGGGTGATTTCCGACAAAAGAGTAGCGTTACGGAAATGTTGCATAGTTTGAGCTGGGAAGACATGGAAGAAAGGAGACGAGCTGCTCGATTAAATAGTATGTTCCGAGCTGTCAGTAAAGAGATAGCATGGAATGACATTAGTAGACGAATAAGTTTGAGTGGTGTTTTTAAAAGTAGGAAGGATCACAATATGAAGATAAAGTTGGAATTCAACAGGAGTAATAGGAGCAAATATTCGTTTATAGGAAGAGAAGTTAGGGATTGGAATAATTTACAAAGGGAGGTTTTCAATAAATTTCCAAATTATTTGCAATTATTTAAGACTAGAAAAACATCAGGTAGGGAATCTGTCACCTGGGCGACTGCCCTAAATGCAGATCAGTGGTGATTGATTGATTGATTGATTGATTGATTGATTGATTGATTGATTGATTGATTGATTGATTGATTGATTGATTGATTGATTGATTGATTGATTGATTGATTGATTGATTGATTGATTGATTGATTGATTGATTGATTGATTGATTGATTGATTGATTGATTGATTGATTGATTGATTGATTGATTTTTCAAGGAATAGAAAATCTTCTGTAAGTCTGGGGTAGAATAAACGCATTCTTATGGACATTTGAAAAGACTGTTAGGCGGACTATTATATTCAATATAAACATCGATAACATACTACCGTATGCTAGAAACGTCATTTTTGCGGCCATTGACGCAACCAGAAATTTTCTGTACGCAATACATTTTTGCTTTAATTTTTTCGCCTTCTGATTACCCTAGGAGCCAGGAATACAAAAAAAGGAGCGTGAACAATTCAGTGAACTCCGAAAAAATGTCTCAAAATTATTCTATTTCATGAAAATCGAGACATTTCTGTATCGCGATGAAAATTTTCGGCACACGGGTACAAACTAGATGATCAACACGTCTGGTCACCCAGCCTTAAAACATCAAATCATCAACCACCGCCCCTCATTCCACCTTCCTCTTATTTTACATAGTGTTTTTCTCTTTTTGACATAAATATGTCTGCTGGGGGTCATTCGACGGTATCCCCCCTGTGGGTGGGGGCGGTAGAATAACACCCACGGTATCCCATGCCTGTCGTAAGAGGCGACTAAAAGGGGCCTCAGGGGCTCTGAACTTGGGAGCGTGGGCTGGCGACCACGAGGCCCTCAGCCGAGTCCTGGCATTGCTTCCACTTACTTGTGCCAGACTCCTCACTTTCATCTATCCTATCGGACCTCTCTTGGTCAACTCTTATTCTTTTCCGACCCTGACGCTATTAGGTTTGCGAGGGCTAGGGAGTCTTTCATTTTCACGCCCTTCGTGGCCCTTGTCTTCCTTTGGCCGATATCTTCATTTTTCGAAGTGTCGGACCCCTTCCATTTTTCCCTCTGATTAGTGTTATATAGAGGATGGTTGCCTAGGTGTACTTCCTCTTAAAACAGTAATCACCACCACCACCACCACCTCATCCGACGTTAGCTATACAAAATGTGTGACGCGATGTTACCTAGCAACCATGCAGGCTGTGATGTGAAGTATTGATGGATGACCATGACTGAGAGACATATAGAAGGCTCCAGAGGACTGATTATTTCATTCGTGGTAGTTTCACAGCCCCTGGCTCAGTTTCCCCAGTTCGATGCTCTGAATCCTACACTTGTCGACTCCATTCACATGTCTCTCGACAACGATTCGTAACTTACAAATAAATTAATCTCTATCGATTTGAGTTTCGTTCATTGAAAGACATATTTACGACCATTTGTTTCCCCCAAACGGAAATTTGACACTTTTCTTTTACATATTTTTATTAATCGTACCGGCCCCGCGGTCTAGGGGTAGCGGCTGACCACACGACACCTCGTAGTCTGCAGGCCTTCGGCTGAGCAGCGGTCGCTTGGTAGACAATAGACCTTCGGGGCTGTTGCGCCAATGGCGGGGTGTGGGGCTTGTTTATTAATCTTACCTCAGGTTTTTGTCGTGATTAGTTACAGGCTGATTTTATTTACCTCACTTTTAATTTCATTCTGTGAAGAAGAGATCGCTTTCATCTTAGATTTGATCAGCTAGGGTGATGCAAGTGTACTAGACTAGTATAACTTGGAAACAATTCTCTAAACCCATGGGTAAATATTGGAAATATCGAACTCGATTAGTAGGTATTATCATTATATTACGATTATGATCATCACTATGCCTTGTGAGGTGTGGATATGAAGTCTATTATTATTTATGTAGTGATGTACGGACTTTATTTGGTATAAATCGTAGTCGTATCAATTATTATTTGTGTCTTGTATGATCTGTCTTGTGTAACAAAGCATGTGAGGTTGTGTCATGATTAGGGCCCGGATTTTTAGGTTTTAAACTATTTTATTCCTTGCTAGTTAACTGCAGTATTTTAACTTACTTATCCATTTCATTACCAATGGGGTAAATTACTCGAATCTTATAAAACCTAAAAATAACTAAATAAGACATTAAAACCTAAAAAAACTAAATGGGCTATTCAAGACAGTTTTACGTTATTTTGAAATAGAAGTACCAAATATTAATGAAATTGAATGATTTTTTTAAAAAATAAACATTATTCAAGACTTTTTGAAATGACTTCATGGTTTGGAACTGGAAGTGGTTTGTAAGTATAACTAGTGCGAGCGAAACAACGTGATACGGTACTATTCCACTAGGGTACAGCACAAATCAAGAGACAACCCCCTGACCTGTATCTATCAGGTACAAGCCCGCCTAACTTGCCAGCTTCAGTGCATCTCTCATTGTGTACGGTCGACTACCGCCAGCTACGGCGCTGTTCACTGTTTAGCTCTATACACATTATTATGCGACAGACTAAAATTAATTTTCCCTATAAATCGATTTATTATTGAAGGCAGTTTAAGAAGCTTACGCATTTCAGAAGTAGCGATGCCTAAAGGCAAGTCTTCTCGAAGTTGGTTGATTCGCCAGTGGATTGGTAACGATCCGGACTTTACTACAGATGACAAAATATAATTTTGCCAAGTCTGCCAAAAGCAGGTAAGGAATTATTTAGCATACCTCCAATAAAAAAAATCCCCATTACTATAATGAAAAGTAAGGTTTTTTTTGCTATTTGTTTTACGTCGCACCGACACAGATATGTCTTACTGCGACGATGGGATAGGAAAGGCCTAGGAACTGGAAGGAAGCGGCCGTGGCCTTAATTAAGGTACAGCCCCGGCATTTGCCTGGTGTGAAAATGGAAAACCATCTTCAGGGCTGCCGACAGTGGGGTTCGAACCCACTCTCCCCCGATTACTGGAAACTGGCCGCACTTAAGTGTCTGCAGCTATCGAGCTCGGTAATATCCGTTTATGTGAAGCGCTGGTTTCGGCAAAAGTGGCGTGGAATACGCTCACCATAGCTTGCACCGTCCGAGATGCTCTTCGCATTCTTTGGCCAAGAGAAAAACAGGATGGCAAGTTTTTACTTCTTTTGAGTGATAGTGCGGCGTATATGATCAAAGCTGGTGAAGTATTGAAGAGTTTCTGCCCTAACATGCTGCGTGTAACTTGCATAGGCCATGGCTTACACAGATTGGCTGAAGAGGTTAGAAATAATTGTCCATGAGTAAACAGTATTGTTTATTCTGTGAGAAAGGTGTTTCTTAAAGCTCCTAGCTGCATTCTCACATTCAAGGAAATGTTGCCTCAAACTCCTCTTCCTCCCAAACCCATAATCAATCGGGAGACAGGGCTCAATGCAGCCCTATACTATGCCAATCACTTTGAAGACATTAAAAATGTTATAAATTCTTTTGATGTCGATGATGCACTCTGCATAGTGTAGGCTAAAACAGCTCTCACGAACAAGAACGCTGTTTCACTTGCCTTCATTAGGGCACACTTTGCTGATCTTCTTGCAGCTATTGAGCGTGTTGAGTCGGCATCGTTGCCATTAAAAGATTCAATAGAAGTTGTGGACTCCATTTCGAAGAAGGAAATACCAGGACCAGTGGGTGAAGCCTATTCACTCAAGCTCACCAAAATTCTACAGCGGAACCCTGGATTTTCAGCAGTGAACAGTGTATCTGCAATACTTCAGGGAGAAGAAATTGCTGGCGAGGTACCATGGGGACCGAGAGCTATTGCTTCAATGAAGCTTGCTCTAAGGACTTCTTGTTGTGTGGAGCGTACATTTTCCTGCTATAAGAATATTTTGAGAGATAACAGAAAAAGTTTTACTCTGAAAAATCTGGAAATGTGTTTAGTTGTACAATGTAACAGCAAGTGAAAACTGTGTTCTGTGCTTCTGAAAATGTTTCTTGATGCATTGGAAGTGACAAAAATTTAACCTACATTGAACCATTCATTGTATTTGCGCATAAATATTTTATGTTATTTTTAATTTCAGTTGGTATGATGTGTTTGAAATGCTTTCATTAAGCCATTCTGTCCCATATTTTGAAATGAGTGGTATAGTTTTGTACTAGAGAGGCGTGAAGGTTACAATAAAGTACAAAAAAATTGAATGAATAGTATAACTTCAGTAATGATGGAAATGATCATTAAAACTATTTCCGGAAGATAAAAACCTAAAAAAACTATTTTGAGCTATTAAAAAAACTAAAACGTGGTTTTTAAGAACCTAAAAATCCGGGCCCTAGTCATGATACATCTGCTGTAAGTAAATTAATAACATTTTATTTAATGTAAGGAACACATAATTAATAGTATATAATTTATTATTACCTGTATATATGATGAATAAATGCAATGTAATGTTGTGCAACACAGGGTAATAGTCCAGAACAACGCATCTTTGTCACTAGAGCCGTACAGAATACTATTAATAATCTTGACCATAATGGCCAGTATTGGGTCCGTACTGACTTAATCACGGTAAATAGAGAGATGAATGATCTGGCTAGTCAATACTATGTGTTTTTCCTTTTATATTTACATTTCACATTTACATTATATCTACTACATGTTTCGAGAATATGCACATTCTATTCTTCAGTTAATTAGGTTAGGTCTTATTGTATTCATGAATTTTAACCTAATTAACTGAAGAAGAGAATGTGCATATTTTCGAAACATGTAGTAGATATAATGTAAATGTGAAATGTAAATATAATAGAAAAAATGTTAACACATAGTATTGACTAGGCGCATCATCCATTTCTCTATTTACTGCTTTATAGAATATTCTATTCATTTGTACATAGGTTATTGGAGACTTGAGAAAATACCAGAAAACATGTCGTGTCATTTCTAGAAGCCTAGCCAGGTAAGGTATATAAAGAGACAGCCTTGGGAGTTGTAGCAGAGCTGTTAGCGAGACTTCTTAGTGAAAGTCGTTAGTCGAGTGTGTGAATTCATATTATGATTTTGTTGTGTTGGTAATCGGTTGAGTGTGTGTGTATAATGCGTATATAATTTGTAAATACGAGAGGCGTACTATATTGTTTTACACTTTATTTTTTGTACGTCCGGGTATGGTTCACATTTCACTTTTGAAGCTGGTGGCATGTAACTAGTGCCTTGTTCCACTGTTTGGTAGGGGTCAACGAATGCACTCGTCATAGCCATTTCATAACAACACTGTCAGCGTAGGAACAGACAACATGGAAAGCAACCGTCAGGGACAGCGCTATACGACTTGGTTTCCTATGGAAAGAAGGCGTGACCACTGCAGAAATTCATCGGCGCTTGGTGGCAGTCTGTGGAGATCATGCGCCGCACGGAAAATACGAGGGTGAGTCAATAAATAAGTCGCAAACATGCGTGTGCCTTATACCATTTGAAATTACGCGCGCAAGTTTTGCCAGCAGATGGCAGCATATGTATGCTTGTCGTACAACATCTCGCAGGCACTCAGTCAGTCAGAGGCTGTTAGTGCACGATGGCACATGTGTTGCATGACTGTACACGAGAAGAACAGCGTGCACTTGTGCCTTTCTTTTGTGGGCCAAAGGACTGTCCACAGAAGAAGTGCATCCCGTCTATGGTGAAAACTGTTTCTCGTGGAAAGCTGTGTTCAATTGGATCCAGAAGTTTAATCATGGAAGGAAAAGCTTCAGAGATGGGGAGCGTCCTGGTCGTCCTGCGGAGGTGTCAAATGCAACCACATTGCAGCGTGTGGATCAACTCATCCGTAATGACCGGCGTGTGACGATTGATTTTCATCCGTTTGGGCCCCTAAAAAATCATTTGGCTGGCCGTCATTTTGATACAGGTGATACCGTAATCTATGAGGTTACACGTTCGCTGCGACAGCAACCAAAGGACTTCTTTGCTGATGGCTTTCAAGGACTTTTTCAAGAGATGGGATAAGTGCCTGAACGTACAGGGTGAACATGTGGAAAAGTGAAATAAATGTCAGAAAGTTACTTTTATTATTTTTGCTTCAATTCAGTTTTGCGACTTATTTATTGACTCACCCTCGTAGTTCACAACTGGGTCGAAGGTTGGAAAACAGCGCGCACATCGGTGGACAAGGGAACCAGTTCTGGAAGGAATGAGACAGTGTCAACACCAGCCAACGGGTCGAACAGGCCATTCAAAGGAACAAATGCATCACATTTACGGAAATGGAGGCAGCCACGGGAATTAGCCGAAATGCCCTGCAGCGGATCATGCACGACCACTTACAGTAATTGTGGAAGGTGTCATCCACGTGAGTGCCTAGACCCTTGCCTGCAGACGAAAAGCAGAGGCGTGTGGACGTGTGCAGAGAACTTTTGCAACGCCATGATCAACATCCAGCCGACTTCATGGTTAGGCTTGTGACTGGTGATGAGACAGAGCTCCGTTACTATGAGCCACAAACGAAACAACAATCGATGCAATGGAAGCATAGGGGCAGTCCACCGCCAAAAAGTTGTCGAACAGTGCCATTAGTTGGCGAGCAAATGTCGACAGTTTTCTGGGTCACAAGGGCATCATCCTCATTGACTGGCTGGAATGTGGGGCCACGAATAGCAGTGCAGCATATGTGACCTCCCTTAAGCGCTATCATCGTGCCATTACAACTAAGCGGCCAGGAAAATGGGCTAAATATGTGCTTCTGCAACGTGGCTGTGCCCGGCCCAACAGTAGCCGTGAGACCACCGTTGCCATTGATCAATTGGAATTCACGGTGCTGGCACACCCACCATACTCTCCCGACTTGGCACCAAGTTCGGGAACATGAAGAAACCGCTGCGTAGTGGCCGTTTGGCGGATTTTGCAGAAATGGATACTGCTGTGCAGGCATGGGTACGCAGCGCTCCAAAAGAATGGTTTAAGGAAGGTCTGGAGAGACTGACACATCGATGGCAAAAGTCCATACAGTTACAAGGAGATTGTGTTGAGAAGGTGGACGTAACAACTGATGTGTAATGGGTAGGAGAACACCTTCGAGGAGGTAAGTGGAAGGTAGGTAGAAGGACATGGTGGTTGCTCCGTCTGAGGATCAGGTGCAGAGTGTCGGCAAGATCATGGGTTCAAACTCAGCAGAGGTAGTTGGATTTTCGAAAGGCGAACAAAAGGTCATTGGACACTATGTCGTATGATGTCGGCGTCTATGTTGTATGTCCGGCACTCCCTTCTCGCTCCGTCAGCCAGCTGCACGCGCGCCTGTGTATCATTCTGCTAGCTTCGACGCGCAGCCCTCAGTGCGCGTGCCTGACCATCGAGTGTACTATAAATAGGAGCTCCCTGTCTGCTCAATGGCCCACTTGCCCCGGTGTCCAGCTCCAGAATACACCCTACGTCGAGCACGGAGGCTACTCCTCTTGAAAATGTGCTTCGACCAGGTGGACTGAATTTCTGGCAGTACGAGGTTTCACCTCTGGTCACCGCTCCCTTACCTGTTTCCACTGCCTATGTTCCGTAATTCTTTTACAAGCCATTTTCATTCCCTAATTTATGCAAGCTCCCTTAGTTTCGCTAGGTGGAATTTCTTCAATCAATTGAACTTGCTTTTTAGGAATTCAGGCACTTCAACACACAAGAACTCTCAAAGACATTCATGTTAGTGTGCCAGATAGTTCTCGACTATCAACGTGTCAATTCACAAAGACTATCTTTTCAAGATAGAAGTGTATATAAAGACTGTAAACCTGTACATATTGTATAAAGACAGACTTTTCTCAAGATTCAATATTCCCTTTTGCTTCAAAATAAATTTCAGTTATTTGTGTAAATATCATAAAGTGAAGCAATAAAAGTTGTGTTTTGTAAATTTCAACCTTGGTTACAACAGTCTATATGATCTCTGGTGAGAATTTTAGTGCTCACCGGACAAAATTAATCTGGTTTACTCTTCCATCTGATAAAGTGAAAGGGAACGTCAAAATTGACGCGCAGGCAGCCTGAAGGGCGTTAAATAAAAATGTCTATACACAGTAGTTCATGCCATAAGATTACTATTACTATAAATTTTAAATCCCACAGGTCATACGGTGACGTGGGATACGAGCGAGGTAATAGAGGGAACGAAGCCACCGTGGCCTTAATTACGGTACATCCTCAGCATTTGCCTGGTGTGAAAATGGAAAACCACTGAAAACCATCTTCAGATCTATCAAGAGTGGTCTCCGAACCAACCATCTCCCGAATTCAAGCTAACAGATGCGTTAAACTAAGCACGTAGCCAACTCGCTCGTTGATGAAGATTATTATTATTATTATTATTATTATTATTATCCTATCTACAGCTGTGGAACAAGGTGAGGGAGAGGGGGAAGATGACCCAAACATGGTCGAGACGGCAGAAGTACAAAACAAAGAGCTTATATTTGTAACATTAGTCAATGAGATTAAAGAATGCGACAAAGTAAAATGGATCGAAAGATTGCAGCAGATGATTGATGCACGGTTTAGCAGGATGCCCCGAGGATGGTGGCCGAAAATAACCAAAGAGTTTCAACAACGCTTTGACCAAGGAGCTCGTCAAATTGATGTCAGGAATTTATACAATCGATTCAGACACAAGAGTCAGAATATTAATGCATGTGAAACGGATAACCTCAAAGAAAATAATGCAATACAAATGTCATCTATGGTGAAGAACACAGACTTGTTCCTCAAAGTGAAACGAACGTTATTGACAAATATTGATGAATACTGTAAGAAGAAAGAGGCAAAAACAAGAACTAAGAAAATATTTAGCCAGGAAATAAATCAAGAAATATTCGAAATGATGAATGTAATCATAAAATCGGAACGAGTAGAACAGCAAATAACCACGATCGCCGAAATGAATGATGTGTTGTATGCATGCCAACAGACGTATGAGATGGTGACAGCTAAAGAAAAGAAGGCATCTGTCTGGAAAAGCTCTATCGAAGCCAAGATCAACAAATTGAATAGAAAATTGGAAATAATTGATGCCCACCGCCCAAATGAAAGAGCAAGTAAAGAGTTGATTGGAATGTGTAGAGAAAATCGAATTCATTCAAACAAGAGTAGTGATATTCAGAAGATGCGTGATACGATTCTTGAGAAAATAGCTATTTACAAGAAGAAGATAGTGATAGCTGAAAATCGTATAGCATCTAGGAACACAAACCGAAAGTTTGAGTTTAATAGGAAGACCTTCTATCGTGACCTTGAAGGCGACAGATTTACAGTAAGTGAAGATATTAATCTTGAAGAAACCAAACGCTTTTGGACTACAATTTGGCAATATGATGAAAGACAAGATTATGAACAACTGATCCAAGAACTAAGTCCAGCGGAAGTGGAGGTAGATATGGATAGAGATAAGATAAAAGAGGTCATATCCAGGTGTATAAAGTACCTTGCGAACTGGAAAGCAACAGGACCTGATTTTGTATATAATTACTTTATTAAGAGGATGTATGCACTACATGAGAGGTTAGAACAACTAATCTACGAAATAATCCAAAACCCAGACTTGATCGATGAAGAGCTTTATGCTGGGATAACATATTTGATTCCAAAAGTCCCGAATGCAAACATACCGCAGCTCCTGAGGCCAATTACATGCCTTTCAAATTTATTCAAATTAATCAGCAAAGTGTTCACGGTAATAGTCAATGATTTCTGTGACGTGAACAATATTATCTCAAGTAATCAAATGGGAACACGCAACCGATGTCAAGGCGCTAAGGAACAAGCACTTATAAGCAAAACCATAAACGAAAAGTACAATAATAAATTGTGTACTGCTTGGGTGGACATTCAGAAAGCATATGATTCGTTGTCACATGAATACCTAATTGAATGCCTACGGAAGATACATATGCCAGAAAACATCATTAAATTTGTCAATAGAACACTTGACAAACAGAGAACAACATTAATATGTGGAAATAAAGTGGTCGGTGACGTGAAAATAAATAGAGGAATATTACAAGGAGATGCTCTATCACCCAAGTTGTTCGTAATTGCTATGGAATCGTTAAGCAGAATTTTAAATAAGAACTGCGAGAAGATCCAAGCAGATGAACATGGAAGAATTGAGTGCAACCACCTCATTTTCATCGATGACATTAAATTGTTCGCCAAAGATGTGCAGACATTGAACGAGCTGAGCCAGTGGACGAATCAATGTCTCAACAACATGGGTTTTACAATCAATCAGCAAAAGTCAGCGAACAATATCAATTCGAACCATATCTTTGGAGAGAAGGTAAATGACGTGGAAGGATACAAATACCTAGGAATATTAGAAGACTCGAGAAATGTAATTAAACCCGAGAATAAAGTTATCATAGCCAACAAGATCGAATCACGGGTAACAAATGTATGCCAAACAAAGTTGAACGCGAGAAACCTGTTTGCAGCAATAAATGAGTATGCGTTATCAACTATTAACTATTATATTGGCCTGATCCCGTACGAGCACGAAGAATTTAACAACATTGATCTGAAGGTGAGAGGAATCTTGAGAGAGCATAATATCGTCAGAACAGCAGGTAATATGGAACGACTGTACCTGAAAAGACATGAGTTAGGAAGGGGACTACAAAATATTTCTGAGAAGGCCGAATTGATTTTACTAGAACTATGTAAATATTTGGCAACAAACACAAGAACGAAGTTTATCGCAGAAAGTGAAAGAAGAAATGCAACCCATCTTGGACTGATTGAAGAACATTTGAAACGGAAGTACCTAATTGAGGAAGGAAACGATGTCACGGTAAAAGTAGTTAAGCAGAAACAAAAACAGATGCGAATGGATCGAATCATGGCTAAGTCAATGCATTTCACATTGTTCCGTGAACAACAGGAGAAATTTGTTGACGTAAAACAGTCATCGTTATGGCTAATGAGGGGGAATATATCTCCACAGGAAGAAGGAATGTTCTGTAAGATACAAGACAGAAACATCTTCTTTAGTCATGGGAGTATATTCCAGAGGTGCCCACACTGCAACCAGGGCAATAAGACATTAGATCACCTGGCAACACAATGTGGACGAATGCTTAATTTGGACTACAAGAAACGCCACAATGATGTTGTCAGATGCTTGCATTTCATGTTCACCAAAAAGTATGGGCTGAATAATTGTAAGAAAATAAAGAACTATAAAGTTGAAAATGTCATATCCAATCAGCGAATTAGAATAAAGTCAGACGTCATCATACAGACTGAGCTTCGCATAGAACACAATAAACCGGATCTGATGATACATGACCTTGTAAAGAATGAAATCCTATTAATTGAAGTTGGAATCACAAACAAAAATATCCTAAAACAGACCGAAACCACTAAAGGAAGAAAGTACGAGATGCTAGCCAACGAACTCTCACTTATGTACAATGGGGCCAAGGTGACGATGGTCCCTGTGGTAATAACATGGGACGGGCTAGTTACCAACTTGTTCAAGAAGCACATGGACAAATTGGAAGTGAGCAAACAGCTACAGGCCTACCTACAGACCATTGTACTAAAAAGAACATGTGAGAGTGTGCTAATCGACTTCAGACGAGGCAACCTGGATAACGAGTTGTGGACGGAGGACTTGCAAATAATGATGGACCAGATGGAGGAGGTCCTGGTACCGTAAATGGTGTACAAATGCGTAGAATCATTGGATGTAACATGGACTTAAAAACTAATTGAATAAATTTATTTATTATTATTATTATTATTATTATTATTATTATTATTATTATTATTATTATTATTATTATTATTATTATTTCGTTTCGGTGTTTTCAAAATTCGTACGTTCCGCATCACCAGATGGTTCATTCCAGGCTTGCGTCAATGTCATACTTTCACATATGTGTACACCACTTCTACCCCCCACTCCAGGCCCACTCTGATGGTGCCGTCAGGTTCCGCTTCGATTGCTAGCGCTGTACCGCGTACAGTGAGCCATCTGGTGACGAATAAACGTACCACCTACACCTTCCATTACTAACGTCTAAATTCAAACCCTCATTATTGTAGAAGTCTTCCTCGTGAACGATCGAGATTTTCTTCTGAAGGCGCGGAGCAAAGTTCTCTGCAAAACGTGAAGACTTCCACCTTGTTTTCTTGACACGACATAAGCCTATATCATGTCTACATTATTATTATTATTATTATTATTATTATTATTATTATTATTATTATTATTATTATTATTATTCCGGGGTATGTGTGGAACGCAGAGATGGTAAAAGAAGGTGTCGGGGTGAATGGGTCTATCTACAATATCAAAGTTGAGTTAAAACTTCAAAAGGTTATATTTCTTTTCCAAAAAACAAACTTAACAATATTTTTCACTAAGTGAGCATAACAATATACCAGGTAAAAAAAGCAATCTTGAAACAAGACTAGGAAAATCCAAGATTAATGATTTTTGCAGATTCTGGGCTTCAAGCCCCTAGTTTTACGATTTTACAAATTGAAGTGGAATTGTTTAGTCAAGGGCAGAAATCCCTTAATTCAAGAGCACTTGCTCCCTAAATTACTATATATATAGCCTCCCAAACGGACACTTTACTGTTACAAAACATTCAAAAGAGCTTACAGGCTCTTAGTTTCTTCCCGCTTACTCAAGGCAACATCAAAACTTGCAATATCTGGCCTCTCAAAACCCCACTTACAAATAGAAAATTAAAGTATGAAGGCTTTCACGGCTGGTGTCAATATAATAAAAATCTTCCGGGCTATTATGCCGTGGTCCACTCCTCTCGCTTCTCCCAGGCGTTTCGACTAATAGAAAATTATTTTATACAGGTGTATCTAGTACCCAACCTACAGGGCTTTGCGACAAAGAACAGGTTAAATAAACGGCCCAAACACAAACTGAATGGAGGCGTAGCCTACACTGCACTACAGATAATGAATTATTAAAAACCTACCGGGCTCTATGCTAATGAAACAGGGGCTAATCCCAAGCTACTTGAGGTGGCTCGCATGGAAATAACGGTAATACACTGAAGAAAATGGAAATTGCAACAACCAGAAGGAGTGTTGCTACATTGCTGCAACTGAACATGCACGACGGGTGATCGGTTGTGATTCGATGATTACACTTTCAGGTCCATCTGACCGCAAGTTTGGACAACAATCAATACAGGATGTACCCACCACGAGTTGCAATACATTGATGAATTCGTCGCGGCATGGAGTCAATAAGGCCCTGGATCGCTTCCTGAGGAATTGTGGCCCATGCTTGCTGCACTGCACGGGTCAGTTGTTCCAGAGTTGTGGGTGGCTGAGGACGGTTGGCCAGTTGTCGACACATCATGTCCCACACATGCTCAATAGGACTGAGGTCCGGGGATCTGGCAGGCCATTCTAAGTTTGTGATGTCATGGAGAGCTTCTCTGGAGATGCGTGCATTGTCCTGCTGAAACATCCCATTAGCGATGTTCGCCATCATAGGGACAACCACTGGATTGAGTACCCTATCAATGTACTGTCGAGCAGTAACAGTGCCCTCAACAAGCACTAATTGTGATTTCAAATTAAAGCCAATAGCTCCCCAGGCCATAATGCTTGGTGTTGGCCCGGTGTGCCTCTCGACAATAAGATCTGTGCGGCCCCTCTCCCCGGTACGTCGGCACACACGACTCCGGCGATCAAGACAGAAACGCGATTCATCACTAAAGACGACCCTATGCCATTCGTCAACCCACGTCGATCTTTCTCAACACCAGGCCAGCCTTACACGTCACACCGTAGATGCCTGTCAGCCAACACGTGCAGCTTACAGTCCTTAGCGATAATCCAGCCTCACAGAGCCCAATTATCCGAGCCCTCTCAAACGGCGACAGTTGTTGATAGCGTGCTCTTCATTGTCATCGAGGCATGTTTGACGGGGAACACTTCACTGCACAGACTGCAAGTCAACTACGCTACACCAGAGTCCGTATACTGGAGTTAATTACACCGCGACCAATCACGTGGGGAGACCTGTAGTAACAATCCAATGGATCTGAAACATGTCGTTTACATACCTACATGGCATCGTTCCATATCTTCAACACAAACGACCATTGCCTTCATGATGTTGCAATTTCCATTTCCTTAAGTGTACATTATAGGTGAAAAGGTTGCTAAATCGCAGACACCTCAAACCAAGATGAAGGGGAGCTCGAGAGGGTAACTCACTCTCTATCCCCAATTTACAATTAAAGATATTATGAAATGTTTACATTAGCCGAAAGAAAAGTTACATTTAGAGAAGAATGGTTACATAATTAAAGAGTCGGTCCTTCCCCTCGAATTAAAGCTGCGGAGGTAGCAAGAAAGGAATAAGTTATGTGGCCATTACCTTATAGATGTTCTGCTGCCGACGAAAGAGGCCGCCCGCCTCCTGTTTAAACACACACACACTCAGAAAGACGACGATCAATTGGCAAAGAAACACAAAAGGCCGCAACTTATATACCCTCAGGAAAGGTTCGAGAGAATGCAAGACTAAATCAGCCACACCCTCTCAATTTAATTGGTTAATCTCAAAGTTACACTCAGAATCGAACAAGAAGTCAGTAATAGGTTGAAAATTAATTACAGAAATTTTTGATTGGCCAGATTCAAAACTGGCGGAAAGAAAGAAGGTTTGCCAACCCAAAAATAAATGACGATAGTTAAATTACGGAAAACATAGAAACACAAAACTTCTTTAAATAATAAGTTCTTTCACTTTACACCAGAGTGCATGATCATAGTTTTTAGTAGTGTCATCTGTAGAAAAATGTCCAAACTTCTTGATGTATAGCAAAACAAAACAAGGAGAAATTCAGCCAGTTTAGGAAACTGCACAATAACAACACTACTGAATATTTCAGTGGAGACATCTTCTGATTAAAGTTCCAACTTGTTGTGTTAGTTTCTCTTTTTGGTGGATAGAGGAGTTTATAAAGGCGGTTATTTTGAATGCGCGACGTTGAGGTGTATCTTCCGGTACAGACCTTCCCCCCAAAATGTCCTTCCTTGGGGTGACAGAAGAATTTTGAGAAAACATTTCCAATTGAAAAAATCTAAGATTTTTTCTTGTAGTTGATTAGTAGAAACAAATTTGTAGATTCATATTTAGAGTGTCTTAAGAGGTCGTAGAAGTTCATTACATGCTGATTAGATTAGACGGCAAGATCTGCCGCCGCTGTCGATACCCAGCAGAGGTCGCCCGGACCCCCCGAGTACCCTCAGGTACACCTCTCTCGCTAATATGAGAGGGGTAGTCGTGGTGATGGTCGCCGCAGATGAGATGTACCGGTATGTGACAGTCCCCAGAAGTGTTGGCGGTAGGGTTACCATACATCACCCTTTGCCGGGAGATGGACTCCTGCGCGCCGTTCACAAGGAGTCTTCACGGGAGTGGAGTGGGCCCTTACCCCACTTCTGTTTCTCTCACCAGGTGATGCAGTACGGCGGCGGACAGCTGAGGGGGCACTGAAACAGTAAGATCTGGGCGATAGAGAAGTGTTGTTGGATACTTGAGAGTACGATCTTTATTTGTGATGCAGAGGGCCGGGCGGCGTGGAAGGTGAGTGTGTACCAATAGTGCGTGGATGCAGGAGACGGGGGCTTGGTAATGGCCACTAGGGCTTAACAGCAGGTAAATCAGAGGGAAAGATTGTACATGACAGGTCATATACATAATTTAATAACACAATAGGGCAGAAGGCCTCAAATCAACAAAATAAAAAATACACTGACTGACAGAGCAAATGCAACACCAAGAAGGAGTGGTTCGAAAGGGATGAAAGTTGGGGAAAAAACAGAGACGGCACGGACGAATAACTGATGTTTATTTCAAACCGATATGCAGGTTACACAGTGCGCACGGCATCGACTCAGTAGGATGTAGGACCACCGCGAGCGGCGATGCACGCAGAAACACGTCGAGGTACAGAGTCAATAAGAGTGCGGATGGTGTCCTGAGGGATGGTTCTCCATTCTCTGTCAACCATTTGCCACAGTTGGTCGTCCGTACGAGGCTGGGGCAGAGTTTGCAAACGGCGTCCAATGAGATCCCACACGTGTTCGATTGGTGAGAGATCCGCAGAGTACGCTGGCCACGGAAGCATCTGTACACCTCGTAGAGCCTGTTGGGAGATGCGAGCAGTGTGTGGGCGGGCATTATCCTGCTGAAACAGAGCATTGGGCAGCCCCTGAAGGTACGGGAGTGCCACCGGCCGCAGCACATGCTGCACGTAGCGGTGGGCATTTAACGTGCCTTGAATACGCACTAGAGGTGACGTGGAATCATACGCAATAGCGCCCCAAACCATGATGCCGCGTTGTCTAGCGGTAGGGCGCTCCACAGTTACTGCCGGATTTGACCTTTCTCCACGCCGACGCCACACTCGTCTGCGGTGACTATCACTGACAGAACAGAAGCGTGACTCATCGGAGAACACGACGTTCCGCCATTCCCTCATCCAAGTCGCTCTAGCCCGGCACCATGCCAGGCGTGCACGTCTATGCTGTGGAGTCAATGGTAGTCTTCTGAGCGGACGCCGGGATTGCAGGCCTCCTTCAACCAATCGACGGGAAATTGTTCTGGTCAATATTGGAACAGCCAGGGTGTCTTGCACATGCTGAAGAATGGCGGTTGACGTGGCGTGCGGGGCTGCCACCGCTTGGCGGCGGATGCGCCGATCCTCGCGTGCTGACGTCACTCGGGCTGCGCCTGGACCCCTCGCACGTGCCACATGTCCCTGCGCCAACCATCTTCGCCACAGGCGCTGCACCGTGGACACATCCCTATGGGTATCGGCTGCGATTTGACGAAGCGACCAACCTGCCCTTCTCAGCCCGATCACCATACCCCTCGTAAAGTCGTCTGTCTGCTGGAAATGCCTCCGTTGACGGCGGCCTGGCATTCTTAGCTATACACGTGTCCTGTGGCACACGACAACACGTTCTACAATGACTGTCGGCTGAGAAATCACGGTACGAAGTGGGCCATTCGCCAACGCCGTGTCCCATTTATCGTTCGCTACGTGCGCAGCACAGCGGCGCATTTCACATCATGAGCATACCTCAGTGACGTCAGTCTACCCTGCAATTGGCAGAAAGTTCTGACCACTCCTTCTTGGTGCTGCATTTGCTCTGTCAGTCAGTGTATAACCTTCCAACTCCTGCTGAATGTAGATGGTTAAAGTTAACAAAGAAATTACACAGGTTTCACCTGGGAGAGGTGCATTCCAAAGATCCTCTCTGTGGCTGGATTGCTTACCAATAATGTAACAGGCGTCAAAAAATCTAATATAATCCACGGCCATGAAATCTGGGGCAAGTTTGCCCGCGGGAACAAAGTTTCTAACCATGACTTGATCTCCGACTTTTAAATTGGTGGGCCTCCGTCCACGAGCATATCCTTTCCTAAGCTTCTCATGAGAAACCTTCAGGTTGTGCTTAGCCTTCTTCCATAAATCCCTAATATTATCGGGATGTATTGTCTCTGGTAAAATATCATTGAGTGACCAAAGGTTAGAGAGCGGCGTGTTAGGAATAAATTTAAACATAAGAGAAGCTGAAGTAAACTTATGGGACTCATGAACCGCCGAATTTGCAGCAAAGGCCAACCAATGCAGGGACGTATCCCACCTGGAAATGCGATGAGAGCCGATTACGATTGACCCGCTCAGCCAGAGATGGTTGAGGATAATACGCCGAAGTAGTTACATGTTATATAGACAGATCAAAACAGAATTTACGGAAGAGGTTGGATGTAAAAGCTTTAGCATTATCAGAAACTATACACTGACAGGGATCTAAAGATGCAAATATGGTATTTAAACAAGAAATGGTGGACTGAGAGGTTGCCAGCTTAGTCGGAAATAACCAGTAAAATCTCGTGAAACCATCAACATACACTAGAATTAATTTGCTAGCGTTCCCCTTTTGATTGGGGGAAGGGTCCGACGTAGTCTATATAGAGACGTTCCATGGGGCGCGACGCTTGGTGAGATGATAATAAACCTAGCTTAGTAGACAAGGTGGGTTTACTAAGCAAACAAGATTTACAAGCTTTTACCAATTCTCGATTTTCGCCGTCCATACCTTTCCAAATGAACATCTCTCGGATCTTTTCCCGAGTTTTGAAGATGCCTAAATGCCCCCCTAATGGGGTCTCATGATAGTACTTGAAGATCATAGGTACAAGCACGCCTGGAACCACTACTTTCATCTCTTGGTCATGCCTCGACGGGCAACACAAAACCCCGTTCCTCAACACATAAAGGACGACATATTCCCCCGAAGAATGTGTTTCAATAATAGGGGCCACCACAGGATCTTCGAATTGATATTTTTCAATATCCCTAAACAGCATGGGGGCGTCAGTTAGAATGACATTTATACCCGCAGGCATGGGCGTGGGAAGAGAAGGCTATCTTCCTGTTCGGTGGTCTCCACATCATGAGAAAACATGCGTCTTAGTCCATCCGCAACAACATTTTCAGATCCTCTGATATGCCTTACATCAAACTGGAATGCAGAAATTCTGATGGCCCATCGGGCTATACGACCAGTACGACGCGGCCTAGCTAATACCCAACTTAAAGCTTGATTATCTGTTTCCAGGTCGAACTTGATATGTTCCAGATAGAGTCGAAACTTCTCTAGTGCAAATAAAACAGCCAAACCCTCAAGTTCATAGGTGGAATATTTGGCCTCTTGGGCCGATAATGTCCTAGACGCATAGGCGATCGGTCGCCTTCCGATTTCAGTTTCCTGAAGAAGCAGAGCAGCCACCGCCGATGACAAGGCGTCGGTTTGAACAATGAATTTCTTCGAAAAATCAGGCATAGCAAGGACAGGGGCGTTGCAAAGAGCTAATTTCAGGTCTTCACAAGCGGCTTGTTGAGACGGTCCCCACTCGAATTTGACGCCTTTCCTACGGAGTAAGTTCAAGGGCGCCGCTCTGTTAGCGAAGTTAGGAATACATTTTCTGAAGAAATTCACCATGCCGATGAACCTGGCAATAACTTTGATGTCCTTAGGAGGTTTGAAATCACTTATGGCCTGCGTTCTGGAATGATCGATAGAAACACCATCGGGCGACACAATATGCCCCAGGAATGACATGGAAGGCTTAGCAAAAGCTACCTTGGATAATCTGACCGTCAACCCAGCTTTACAAAGGCGTTCAAGTACTTCCTTTAGATGATCAAGGTGTTCTTCAAAGGTCTCAGAAAATACGACGACATCATCGAGATAGTGATACAAGTATTCAAGCTTGATATCGGAAAAGACCCTATCTAGCAGACTAGTGAGAACAGCTGCACCCATGGGGAGCACGAAAGGCATGCGGTTGTATTCATACAAGTTCCAATCCGTGGCAAAAGCTGTTGGATGTTTCGATTCTTCAGCTAGAGAGATCTGGTTGTACGCCTGATTAAGGTCTAAGATGGTAAACAACTTAGCTTTCCGAAACCATGAAAAACAAGTGTGAAGGTCGGGAAAAGGCACAGATTGCAACACCACCTTCCGATTTAACGCCCTATAATCAATGACAGGCCTGAAGAAACCTTGGGGTTTCGGCACCAGAAAAATGGGCGATGAATACGCCGACTTAGAGGGTCGAATAATACCGTCCTTTAGCGTCTGATCGATGATCTCTTTTATATTTTAGTGTGGCTTAAAAACATCTCAAATATATTTTTATTTTTGAGATCGTTGTCGCTTGGCATAAAAGTTATTTCTGATGATATGTAAATCAATAAGTTCAGTGGCATTATAATTAGTATTACACTCAGCAAAAGTGATGAATTTATTTAGGGACTCTGCGTCTTCTGCAGAGCTGATTCTTTCCCTTTCTTCGGTTTCCTCAATGAACTGAACCTGTGTGTGGTGACAGCCAACAATGCCGATTTTGTCTAACAATAGCAGAAGCGTAGTAGACACTTCCGGGTGGTTTCGAACCGCGCCGTGCGCTTTAACTGTCACAAACGTAAAAAAAACTAAATATCCTAGAATGGTGCCGGACCATATGGCGTTCCGGACTGTTGGATGCCGGACTAATGGAATTCTACTGTGTATTAAACAGGGTGGTGCGGTCAACCGAGTCGTAGGCTTTTTTTGAAGTATACGAAAGTGACAACTGTGCTGTTCGACTGGCGGTGTTGCAATATCATTTTGAAGTTCCAGATGTGTTCCGCACATGATCGGTCCGGTCGGAAGCCTGCCTGGTGTTAACCGATCAAATGTTCTGTCTGTTGTTCCAGGGCATGTGAGAACACTTTGCAGGCAATTGGTAGAAGTGAAATACTTCGGTAATTGTTTGGATCCGTCTTGTCCTCCTTTTCGTGCAGAGGGTAGATCAAAGCATGTTTCCAATCTGCTGGTATGACGCCGCGTTACCATATATTTGCAATGAGGGCTTGTTCAAATCGCTTCAGCCGTACCTCGTCGTTATCAACGGGACGAAGAAGGCAATCACCACCGTCGACGCTACCATCCCTTTCGAGGATGGGTACGAATCGTTGCAGAAGGCTCGTAATGCCAATATTTCCAAATACGAGCCAACTGCAAACATCCCTCGCAGCGCCCGCAGTGCCTTCGTAGTGGGGCTCACTCGGAAACTGGGATAACGCGAACATCAACGTCCTCCGCTACCTGTGCATGCCAAAAGCTATGGCAAGGTCATGGCGAAACTGTGTACCTCGAACACCATCAGGTGGTCAAGGGATCTGTATATTAAACACATCACAGATTATCGCCAATACTGCAGTCTGTCAATCAAGAGTTAACCTCTTGAGCATTTCTGCGATCCTACAATCTTCTCCTGACGCTTTGTTGTTTTCGAGAAAGTATGTTTTGTATTTCATCATCTGTAGTTGGAACTGAGTTATGGTTTGTGTGGCTAAATGGAATTGGAGTCTATCTGTAGGTGGTTCATGGTTGTGTAATTTCTCGAAGTACTGCTTCAAGATTTCACAGTTGGCTTGCGTGTTCGTCTCAAGAGTTCCATCAGGTCGTCACCTTGTAGTTCATCAGTTCTTCCCTAGATGTCCTGTAAAAATTTCGTGTGCTGTTGCTTTTGAAATCGTTATCAATTTCCTCTAAGCGTTTGAGGTGGTATATCCGTTTAATACGACCGATTGCTTTAGATGTTTTCCTCTGCATTTCTAAAGCGTTCTGCCAATTCTCTGGAGTTAAAGCAACACGTCTATCTGGTGTGATACTGTCGTTATCTGATTCGATTCCCTTTGGTAGGAAACAGTTTCGCCGTCAGAACGTTGGCCGGCAGAGTTGGAAAGAAGGTGGTATACAATTCGAAATTACTAAATTGCGTGCCAATAACTTGGATTCACCGGGCGAGTTGGCCGGGCGGTCCGAGGCGCGCAGCTTTGAGCTTGCATGCGGGGGATTGTGGGTTCGAACCCCACTGTCGGCAGCCCTGAAGATGGTTTTCCATGGTTTCTCATTTTCACACCAGGCAAATGCCGGAGCTGTATTAAGGCCAAGGTCCCTTCCTTCGCACTCCTAGGCCTTTCCTATCCCCTCGTCCCCATAAGACCTATCTGTGTCGGTGCGACGTAAAGCGAATTGTAAAAAAGGAAAAAAACCAGATTCAGTTCTAGCTCTCCTCAATGTACATATGGAGTGAGGGAATATGACACTGTTGATGGTGAGTCCTCCGTCGGATGGAGACGTAAAGCTTTTTGCAGCCGCTTGATGTTATCTCACAGGAGTAGGCTACGTGCTGACACCGGGTTTCACCCTCTCCGTACCTCATTAACATCATCATCTCACACCTAGCCTCGCAGGTCGTCCATGGGAGTCAATAAGAAATACCTGCTCCAGGTGAGCCGAACATGTCCTCGGACACTCCCGGCAATGAAGGCCATACGATAAATAAATGTTGTTGTTGTTGGTTTATCGGTACATAGACTGATTTGATGCAGGTCTCCATATCACCCTATCCTGTGCTAACCTTTTCATTTCTACGTAACTACTGCATCCTACATCTACTCTAATCTGCTTGTCATATTCATATCTTGGTCTACTCATGCCGTTCTTACCGTCTGTACTTCCCTCATAAACCAACTGAACAAGCCCTGAGTCTATCTCTTCTTCTCGTCAAATTCAGTCAAATCGATCGCCTTTCACCAAATTGATTTCGCATCTCTTCATTCGTGATTCGATATACCAATATCACCTTCAACATTCTTCTGTAACACCACACCTTCACACCATACCTTAAAAATGTAACTAATCTTGGAATCCCCATCAATGAGAATCTGACCAGGAATGAACTCATAACTAATGTATGAAGAAAGGTTCATACAGCTCTATATCCCCTGAAACGTCACAAGAATTCTTTTCCACAAAAACTTAAATTAAAATTAATCCAAGCACTACTATTCCCAATTTTAGACTACTGTGATACGGTACTAGTCATTCTAAATGCTGAACAAGCTTTGAGACTTCAGCGAGCACAAAACTTATGCATACGATATGCCTTCCAACTGCGGCATGACACTCATGTTACACCATATTTCAAAACATTGGAATGGCTACGCATAACTGAACGAAGGAATTTTCACCTAATGACACTTGTTTACCAAGTGCTCTCGACGAACACTCCTCTTCTAATTTTCGTTTCCTTTCCACATTCCATGAAATTAGTACCCGTTCTGGTTCCCTACTTGAAATTTCACTAAGTTGAACGAATTGCTACAATCATTCCTATTTAATTACTGCATCGAGACTCTGCAATACACTCCCAATGGACATTCGGCACCTTACTTCGTCTCATAAATTCAAATCTGCCTACCGAAAGTTTTTCCTGGGAACATAAAACTGAGTTGTGTGAGTCATTGTGTGTATGTTGTGTGAATGAGTTTTCTTTCTAATATTATTATTATTATTCTGTACTGATATGTAGGCTTAGTCTTAGATTTATCTGTCCGTAGTATAATTTCTTTTTAAAATTTCTGTCTTACTTTACATATTTAAATATTTTGTACATATTTAAATTTTATTGTTTATAGTGGTTAAGTGTAAGAGAGGGCCGTGAGCCCTAACTTCGCCACAAATGTAAGTCAGGAATAAATAAATAAAATAAATAAATAAATGAATTTCAAAGCGTCTATTCTCCTTCTTTCTTATTTTCATCTTTTAGTCCTTCTCCAAGACTCAGTCCATATGAAAATGAAAATCCTCAGGCTGTTTCTAGCCATTCCACCGGGTCAGGGATGAAATGAATGAAGCCCCCATCTAGCTGCGAGGATAGGAATTATCCCGGCTGCTGAGGCCTGTCGCAGTCCTCTGGGGCAAAGGATAATGACTGAATGATGAAATGAAATGATAGTGGAGAGTGTTGTTGCAATGAAAGATAACAATAATACCGCGGTACCCGGTGAGAAACCTGTCGCACCTCCGCTTTGTCCCACACAAATTTCACATGGAGTGACTGGGATTTGAACCACGGAACCCAGCGGTGAGAGGTCGGTGCGCTGCCGCCTGAGCCACGGAGGCTGCTAGTCTGGCCATACCATTCATCAATTTCTCCAGATCTTCTGCAAAACTCACGTAAAATAACAATAGCATCAGCAAATTGGAGAGTTTTGATTTCCTCTCCTTGAATTGTGATTTCGTTTCTAAATTCATCTTTGATTTCCTTTCCTGTCCGTTCTGTATATACATTGAAAAGTAGAGCGGACAACTGTAGCTTTGTCTCACTCCTTTCTAGATTGCTGCTTTGTTTTCAAATCCCTCGATTCTTAAATTAATTAATTATAATTAATTAATCCATATACTCGCGGCAGAGTCTTCACGTTCGGCTCCGACTCCGACGTTACTAGCATCACGCTGTTATGCCCATTTCTTTCCGATATCTTTTCCTTCGTACTCCATTTGCCTGTCATTAGAGTTAAGAAAGATTGGCTTTCTCTTTATATTTTCCTCTTGAAACATTACAACCCAGTGGGGGAGTGTCGGAGTGCCCGACGGAAGTAGAGAGCGCTCTAGTGACTGGCAGCAGGTGCGGTACAGTGCCGTGGTCAGTGAGGTGAGAGCCATGGAAGTGAACAGAGTGGTAATTCTAACACTAGCCCTGCTGTGCGCCGCGGTGGACTCGGCGCTGCGAGAAGCCTTCTCCTGGAGGCAATTGGACTTCCTCTTCCCCAGCCAGGAGAACAAGCAGGCAGCTTTAGCAAGCGGGCAGTTCAAACCTGACAACAATCTACCAGTGGGGATCGAGTTATGGGAGGACAAAGTGTTCGTCACTGTGCCCAGGTGGAAGTCCGGGGTTCCTGCGTCGCTCGCTTACTTTAATCTCAATGGTAAGTCAGAAATATCTTGTTTCTAAAGTTTAGGACACATAAACCGTTGCGTTTACCAGAAAACACCTGAACAACTACTGGGTGTGGATCAGTGTAGCTGAAATTGATTTCATATGGCCCACAGGTGGACTGAATGAAAATAAGAAACCATCATTTTATTAATAACATAATATACCTGATTACTATACTTCGGATTTTTAGGTGGTAATAGGTTAGAATGCAAAGTAATTTGGTTTGTAGGAAGTGTCATGCAACCCGTTGTACCATAATGTAGGAAGAGTAGAGTAAATTCAAGGAGTTTTATAGGTTGTACCCCTACTATCTATGCAAACCTCATAGCATAACCGTTGTACAGTGTAGGGTATACTTGTTACTGGCTTAAGTAAGTTTGCATTCTAACCTATCAGTACCTAATAATCCGGACTCTACTGATTACCCTTGCTAGCCTCCTATGTAGAACAATACTGGACGGTGCACGGGAGGGAGGTATGTAGGCCTACCTCCACTTGTAAAATTGCTTCATTTGGCTTTTATATAAGAAACGAAGTTCCGGCAAGGAAACCTCTTTTTTTAAGCCGCATCGACACAGATAGGTCTTATGGCAACGATGGGATAGGAAAGGGCTAGGAGTGGGAAGGAAGCGGCTTGGCCTTGATTTTAAGGTACAACCCCAGCATTTCCCTGGTTGTCGACGTTGGCGTTCGAACTGGCGGATATTCCAGATCTTTAGCTTTTTTCAATTATAAAATTACCAACCTTTGGCCCCAGTGTCGCAGTGGCCCGTCACTTGAATACTTTATTTTTTATCAGTTTCGACACTGGAAAACTTGGCCACGTAACTCGGGGGCATAGGTGGCGAACCTATGTGAATCTCACATTGTTTCTACTTACAATTTGCTCTCCATCGCACCGACAAAGGTAGGTCTTATGGCGATGATGGGATAGGAAAGGGCTAGGAGTGGGAAGGAAGCTGCCGTAGCCTTAATTAAGGTGCATCCCCAGCTTTTGTCAGGTCTGGAAATGGGAAAGCACGACAAACCATCTTTAGGGCGCCCGACAATGGGATTCGAACCCAATATCTCCCGATTGAAAGCTCATAGCTGCGCAACCCTAACCGCACCGCCAACTCGTTCGGTGTTCCAAGTTACTTGTGCCAAGCTTCGTTTGTATATGTATATTATCTGACTTCTCTCGGTGAACTCTTGTACTCTTCCGAATTCAATGGCATTATGGCCTAAGGCATCTATCGTTTTCATGCCTTTGAAAATTCTTGAATTTTTCCGATGTCTTAATTCTCCGAAGGATCGAATCTCTATGAGTAGCCTTGAGAGGAAGTGCCAATATTGCTGCTTGCTTTACGACCCACTAATTACCTCATTTTTACAGGATGGAGACATTAAGTGGTTATCATCACCAGGTGAGACTAAACATGATGTCTTCAAAGTTTTCGAATTATCTTTTCCCATTATTTTTATTTTAGTTAATGACTTTTAGCGTATGAAATAATTTTCCATTTATATTGCAAATAAATTAATTGGTTCTTTATCGGACGAGTTGGCCGTGCGGTTAGAGGCGCACAGGTGTGGGCTTGCAACCGGGAGATAATGGGTTCGAACTGCACTGTCGGCAGCCCTGAAGATGGTTTTCCGTGGTTTCCCATTTTCACACCGGACACTCCCGAGATAAAAATATATTTTTACCTAATGCATGGATTTTCACGAAACTTTGTGGAAATATCACCTACATAAAAGTAGAGATATCACGAACATTTCGTTCATATGCAATTAAATAGTTTCTCCAAAATAATTGTTCTGGAGTTTTTAATTCAATTTTTTCATAAAATAAAATTAACATGTTAATGTAAATTCGCAATTAGGTAAATAATACTTCTTTTAAATGCACTGCGTATCGATTTTTCTGTACATAATTTATATAAGGAGATATATCATACTAAAGTCCGACTCATTGGCTGAATGGTCAGTGTTGAGGTGTTCGGTTCAGAGGGTTCCGGGTTCGATTCCCGGCCGGGTCGAAGATTTTAATCGCCTCTGATAAATTCTTCTCGCCCGAGGACGGGGTTTTTGTGTTTGTCGCAACATTTTTCTCTTCATATTCACCCAACACACTACACTACCAACCACCACAGACACACTCAATTGTGATTACACTACTCCGTGTAGGGTTGGCATCAGGAAGGGCATCCGGTCGTAAAACAAGGTCAAATACACATGTGCGACGCAGTTCGCACCCGCGACCCCACACGTGTGGGAAAAGCGGTGGGAAAAAGAGAAGAAGAATATATCGTACTAAAGATTGCGTAATTTTTAAGTTCTAACATTTTGGACTTAAAAATCCCTACTAGTTGAAAAAATTCTGCAATCAAAAATTCCATACGCAGGTTTTTTAATATAGCTGTGATACATATACCATACAAATTTTGTTACATTTGGCAGAATATTATGGGAGAAAAATGGGATTTAAATGTAAAATTACAATTGGCAAACAAAGAATTATTACAGTGAGAAATTGTTTGAATTCAGCGGAATAACTTCGTGACAAGAAAAAAGAAACTCAATCCTTTCAATCTCAGTCAAAAAAAATCATCAATTTACCAAAATATCGATTTTTATCTCCGGATTGTCGCCCTGAAGATGGTTCCCAGTGGTTTCCCATTTTCACACCAAGCAAATGCTGGGGCTGTACCTTAATTAAGGCCACGGCCGCCTCCCACTCCTAGGCCTTTCCTATTCCATCGTCGCCGTAAGACCTATCTGTGCCGGTGCGACGTAAAACAAATTGTTAAAAAGGAAAATGGTTCTTAAAATTCATATAGCTAATCCTCGTCGTCTTAGTGGCGGTAGTGGTGATTATTGTTTTAAGAGGAAGTACAACTAGGCAACCATCCTCTATTTAACACTAATCAGAGAGAAAATATGGAAGGGGTCCGACACTTCGAAAAATAAAGATATCGGCCAAAGGAAGACAAGGGCCACGAAGGGCGTGAAAATGAAAGACTCCCTAGCCCTCGCAAACCTAATAGCGTCGGGGTCGGAAAAGAACAAGGGTTGACCAAGGGAGGTCGGATAGGATAGATGAAGGTGAGGAGCCTGACACTAGTAAGTGGAAGCAATGTCAGGACTCAGCTAAGGGCCCCGTGGTCGCCAATCCACGCTCCAAAGTTCAGAGCCCCTGGGCCCCTTTTAGTCGCCTCTTACGACAGGCAGGGGATACCGTGGGTGTTATTCTACCGCCCCCACCCATAGGGGGAACCTCGTCGTCTTACGGACCAAAAAAAATCGAATTTTCAATTTTAACCTTAAAAATTACTCCAGTTCTTCCTGTTTCAAATTTCATCAGGTTTTTCTCTAACGTCATTTTTAAAGCTCTTAGAGTCGGGTTTAAAGGGTAGCGGTGCGGAGTATACAGAGCAAGACCACGCCCATCTCTTTCATGCTGGCAGACATATTGACCTCCGGAGTTCTTTCGGACTACCATTTCAATAATTCCCCTGCAATCCCCTTGTTGTAGGAGAAAGCGAAGAAATACATCTGAGCTAGTAATTTACAATCCAGGGCATTTTTAAACCAAGTCTTCTTTCTTGTTTCTTCCTTTCCTTATTTCTTAATCCATAACCTTCTAGGGTCGGTTTTTCCTTCGGACTCAGCGAGGGATTCCACCTCTACCGCCTCAAGGGCAGTGTCCTGGACCTCGCCTGTTATGTTGAACAGGGGCCTTGGTGGAGGATGGGAAGATTGGAAAGGATAGACAAGGAAGAGGGGAAGAAGCGGCCGTGGCCTTAAGTTAAGTACCATCCCGGCATTTGCCTGGAGGAGAAGTGGGAAACCACGGAAAACCACTTCGAGGATGGCTGAGGAGGGAATCGAACCCCCCTCTACTCAGTTGACCTCCCAAGGCTGAGTGGACGCCGTTCCACCCTCGTACCACTTTTCAAATTTCGTGGCAGATCCGGGAATCGAACCCGTACCTCCGAGGTGGCAGCTAATCACATTAACCACTACACCACAGAGGCGGACTTTAAAGCAAGTATCTTTCTTAAAACTTTCAATTGCTTTCTTCTACCTTCAAACTTTTTCAGCTCTTTGCCATGCTCCTCGCGGCAGAGTTCTTATGAGATTTATGTGACATTTTTAGAGAATGTTTCAATATGTACAGGAATTAAAATTAGTTCTCCATTTTATTATCAGTTGAATGTTATCCTCATAGTTTTGCTCCTGAAATAATACGACACTAGATTTTTGTCTATTGAGTGAATAATGAAACATTGAAAAAAAAATATCCAACCGTTTATACCTGACTGAAAAATTCGGAGGTTTCCTTAAATACTTAAATATATGAGTACAGCAGAACCTAGATATCTCGAATCACCTCGAGAGCTAAATTTTATTTCGAGTTATCAAACTGTCAAGATATAGAGAATACCGTTTTTGAGCATGTATAGCAGTGAAACAAGAAACATACCTCGGTTAACACCTTTGGAAAAATCCGCTACTTTCTTCTCATTGTTACTGTTAACTTTCCTCCCTTCACGTTGAAACTTCTCGTCAATACCACGCAGCCGAGATTCGTAAATGGAGCTCGTCATACTCGACTTCGAGGAGGGGGCGGTTTGCTTTCGTACGTGACCGGTAATTAACTCACACCCGAGAAACAGCGAGGCTTCGCCTATTTTCCGATGATTAGAAGTTTTAGTTTTTCGGTCCCCATCATATTATCTCCCAGCATCACTTTACTTGTTAACTGTTCCTTACAAACCACGAATGCCATGTTGCACAAAATTCGAGTTACACAGCATTTTTTCCTTCAAGGGAGCAAATGTTTGCTTCGAACAATAGAGTAATTCGTGCAACCGAATTTCAAGCAATAGAGAAATTACACGTGAGTAATAGGACAAACGGCTGGGAAATGTAAGTTACTTCGAGATACTGAAAATTCAAGTAGTGAAGGTTCGAGATATCGAGGTTCAACTGTATTTTTGACAGGTCTGAAAAATGATATCCCAAAAAATTAAAATTCTGCCACAAGGAGCATTTTCCGTGCAACATATAAAAATTAGCCTATTTGTCAATAACTTTAGAACGCATTAACTAATCAACTCCAAATTTTGTGTGATGCTGTATCGTATTACAGTGTCCTTGCGTTTTAAATTTAGTTTTGATAAATGGTACGTTGTAGAAGTCCGCAATTTAATATATTTAATGCAATAGCCATAACAGAGAATATAGGTTACATTGATGGGTTACATACTTGCATAATCACTTATAGACATTGTTCTTCTTGTACAGAATTCAATGTGGTACTGTTCACACGTTTTTCCACATAGTTTGCACTCACAGTCTATACTTGGGTCAAGGAAGTGTTTTGATTTGCAGAGTAGGTGATGAAAACCGTGAACTGCTAATCTTGTAATGACATGTCTTAATTCAAAATTAGTTTTTGTCCACGAGCGATCTATCATTGCCCCTGTGCCATAGAAGTCTGGTTGGACTTCTTCTCTCTTCTCCGTCAGATTTGCTAGCAGTTTCTTTAATGCACCGGTATTCGGCAGGGGCATACTTGTCCTGAGATCTATGAGCAATGATTCCCTTGCGAGGAGATATACCAGTCTAGATCGTGTCGTTTTTGATACACCTATCACCTTCTTTATATAGTTCGCTTTCACCTTTTCCAAAGTTGATAAGTTCCTCATTGTTAAATGTGTCCAGATAATTGCAATGCCATAAGTCATTATTGAAAGAATTTTTACTCTGAATAGCAACATTGCTGTCTCCAGACTAAGTGATCTAATGTCTTTTATTTCATGCATTGCCATTGTTGTTTGAGTTGCCTTTTCTGTGAGATGTTTTGTGAAACAATATGTGCTCGATTGCAGAGTGATGCCTAAATATTTGAAGTCTAATACTATGTTTAATTTTTTATCCCGAATGAAGGTTTCTGCTGAGGCGGTTAGGCCTACTCTCCCTCCTTTCCTGAACACCATAAAATTTCAGTCATGATGTACATTCTTGTATTTACCTAAAGGTCGGTCTACAGGCACTTGAAGAAATACATCTTGGAATGTCTTTGGAAGTACTGGAGAGGTAATAAAGTAGCTCATTGATCACTGGTCACCGAGCTCCATAGCTGCAGTCGCTTATAGGCGGCCGGTATCCAGTATCCGGGAGATAGCGCCTTCGAACCCCACTGTCGGCAGCCCTGAAGATGGTTTTCCGTGGTTTGCCATTTTCACACCAGGCAAATGCTGGGACTGTATCTTGCATCATGTCTGGCCACAGATCTGTCATATTGTCATATCTTGGTCTACCCCTACCGTTCTTACCGCCTACGCTTGCCTCAAAACTAACTGAACAAGTCCTGGGTATCTAAGATGTGTTCTATCATTCTATCTGTTCTTCTCCTCAAATTTAGTCAAATCGATCTCCTCTCTGCAATGCTATTCAGTATATCTTCATGCGTGGTTCAATATACCCACCTCACCTTCAACATTCTTCTGTAACACCACATTTCAAAAGCATCTATTCTCTTTCTTTTTGAGCTAGTTATCGTCCGTGTTTCACTTCCATACAATGCCACGCTCCAAAACGTGTTTCTAATTCCTATGTTCGAAGAGAACAAATGTCCTTCCTTGCTTGTGTTAGACTGCATTTTATGTCCTCCTTACTTCTGTCTCGCTAGTTATTTTACTCTCGTTTACTTCCTTTAAGACTTCATTTCCTAATCTAATCTAATATTTCCTGTATCACCTGACTTCGTTCGACTTCACTCCATTACCTTTGTTTTAAACTTATTTATTTTCATCGAGCACTCCTTCCCCACGACTCTGCCCATACCATTCAGCAATTTCTCCAGATCTTTTGCAGAGTCAGTTAAAATAGCAATATCATCGGCAAATCTGAGGGTTAAGATTTCCTCTCTTTGGATTGTGATTCCCCTTCCAAATTCCTCTTTGATTCCCTTTACCGCCTCTTCTATGTAACACAGATACCTAATGTTAAACTGTAATACTAAATCACGCTGTTCTCTTTTGAATGGAACATTCAATACGCACTCGTGCATTGTTTCCTTAGAACAGTAGACGTGCATGAGTGCATTTGTTGCTTTTAATGGATCAGTGGACGTGCATGAGTGCATTTGTTGCTTTTAATGGATCAATGGACGTGCATGAGTGCATTTGTTGCTTTTAATGGATCAATGGACGTGCATGAGTGCATTTGTTGTTTTCATTTAAAAGATCAGGAGACGTGCATGAGTGCATTTGTTGTTTTCATTTAAAAGATCAGTAGACGTGCATGAGTGCATTTGTTGTTTTCATTTAAAATATCAGTAGACGTAGAAGAGTGCATTTGTTGTTTTCATTTAAAAGATCAGCGGGCGTGCATGAGTGCATTTGTTGTTTTCATTTAAAAGATCAGTAGACGTGCGTGAGTGCATTTGTTGTCTTCATTTAAAAGATCAGTAGACGTACAAGAGTGCATTTGTTGTTTTAATTCAAAAGATCAGTAGACGTGCATGCCTGCATTTGTTGTTTTTAATGGGTCAGTAGACGTGTATGCCAGTATTTGTTGTTTTTATTTAATACATCAGTGGAAGTGCATGTATTTCTTTAGTAGTTCAATAGACGTGCGTGAGTTTATTTGCTCGAGTTTCTCTCTGCTGGTGAAGAGAGTTTACGTTCCATTGCCAAGATAAGAGTTTTGCGCGTGATGAGATGCTCAGTCAAAGTGGTAAATAGTTGCTGGTTGTGAACGAGTTATTTTCACTTAAAACACGAAGCAATAAGAGGACTGTGTCTATTACAACATTTTGTACGTGACAATTTTAATTTATGATGTTTGTAAATAATAATTTCGTAGTCCGTGAAAATTCTTGAGCTCGATAGCTGCAGTCGCTTAAGTGCGGCCAGTATCCAGTATTCGGGAGATAGTAGGTTCGAACCCCACTGTCGGCAGCCCTGAAGATGGTTTTCCGTGGTTTCCCATTTTCACACCAGGCAAATGCTGGGGCTGTACCTTAATTAAGGCCACGGCCGCTTCCTTCCCACTCCCAGTCCTTCCCTGTCCCATCGTCGCCATAAGACCTATCTGTGTCGGTGCGACGTAAAGCTACTAGCTAGAAAATTCTTGAAAGTGAGAAAGAAATCATGTTTATATGTGTGTGACGGAGTTAAAACTATCCTATGGGGGAGCTTATAAGTAATTAGGGTAACTTTGGCGTAAGTGGTATACGTCCATTTATAACAGATGTGTTACTTCAAGTAACTGTACAACTGTTTAGTTCCCAAGCGAGACACCTCAGACACTCCCTTTCTGAATTGTCTTCTACTTAGGTACGATGCGAAGTTTCTCAGTGAGAAAGATGTCTAAGAGTTAATTCAAGGCCAAACCTCCGCACATTCAAGTAAACACGTCGACTAATGTGGAGGTATTGCGTCATCATGAAGCATGTAAGAATATTGACAAGAGTTATGGTCTATTGTAATAATGACTTTGTTACTGCTAGTTGTGAATATATATAAAAGCAAAGCACTGTCCCTACAGACCACGAAAGTCCTTGGAGGGGTGTCACGTAACGGCTACCACTTTCCGTAACCTCGGCACTAGGTGGGATAGAGTGGGTAGCTCTATGTCCGGCTGCCTTTGCCATCAGGAATTAACCTGGTGCTCAGGTTTGATGTAGGCTGAGTGAACCTCGGGGCCATGTGCACCTCCAGAAGTAGAAATCTCGTTTCTTACATTTTTTGACTACGTGGCGGAGAATCGAACCCACGTCCTTCCGGATGTACCGAGCACGGATTTATATATAGTGAATAAAACTTAGTCCGCCTCTGTGGTATAGTGGTTAGTGTGATTAGCTGTCATTCCGCAGGGCCGGGTTAGATTCCCGACTCTGCCACGAAATTTGAAAAGTGGTACGAAGGCTGGAACGGGGTCCATTCAGCCTCGGGAGGTCAACTAAGTAGAGGGGGATTCGATTCCCACCTCAGCCATCCTCGCAGTAGTTTTCCAATTCTCCTCCAGGCAAATGCCGGGATGGTACATAACTTAAGGCCACGGTCGCTTCCTTTCCTCTTTCTTGTCTATCCCTTCCAACTTCCCATCCCCCACCATCCCCTGTTCAGCATAGCAGGGGAGGCCACCAGGCGGGGTACTGGTCCTCCTCCTCAGTTTGACCCACACTCTCACGCCCCGGGACACTGCATTTGAGGCGGTAGGATTGGATCCCTCACTGAGTCCGAGGAAAAAGCCAACCCTCGAAGGTAAACAGATTAAGAAAGAAATGAAGAAGAATAAAACTTATCAAAATTCCCAAATACTGAGAAACCGACTCTTCCTTGATGCAGCTTGATCACATAAACGAGATTTTAAATAAAGGTTAAAACACTCTTCACATAGTTATGAGGGAATTTAGGGGTTGTAGTAACGATGTAAAGGAGAGTGCGTATACATCTCTGGTAAGACCCCAACTAGAGTGCGGTTTTAATGCATGGGACCTTGATCGGAATTACGTGAGGGCTAATGGACGAGACAAAAGACTGGTTGAATGGGTGGCTAAATCTCTAGAAAACAGAACTCAGAGAATTAGAGTGGGCGAAGTGTTATCTGATCCTGTAATAATTACGAGCGGGGTCCCGCAGGGCAGTAGTCTTGGTCCTTTATATTTTCCTATATATAAATGAGTAAAGAACTAGAATCACAGATAAGGCTAGACTAGTAAATAAGATACAGGATTTGTCCACCCTTCTCTTGACTTCATTCATTCCTTCTAATATCAGTTTAAGCAAGCTGTCACGTCTTAGTATATGCCCTATTAATTTTGTCCTTCTAGCGTTTATGGTCCTTCAAATAGCATCATTTTCCCCTGCCTTCTTAGAAACTTCATTTGCTACCCTATCTCTCCAACTGATCATTAATATTCTTATGTAGCACAGCTGTTCAAATTCGTCTAAACACGTCCTTTCCTATTGTCCAGATTTCACACCCACATAAGGCAACACTCCACACATATGTTTCTAACAATCTATTGCTTGTAACCCAGCTGATGCTGTTAGTGGTAAAGAGGCTTCTCTTTTTATTAAATGCAGTTCTCGCTTGACTGATACTACTTCTTATTTCCTTATTAGCTCTAATATAAAAATGGCAGGGAGGGATTCAGTTAGGTGGAAATGTAGTAAGCAGTTTGGCCTATGCTGACGACTTGGTCTTATTGGCAGACTGTGCCGAAAGCCTGGAGTCTAATATCTTGGAACTTGAAAATAGGTGCAATGAGTATGGTATGAAAATTAGCCTCTCGAAGACTAAATTGATGTCAGTAGGTAAGAAATTCAACAGAACTGAATGTCAGATTGGTGACACAAAGCTAGAACAGGTCGATAATTTCAAGTATTTAGGTTGTGTGTTCTCCCAGGATGGTAATATAGTAAGTGAAATTGAATCAAGGTGTCGTAAAGCTAATGCAGTGAGCTCGCAGTTGCGATCAGCAGTATTCTGTAAGAAGGAAGTCAGCTCCCAGACGAAACTATCTTTACATCGGTCTGTTTTCAGACCAACTTTGCTTTACGGGAGCGAAAGGTGGGTGGACTCAGGATATCTTATTCATAAGTTAGAAATAACAGACATGAAAGTAGCAAGAATTATTGCTGGTACAAACCGGTGGGAACAATGGCAGGAGGGTACTCGGAATGAGGAGATAAAGGCTAATTTAGGAATGAACTCGATGGATGAAACTGTACGCATAAACCGGCTTCGATGGTGGGGTCATGTGAGACGAATGGAGGAGGATAGGTTACCTAGGAGAATAATGGACTCTGTTATGGAGGGTAAGAGAAGTAGAGGGAGACCAAGACGACGATGGTTAGACTCTGTTTCTAACGATTTAAAGGTAAGAGGTATAGAACTAAATGAGGCCACAACACTAGTTGCAAATCGAGGATTATGGCGACGTTTAGTAAATTCACAGAGGCTTGCAGACTGAACGCTGAAAGGCATAACAGTCTATAATGTATGTATGTATGCATGTATGTATGTATGTATGTATGTATGTATGTATGTATGTATGTATGTATGTATGTATGTATGTATGTATGTATGTATGTATGTATGTATGTATGTATGTATGTTTACTTTTGGGTCTTCTCCTCTGTAACACATCTTCACTTTAATTTTCTGCTTATTATTCTTCGTGTTATGTATTCGTCTCCCATGATTTCTTCCGTGTTTACTAACATATACTCAAAATATTTTTCATTCTGCCACTAATGCAATGTCATCTACATATCGAAGCATATCCATGTTTAGAAACACGTCATAAAAGTTATCCCACCTCATCCCCAACTCCGTATGAGAAAACGGAACTAGGGGTAGACATGCATACAGAGTACTTGTGGTTCATATTTGGAGAGAGCGTCATGATATTCTTGTATTCTTGTATCAATGTACCAAATTGTTCAGTAGTTTATAGTGGTGTTCTGGTGAAATTCTTTTGTCTAGGTCCATAGCTGGCATGTCCTTCCCTAAAACATTAGCTCCAACGTTTCGTAGCAATCATAATATGTGATGCTCGTGGAATATTCCACACGCGCGGCGGAACAACTCCTGTTTTCAAACAAGTACTGACACAGTCAGGGAATTAAATGTAGATGCAAGAAACAGTGCGAAACAGATCATTTTAGAATCCAAGAAGAAATTTTGGGAGTCTTCCGTAATAATCTGGATAAGTCTTACTCATGCGGCAGAGAAACCTTTGTGGACTGTAACAAGCAGTCTTAGAAACGGAGCGAATAGAAAAGTGAATAGTGTTTTAGGCAAGGCAACTCTTTGTAGATCCCCGAGGATCAATGGACAGATGGAAGGGATATATTCAAAGTCTTATCTATGGAAAAGCAAATTTTATCTTGAAGTAATTAACAACCGAGTTCACAGCGTTGAGAACAATGATGGCAGCAAAATTGCGCTCGAGAAGGGGACAGGATGGTAAATGAACTACAGTGCCATGAAGCAGCAGGATTAGATAAAATTAGACCTGAAATGGTTAAAATGTATTGGGTAGGCAGGAAGGAAATGGTTTCGTTGAGTAACAGGATTAGCATGGAATGTAAGTAACGTGCCTTCAGGTTGGAAGAAAGCAGTTATTGCACCTATTTGCAAGCAAGGGAACAGAAGGGATTGCAGCAATTGTCGAGGTATTTCTTTGATCAGTATACCAGGCAAGGTGTCCACTGGCATTTAGGAAATGGAGGTGGTGATTATTGTTTTAAGAGGAAGTACAACTAGGCAACCATCCTCTATATAACACTAATCAGATAGAAAAAAAGGAAGGGATCCGACACTTCGAAAAATGAAGCTATCGACCAAAGGAAAGGGCGTGAAAATGAAAGACTCTCTAGGCCTCGGAAACCTAACAGCGTCGGAGTCGGAAAATAACAAGAGTTGGTCCAAGGGAGGTTGGATAGGATAGATGAAAGTGAGGAGCCTGTTACAAGAAAGTGGAAGCAATGACAGGACTCAGATAAGGGCGCCGTGGTCGCCAACCCACGCCCCAAGTTGACAGCCCCTTACGGCAGGCAGGGGATTCCGTGAGTGTTATTCTACCACCCCCAACCACAGGGGGGTGGCATTTGGGAAAGGAAGGTACGATCAATGGTGGAAAATAAAATGGAAGAAAACCAGTTTGATGTTAGACCAAAGAGGGGCTCTCAAGACTAGATTTTCAGTATGCGTGAAGTAATTGAAATATGCTATGAGGGAAAAGGGCACTTATATCTATGTTTCGTAAATCTAGAGGATGCATATGACAGAGTACCAAGGGAAACGATGTTAGTCATATGGGATTAGGGGTAGCTTATTACGGGAATCTAAGGCAGTAGTATCCAATTTTTTTTTTTTTTTTTTTTTTTTGCTGACGAACCCCCAAAATCCAATTGTTTTACCTTCCTACCCCCCCCCCAATTACAAGTATATTGCGATTACCGGAAGTAACAGATGATTGTTGCTGGATGCTAAATAATACCAAGTATAATCACCATCATACCGGGCGAGTTGGCCATGCGGTTAAGGGCGCGCAGCTGTGAGCTTGCATCCGGGAGATCACAGGTTCGAACTTCACTGTCAGCAGCCCTGAAGATGGTTTTCCGTGGTTTCCCATTTTCATACCAGGCAAATGCTGGGGCTGTACCTTAATTAAGGCCACGGCTACTTCTTTACCACTCCTAGCCGTTTTCTATCCCATCTCGCCATAAGATCTATCTGTGTCGGTGCGACGTAAAGCCAATCGTAAAATCATCATGGTCATCATCTTCCGCAGCTTACCCCGCTTGCTCATGAATGCACTGAGGCATGAAATAGGTTTTCTTTTTTGCTATTTGTGATTCGCGTACCACTTTGATCTAAGGCATTTATAACGACAATTAGGCCACAACGAGGATTTATGGTGGAATGAGTTCTTGTTTCAAAGTATTTAGAGGGGTTAGGCAAGATTTTTTTCGTTGTTCCTAGTTTACGTTGCGCTTGCTCACTAAGTAAAATGAAATCTACCGAGCTCGATAGCTGCAGTCACTTAAGTGCGGCCAGTATGCAGTAATCGAGAGATAGTGGGCTAGAGCCCCACTGTCGGTAGCCCTGAAGATGGTTTTCCGTGGTTTCCCATTTTCACACCAGACAAATGCCGGGGCTGTACTTTAATTAAGGCAACGGCCGCTTCCTTCCACTTCCTAGGCATTTCCTATCCCATCGTCACCATAAGACATATCTGTGTCGGTGTGACTTAAAGCAAAATAGCACAAAAATTATAAACAGAATTAAAATATTCATGAAACAAAATACTCAATCTTCGGACTATGTAGTCTCACTTAGTACTTACCTGATTACATACACATACAATTGTTGATGTGTGCCAGCTATAAATAAATGTAACGATAATAGAATGATAATCTTGAATATCTCTAAGGTGTGAGGTAATAACCTTACTTTCACAGCATAACATATAGGTTTCTCAACTAAAATTTAAGGTTATCTGATCTACCATCAATTACTTTATTAACTATGACTACGTCATTACTTATATCTTAGTTAGCATCACTTAGGTCACAATCACACTGTTCTCTTAAATCTACTTTCACTACACAATTATTTATACTACTTACCTCTTCAACCTCTACCTTTCGCCTGTCCAAATGACCTACTTTATCCGATCCCCTGAGAGTGTGAAGTACTCTGGTTCGATGACGACTCCTAGATACCATTCATATTCGGCCTATCATTATCTCTCTGATAACTCAAATTCTCACGCCTCCCATCTTCAGATTGTCTCTCGTAACTCTGTTGACCCCTATCACTATTGAAATTCCTATTAGTCCTCTGCTAATCGTAATTATTACCCCTCCTCTGGCAATTATCTGACTTATTTCCCCCTCCCTCTACTGTTCTATTTTTACCAAGCACAATACGTTCTCTCTCGTGACCTTGTACATATTCATCCCAAAACTTGTCAATGAACTTCTCTTTAAATTCTCCTAAATTATACATTCCAGTACACTTCAAACCATATCTTACTTTCACCAATAACATTCGACAAGATTTACAGCACGTATTCCCATTCAATAATATTATTCCTCAACTTACTTGCAAATCTTTTCTCAACTAGTTTTACAAATTCCATAGAATTGAACTGTTTTCCAGAAAACCTAGGTAAATGTTGGTCCCTACTAAACAAACCACTCGTTACCACCATTTATCTTGCCATCTGACCTCTCTAATTTTTGCCGTTTGGCAATTCAAAACTTTTTCTTCCGCTGCTCTATCAACATTCTCTTTTATTATTCTCAATTCTTCCTGTAATTTTTCTTCTTTCTCTGTCACCTTCTGTGACAAAGTTTCCTGTTTGTTCTGTAGTTCACTGACCCGCCCAAGCTTCATTTCCATCTGTTCGACTCAACTGACACATTCCCTCGTATCTTGTACAACTGCGTTATGGATCTTGTTTAATCTTTTCTCTACGAACTCGTGAATTTCTTCCCGATTACTCGAAATCTTATTGCTTAACTGTACGATGTTATTACTATTCTCTGTACATGTTCGCTTGATTTGCTCGGCTTGATTATGAAGATTACTCCAACTCAACTCCATTTCACCTCTAATGTCAATACACTCTTTATTTAACTTGTAACTTAGATATTTGTTCAGTTACCTCTAATATCTTAGTATCCATCTTACAATTTAGTGATTCACTTAATCTATCTGTTTTATTATTAACCGCTTTTTTACCATCAATAATTCTTCTATTTTACTACTTATCTGTTTCTTACTATTTTCGTTCCTATGAATCATTTCTTCCATCCGTTTCTTACTATTTTCGCTACTATTATCAATCTGTTTCTTACAATTTTCATTACTACTACCAATTATTTCACTAAGCTTGGACATTCTGGCCATCAACAAATTAAAATGTTGTGAAATCATTCCCCCTGAGACTTCCTTTTGAATTTCAGTGTGCTTCTCAACTTCTGCACTTTCCTGATTTACTTCAGAAACTTTCTTCGTGTTCACCAGGTCCCTATTCTCAAACTCACCTTGGATGTCCATAGAAGCAATAGTCTTCCTTGTCCATCTTTTGTTCCCTAGTTTTAGTACGCGATATCAGATTGATATCTCTTTTCAAATCCCTTGACATGCCCCAAAATACAATTATGTAACACAAAATTACACTCCTCACATTTACCGGTTATAATTCCGTAGGCTTAGATGTGCATATTCTTCCCAAAAGCAATCTATAGTATGCAAGTTCTGAATTATTCGAGCTGCACGTTGTGGTGACACTTTGAGAGTTATTATGACGTATTCCTTTTGAGTTGGAAACAGGTGTAGTTATCTCAAACCTAATTTGGTGACGTATCTTTTTAGTTTCACAAACGAGATATAGCATGGCTTGAAAATATAATCACAATTCACAATCAACTTTACAAGTAATTCACTGATAACTGTTAGTCTACATTACGACGACTCAATATTCGGCTGTCACTGAACTGACACAAGAACTCGACCGAACAGATACACGAAACACACTCCGAACATTTAATCCATTTGGTCACTGACGACTACGTATCTATGACACTGCTTTACCTTCAACTGACTGACTGACCAACTGTGGCCTCACTCTCCATATGACTATCCATCGTCTGACTACAGCACTTCATCGTTCGAGGCTGTACATCCAATTGAATAACCGCAATGGGATACTGCTCCTTATATAGACACTAGGTCTCTCATGGTATAACACCCACGTCATAGTTAAAACAGTCAATTATATTACACACATCTTCCAAGTGTTACAGATTGTGTTGAAATAGCCTCAGGCAAATTAGGAACTCCCTAAATTATCTCATACTTCTAAATGCATACAATGACAGAGCGATGACTCGACAGTTACTGTAACAGTATTGCACATGTACTGTAACGTCTTAAAGTTGTTTCACAGAATATATCCGTATCTGATATTAGGCAGCGGATCTCTCTACATTATCTTAATATTAACATACACACACATACAGTGTATAAACACATAATACATTAAATACAATGAAGCAAGCAATAATTAATACATAGCGAAACCAGATTATGGAATTGAATCAAATAATAATAATAGTTAAAATAATAATAATAATAATACCGATAAAATAATAATAATACAAATAATAATGTAAAGAAAATAATAATACATATTTGTAACGGGATTTGAACCGTTATAACATGGATCATCTACTGAAAGGTATAAAGCGGCAGGGAGGGATTCAGTTGGGTGTCAATGCAGTAAGAATTCTGGCCTATGTTGACGATGTTGTCTTACATGGCAGATTGTGCCGAAACCTGCTTGTTCATGTCTATGAAAATTAGCAATGTGAAGGCTAAAGTGATGTCAGTAGGTAAGAAACCTAAGAGGATTGCATGTCTGGTGGGGAATACGAAACTGGAGCAGGCAGATCACTTCAAATATTTAGGATTTGTATTGAAATAAAATGTCGTATGGCTTTTAATGCCGGGATATCCCAGGACGGGTTCGGCTCGCCAGGTGCAGGTCTTTATATTTGACTCCTGTAGGCGACCTGCGCGTCGTGATGAGGATGAAATGATGATGAAGACAACACATACACCCAGCCCCCGTGCCATTGGAATTAACCAATTAAGGTTAAAATCCCCGACCCGGCCGGGAATCGAACCCGGGACCCTCTGAACCGAAGGCCAGTACGCTGACCGTTCAGCCAACGAGTCGGACAGGATTTGTATTATAATAATGTTATTGGGTTTATGTCCCACTGCTTCTTTTACGGTTTTCAGAGGAACCGAGGTGCCTGAATTCAGTGTCGCAGAAGTTCTTTTACCTGCCAGTAAATCTAACGACATGAGGCTGACGTATTTGAGCACCTTCAAATACCACTGGACTGAACCATGATCGAACCTGCCAAGTACGGGTCAGAGGGCCAACGCCTCAACCCTCTGAGCCGCTCAGCCGGTAGGATGTGTATTCTCTCAGGATGATAGTATAGTAAGTGAGATTGAATCAAGGTGCAGCAAAGCTAATGGAGTAAGCTCGCGGTTGCGATCAACAGCATTCTGTTAGAAGACGTGAAAGTAGCGTCAATGATCGCCGGTTCAATCAAGTGGGCACAAAGTCACGAGAGTCCGCGAAATGAGGAGATTAAAGCTAAGTTAGGAATGAACTCGATGACCGAAATTGTACGCAAAAACCGGCCTTGGTGGTGGAGTCATGTGAGACGAATGGGGGAGGATAGGTGGCCAAGGAGAATTATGGACTTTGCCTTGGAGGGTAAAAGACGTAGAGGGAGATCAAGGCGATGATGGTTAGAGTGAGTTGCTAATGATTTGAAGATTAGAGGTATAAAAATAAACTAGTTACAAATAGAGGATTGTGGTGGTGCTTAATTCATTCACAGAGGCTTGCAGACTGAACGTGCGAGGCATAACAGTTTATAGCGAAGATGTATCCGTGCATGCATATACTGTCTGTCATCGAACTACAAACGAGTCAGAATGCGATTGCAGATGTACATGTGTGTTGATACCGTGGCTATACATATTGAACCAGAGTCCACAGACACGACTAATCATTCAAAAAAGAAACATGTACCTTCGCCGCGTTTTTAACCACGCCCGCCTTTGTGAGGTTACAGTGACATTGTCTCATGGCTACCATCCCCACAGCAGAAAGTTACTCCTAGAGCTACCGGTTAAACTCAGTGTATGTAGACCGGATACCTATAACTTTCTTTATGTAGCGTGTGGCTTTTAGTGCCGGGAGTGTCCAAGGACATGTTCGGCTCGCCTAGTTAAAAAGTACAATATTGTACATATGACAGGTGACAGGTTTACATAACTAATTGACAAGTTTGTGTTTCATAAAAGCGTACAAGTCTACGAATTTGTCATGACAAATTTCTAGATTTTAACGACAATTTTATAGAAGTCTGTTGTCATAAAACTTTTGAACTGACAGCTCAAAAGATGACACATTTGTCAAACTTGTAGGCTACATATCACCGTTCAGGCTAGAACAACCACTTTGTGATTATAGAGGTGTGAATTAAAGGCACTGATAGGTTAGAATGGAACGTATTTGAACAAGGCGCAAATGTAATCCAGCCGTTCTACAGTTATGCCGGCGAGTTGCATAAACTTAGGGGTTCTGGTAGTTCAGATCGCTAATATTGTGCAAACCTCACTACAGAACCGTTGTGCGGGTAGTAGGCACTTGCGCCTTGATTACATAAGTTTGCATTCTAACCTATGAGTGCTTGTAATTCCCATCTCGAGGATATATTTCAGCTTAGAACTCTGAACAGGAAGGTTCTGTCATCTAAGGTTCAGTATTGCATGAACTATATCAACGAATTTTCGTTTTAAGTGATACATGTGCTGCGGGTCAGTATTCCTCCGACAACATTGTTTGAGTCGAATTACTTGAATGTTGGTCGGGTCTTGTGAATATTGTGTGAATAATACGCATATGTAAATGTGGTAACTGCATTATAAGCACAGTATGTAGAATATAATCGTATATTTCAATATTGTAATGTTAAGTGGGGATGGAGGCACCTTCGTGTAAGTGGGGCTATGCCCTTTCTCCATTCAACATCGCTGAAGTGTATCTACAATTTGTGGAAAATGAATATTTGTTGTTTGAGTCTTCAGTCCATAGACTGGTTTGATGCTGTTATCCACGCCACCCTATCCTGTGCTAACCTTTTCATTCCTACGTAACTGCTGATTCCTATATCTGCTCTAATCTGCTTGTCATTTATCAAGATGTAGTTGAAAATTACTTGAGAATATTCACATTTAACAACGACCTCGTCAATTCCAACAATACATTGGACTTACAAGTCCTTACTCAGGTACAAGATTAATTGCGGGAAACTCCCAATCGTTAACCTACATAGGAAAGAGCATAATTGCTCTTGGCAGGTACACATTATAGAGCCTGAGCTCCAAATACAAAGAGGCTAGCCGTAATAAAGAGAAGCGTCACTTGTTACACTCTCAGTTACACTAGTAACCAATTGGGTGACCCCACTTCATCTTGTTCATATACAGGTTACCCCATGTTGGGCTTATCTGTTAAAAAATTTCACAACCAGGTTAAGTACTGTTCCCCAAGGTAACCTAAACTTAGACACGGTTACCCGCAAAACCATAAAGAATATACAGGGGCATATTGCCCATTCTACTAGGCCTTAAGGAGGGAAAGAAAAGGTTACAACAAAAAAAGGCCACTAACAAAAGGCAAGGGTGCGAAACACTAGCACCCCTTAAAAGAACATTCGGGAAAGACAAGGAATGACACAGAGGCTAATCCCATGCTAAAAATGGATGACTAAAGGGAAACGTTTAAAGGTCGAGACAAATTTCCAAAAGTTTAGAGGTTGAAAAACTTTAGTCACCCAGCTGAAAAGTAGAAGGAGAGAGTTCTGAAAATCACCACTCGTGCAGTCTTACGTAAATATGTTCTCGGAATATAAATGGAGTCTGAAGACTGCACAAAAGGTCCTAAATTTCAGCAAAAATTGAAAAAATTACATACTAGATTTTAAGGAAAACTGCTTAAATCTTCCCCTCGAAACACACGCCGGCACAATCACATATTTAGGTAAATTCTGCCATTACCTGTCAGCGCTGGATCTTCTTCAAGCCACTCACCCTGGTCCCTCTAACCTCCGTCAAGTCGCACTCTCAATCACCGGAATAAATCAGAGAAGATGGTCCTAAAGCGCTCTCCTTAAATAGCTCCGAAAGGGAAAGTTCTAGACTATAATTATTATAATCCAGAGCGCTGATAGGCTAAATTTCCATACACTCTCCTGAGTTCTGATTGGTTAGAGAACTTAGTTACAGGCATATGATAGGCAGATTAAATTAGAGGAGGAACCAGGTGAAATATTGACAATTTCGGCACATAAAAAACAATAACCAGAAAAAAGGTTTACCAACTACGACAAATTAAATTTCTTCGTAAATTAATTTGGGCTTGGCCCACCAGAGATCACTTGTAAATAAATGCCGGAGCCATCCAACCATCGGAGAAGAAAGTTTTAGAAGTCTCTTAAAAGTCCTCAGTCAGAGATGGCCGCAGTGGAGAAGGTGCACAGTTCAAATAACCGGGGAAGGTGTACCCCTGGTACATTAATAATAATAATAATAATAATAATAATAATAATAATAATAATAATAATAATAATAATAATAATAAGTGTTACTGGCTATCTGTGGAACGCAGAGAGGTGAAAGAAGGTGTGGGCTTGAATGGTTCTAACTACGATATCAAAAATTAATTTAATACTTTAAATAAAGGTAATATTTCTTTTCAGATCTCAAACATAACAAAATTCTTCACGAGGTGAAGAAAAGAAAGGTCAGGTATAAAGCAATTTAGATACAAGAATAGAAAACCCCAAAATAGGGTATGTTCCCGTTTTGAGCTTCAAGCTCCAAATTTACAATCGCAAATATTGCGTTTAGTTATATAAGGAGAGATATCTCCCAATACACAGTGTTCACGAGCACTTGGCTCCAACAGTAACAATTTACGGCCTTCCAAAGGCCTCACTCAAAATTTACACAAATCTCGGAAAAGAGCTTACATGTTCTACAAATTCAACAAAGGAGACTGCGCCCCCAATTCCTTACAGCCTACTCAGGGTAACTTTACAATCTCTGACCTCTCTAGGCACAACCTACAATTTACAACTCCATGTGGTTTACACACGGGCATCTAGTAAACATGCTACTGGGCCTTCGTGAAGAGAAAGAACAGGTTAATATTACTGGCCAAAACTCAAAATGTGAGGAGGCGTACATTTGCGCTCCTCGAAAACCAAGTTTTTAAAAACCCTACTTGGGTTTGTGGCCCGATGATGCAGAGGCTAATCCCACACTACTGAGGTGACTAGAAGAACAAGTTACTTGGTAATTTACAGGAGAAAAACGGTTACAAAATCGTAGTCACCTCAAGATAAATTGAAGGGGAACTCAAGAGGGTAACGCACTCTCTATCTCCGATTTACTGTTAAAGTCTTTTATGAAATCTTACATTAGCCGAAAGAAAGTTAACATTCTAGAAAGCAGGTGGTTACATAGTTAAAGATCAGAACCTTCCCCTCGGGTCAGTTTGCGGAGATAGCTACAGAGATAGAAAACTGGTGGCCATTACCTGGCCTGCCGAAGAATGAGGCATCCCGCCTCCTGCATTAACACACACACACACACACTCAGAACTTCGACGATCAATAAGACAAGGTAGCTTGATAATGCCGCAGCTCATATACCCGAGAGGAGGGTTCGAGAAGGCTCTGGACTATACCCTGACACACCCTCTCATTTTTATTGGCAGAATGAAAGCTACAAGAAGCCTGTGATTGGCTGAAAAATAATTACAGAAAATTTGCTATTGGCCAGACTCAAACGCTGGCGGGATGATAAGGAAGTCTTGCAAACCTTGAAGTGCCAAAATAAATGAAAGTAAATTTAGTTGAGAAAACCTATAAACACAAAACTTCTTCCAATCACTAATTATTCCACTTTGCACCAGAGTGCATGACCTCAGTTTTTATAGTAGAGACATCTATGAAAACAGGTTCAAACTTCTTGATGTACACCAAAACAAAACCAATAAATCCAGACAGTTTAGGAAACTTTAAAATAACATTATACTCAGTTATTCAGTAGTGACATCTCCTGATCAATGTCCCAACTTTATGCATTAGCGGTTTCAAGAGTTGTTCGCTAGACAGTGTTTCTTAAGGCGCTTCTTTTAAATGTGCGGGGTCGAGGTGTACTTCCCGGTACAAAAATAATAATAATAATAATAATAATAATAATAATGTAGGGAGAGGGTGAAACCTAGGTATCGGCGCATCTCCTACTCCTGTCGAGTATCAGGAAGGTGTCTTATCAAGGCTTAACGGCGCCATGCGACGAACGAATCACCATGACCAGTACCACAAGCCCTCACTCTTCATGAAATTGACATGCAGACAGCCTACCTGGCTTGAACAGAATGTCTCTACAGAGTAAGTGAGGCCATATTATTATTATTATTTATATATTTTAAAAGTTCACTAAAATAGCTTTGTCAAGTCCAGTCAGCCGTTCTACTGGACAGATTTGACTCATTACTTTTTTATTCACTCCGGAATCATCTGCCGCTGAATCATCAGGCATTGATAGGTCTCTAAGTTCAGCCAACTTTGAGTAATCCTAAATGTTTAAACGATCACTGCAATGATTGCAGGCGAAGGCTTACCGTAACCCGCAATACATCCTGTACTTAGCAGATTGCTATGCGATTAACACTTTCATTAATATTCTCATATAAATGTGATTTTCATCCTTAGAAATGTGATTGTACGCAGCCATGCTTGATTACTACCTACCAACCCAGAGAATATACACTTCTTCTGATCGTGGAATAATACTATTCTCTGCTAGATACTCTTTGATTTCCTGACCTTCCCCAGCTTCTAAATAATTATACTCAACAGATGGCAGAACGTTCCTAATAACTTGCATGCTGATAAGAGAAACCACCTAGCGAGTTGACTGTTGCTTGCATTCGGAAGATAGTGGCTTCGAACCCCATTGTCGGCAGCCCTGAAGGTAGTTTTCCGTGGTTTACCATTTTCACACCAAGCTTCCTTCCCACTACTAGCCCTTGCCTGTCCCACTGTCTGTGTTTGTGCGACTCAATGTTGAAAACCTCCTAGGGATATGAGCAACGAATTTTAGTTAAATAAAGTATGAGAATATATTCTTTATTTATTCCTAAAAATTACAATCCTTTTCGTAATCATCTTTACTCGGTCGACTAGATTAGCAGTTTGCCTTTTTCTACCACTACGAGCGCTAATGAGTCAATGCATTGTTTCACTTATGCACCACTACGAGCGCTAATGTGAGTCATTGCACAGTACCACTTCAGCCCTTATGACTACAATACATTCGGTGTGGACATTTTTCAAAGAATTTAAAGTACCCCTGAGAGTATTGAACCAAGCAACACATTACAGAAATAATACATACATACATACATACATACATACATACATACATACATACATTATCATTATAGACTGTTATGCCTTACAGCGTTCAGTCTGCAAGCCTCTGAGAATTAACTAAACGTCGCCACAATCCTCGATTTGCAACTAGTGTTGTGGCCTCATTTAGTTCTATACCTCTTATCTTTAAATCGTTAGAAACAGAGTCTAACCATCGTCGTCTTGGTCTCCCTCTACTTCTCTTACCCTCCATAACAGAGTCCATTATTCTCCTAGGTAACCTATCCTCCTCCATTCGCCTCACATGACCCCACCACCGAAGCCGGTTTATGCGTACAGCTTCATCCATCGAGTTCATTCCTAAATTAGCCTTTATCTCCTCATTCCGAGTACCCTCCTGCCATTGTTCCCACCTGTTTGTACCAGCAATCATTCTTGCTACTTTCATGTCTGTTACTTCTAACTTATGAATAAGATATCCTGAGTCCACCCAGCTTTCGCTCCCGTAAAGCAAAGTTGGTCTGAAAACAGACCGATGTAAAGATAGTTTCGTCTGGGAGCTGACTTCCTTCTTACAGAATACTGCTGATCGCAACTGCGAGCTCACTGCATTAGCTTTACTACACCTTGATTCAATCTCACTTAGTATATTTCCATCCTAGGAGAACACACAACCTAAATACTTGAAATTATTGACCTGTTCTAGCTTTGTATCACCAATCTGACATTCAATTCTGTTGAATTTCTTACCTACTGACATCAATTTAGTCTTCGAGAGGCTAATTTTCATACCATACTCATTGCACCTATTTTCAAGTTCTAAGATGTTAGACTGCAGGCTTTCGGCACAGTCTGCCATTAAGACCAAGTCGTCAGCATAGGCCAAACTATTTACTACATTTCCACCTAACTGAATCCCTCCCTGCCATTTTATACCTTTCAGCATATGATCCATGTAAACTACAAACAGCAAAGGTGAAAGATTACAGCCTTGTCTAACTCCTGTAAGTACCCTGAACCAAGAACTCATTCTACCATCAATTCTCACTGAAGTCCAATTGTCAACATAAATGCCTTTGATTGATTTTAATAATCTACCTTTAATTCCATAGTCCCCCAGTATGGCGAACATCTTTTCCCTCGGTACCCTGTCATATGCTTTCTCTAGATCTACGAAACATAAACACAACTGCCTATTCCTCTCGTAGCATTTTTCAGTTACCTGGCGCATACTGAAAATCTGATCCTGACAGCCTCTCTGTGGTCTGAAACCACACTGGTACACAGAATTAATTTGGCTAGGATTTGAATAAAAAAGAAAACGAGTACACAAACAAGCGATTTTAGGCTGTTTTTTCAAGAACTGCATTTAGGCCGGAAGAGATTTTCGAAGTTTGTTTCTTCAGTTTGATAGAGCTATCCAAGACTCACAATTTTAAACCTTTCCCGTCCCTTTAGCCTTTCAACTCTCGGCACAGTTGAGGAAATTGCTTAATTTTACGTTTACCGTAGTATGAGGGCCTCTACTTTGTCTGCTGAGAAATGTTTTCAACGTTTAAAATGAGACAGAATTGATGCCTACATTAAGCCTACTCTGGAATCGCTTACAGTTCAGAAGAAGAAAGTGTGATCAGGGTAGAGTCCGGATTATTAGATGCTGATAGGTTAGAATGCAAACTTACTTAAGCCAGTAACAAGTATACCCTACACTGTACAACGGTTATGCTATGAGATTTGCATAGATATTAGGGGTACAGCCTATAGAACTCCTTGAATTTATGCTACTCTTCCTACATTATGGTACAACGGGTTGCATGACACTTCCTACACACCAAATTACTTTGCAATCTAACCTATCACCACCTACAAATCCGAGGTATAGTCATCACAGGGGGGAGGTTGTTTCAAGAAAACCTACCCTGAAAAGCAGCTGCTGGGTATGAAACAAGTTACAAAGAATGTTTTATCAATTAACAGGTAATGTGCAAATGCTATTGTATAATATGATATTCTTTAGATTGCTGTTGGGAAGGGCATAGAGGGTGTCATTATCGAGAAGGGAGGAGGATGCTTTTACTTGATTCGAAAATTTTCTGAGGGGCGGTGTGTGATTACTGATAAGGAAAGGTTAGCATCTCTGTCGGGCCTGCAAAACCTGTAACCTATTAAAATGTTATTCGCTCCAAAGATCTACTTATTCCTGTAGTATACGTGTGGGTGTATTCAAGAATAGTGAATTTCTTTTGGATGGGTGTCAGCTTTTGTGATAAATTCTGGACAAACCATGCAAAGCTAGTGTGATGTTCGTACTTATTCATAAAAGGAATGTAAAGGACAGCGACTGATACTGGAACTTTAATTCACAATCAGCTTGTTCTACCAGTCCGCGTTATAACATCTTTCACCATCAAACGATGATGCAAAGCGCGAAAAGAGTTGCGGAACGCGGAGGTCAAAGCAGGAAAGGAAAGCAGCCTGGAGGAAGGAGACTTGTGTGGTTGCCTTCAGACACACCAACCATTGTTTCAACATCGCATTCTAATTACAAAGAGATTCCTTGACGTTAGCTTGCTTTCCTCTCTTTGCATTACTGTTTCCCGGTGCTCTAGTGTCAGAACTCCGTAGCGTTACGAGATACACCCTACACTCCTGCACTCGTCCCGGGCTAGCACAGCTCCAACGGATGTGAGCTGCATGGTCCACATAACAAATGTTATTACATTTTTTACACTTTTACATACATATTATTAGTTTCAAGAATTTTCTTTCTGTCATTACATTTCATTTCATTTAAATTTAATGTTATAATTTAATTTCATTACCGGTTAACTTCGAGGGTTGATTTTCCCTCTGACTCAGCGAGGGAACCCATCTCTACCGCCTCCTGGAACCTGAGACTTTGGGTCGGGCATACCACTATAGTCATAATAATAATAAAAGAAGCGTTCTGACAGCTAGCGCAGGGAGAGTCCGTTTACAGTTTGCTTAGTTGCACACCAGGGAGTACGGGTATGGTTGCCATGGAGACAAGCCTGCTGTCCGGTTGGAATTACCAGACCTTTCACTTATTAGCAACGGCACTACAGTAGCCACTCCCTCCTGCGCTGTCAGAACACTCCTTTTAATATCAGGACTATAGGGCCGAGGACCAGACCCTCACCCAGGCGGCCTCACCTGTAGTTCGACTCGTTTTCTGAATGTTCAACGTTCTAGCCTTCGGTTCAGAGGGTCCCGGGTTCGATTCCCGGCCGGGTCGGGGATTTTAACCTTCAGTGGTTAATTCCATTGGCTCGGGGGCAGGGTGTTTGTGCTGTCCCCGACATCCCTGCGACTCACACACCACACATAACACTATCCTCCACCACAAAACACGCAGTTACCTACACATGGCAGATGCCGCCCACCCTCATCGGAGGGTCTGCCTTACGAGGGCTGCACTCGGCTAGAAATATCCACATACCGAGCTCGATAGCTGCAGTCGCTTAAATGCGGCCAGTACCCAGTATTCGGGAGATAGTAGGTTCGAACCCCACTGTCGGCATCCCTGAAAATGGTTTTCCGTGGTTTCCCATTTTCACACCAGGCAAATGCTGGGGCTGTACCTTAATTAAGGCCACGGCCGCTTCCTTCCCTTTCCTAGCCCTTTCCCATCCCATCGTCGCCATACGACCTATCTGTGTCGGTGCGACGTATAGCAACTAGCAATTAAAAAAAAGATATATCCACACGAAATTATTAAAAAGAACTGCTATGCTGAACAGAGGCCTTGTGGGCGATGGGAAGATCGGAAGGGATAGACAAGGAAGAAGGAAGCGGCCGTGATCTTAAGTTACGTACCATGCCGGCATTTGCCTGAAGAAAAAGAAGAAGTGGGAAACCACGGAAAACCACTTCGAGAATGGCTGAGGTCGGAATAGAAACCCGTCTACTCAGGTGAACTCCCGAGTCTGTGGACCCCGTTGCAGTTCTCGTAACAATTTGCAAATTTCGTTTCAGAGTCGGGAATTGAACCCGGGCCTTCGGGGGTACCACCTAATCACACTAACCACTACACCACAGAGGCGGACTAAATTTATCATTATTTATATTATTAATACAATTATTCTAGAGTAATACACTGTAGTATATATTTCTGTGTCTAGTTAGATGGAAGAGAAGGCTTGAAGGCCTTAATCTTGCCAGGTAAAATAAAACATTAATTAATTACCAGCCCTCCTGCCATTTCCAAATCTCTGGCAGTAGGATGACAGCTGAGAGCGCTAGCTGTTACACTACGGAGGGAGACCGCAGCCCTGATAGGCCTTGGCCTACCAACCGATCGCTGCTCAGCCCGTTAGCCTGCAGATAACGTGGTGACGCGTCGTTAGCGGGTCGAATCATTTCGGGCATTATTCTTAGCTTTCTAGACCGAGGCCGCTATCTCACCATCAGATAGCTTCAAGTCATCTCACGTAGGTGAGTGGACATCGAATGAGCCCTCAGATCCAGGTAAAAATATCTGGCTTGCCCGGGAAATGAACCGAGGCCTCCGGGAAAGAGGCAGGCTCGCTATCTGAACCCCAGTGGTGGTGGTGGTGGTGATTATTGTTTTAAGAGGAATTACAACTGAGCAACCATCCTCAACACTTATCAGAAAGGAATGCGGAAGAAATCTGACACATCGAATAAAGAACCAAACCCCAAGCTGCATCAGCCCCGAAGGCGAATTCAAACTGTAGGGCACTGAGGATAATTTTCCTGATAATTTCTAGATAATGCTATTTATTCATTTTCACTCAGGTATAATCTAGAAATCTCGACAAGTCTACCTTTCATACATTTCATGCAATTATTTTTGCTCGTGGTGGGACACTACCAACCACCACAGAAACGCGCAAAAGTGATAACATCCCTCCACATAGGGTTGGCGTCAGGAAGGGCATTCGGCTGTAAATCAGGGCCAAATCCACATGTGCGACACAGTTCACGCCCGCGACTCCACAGGTGTGGGAAAAGCGGTAGAAGAAGGAGAAGAAGAATTTTGCTTGTGGTGAGGCGACCCTTTACAGTGGTGTGGAAGAATGGTGGTATATTAAGAGCCTCGAGTCCATAAAGTTGCAAATCTGACGCAACCCTAACTGGCTCCTGCCCGCAATTAGTGGTAGGAATGTTCCGAGAGAGAACCGCTCAACAGATCTGTACTTGTCGCAAGAGGAAATCCTTGATAAATCTGTCACCGTAGGGGTGGTGGAGTGGTTGCCGGACATTTGCGGTTACCTGAAATTTGAGGTCTCTGGGGGTAAACTTGTGCCCACTAACAAAAATTCCACAGCAGTCACAGGAGATTTGCGGTCATTAGCTCATTAGCTTAATCTTAGAGTATCCCCACTAACCTGGGTTCCTATTCGCTCGTTCTATATTAACATTCTGGATAAAGCGTGATAGGAATCAACAGTTTAAAACATGTAATTTACCGCCGACCAAATTATTATATGTACTCGAGTTTGGAAGTTGCTCATTAATAAACCAATAGGCCTACATTAAATCAAATGACGCCATCGTTTTCCTCGCTTCATTTTATGTTAGGTATTGAATGTGTAACTATTTGAGTAATTTTATCGCAGGTGGAAAGAAAAAGGTGCCCGTTTTTAAACGTGTTTCAACGGTGTGTAAGACATTGTTACTCAGAAACCCGTCATCTGATCTAATCCAACGTTCAACACAATATACATAGGGATGTTTTATACTTTATTTATAAATTGCAGAATTGTATGTTTCTAAAAACATGACATCACTTGTTCTTTTGCTTCAGACACATCCAGGTGACGATTCCATATTGACTTTCCCTATACTTTCTGCACATAACCATTGTAACATGCACAACGATATGGTGTAGAATAGTATATGCGCGCGAGAGGAGAATGTTGAACTAGAACAAGCGAGCAGGAGCCCAGGCAGGTTAGTGGGGATACCCTGAGATTAAGCTGATGCGGCCCACCCACTGCTGCATTGACCATATATCTCCTATGACTGCTGAGGATTTTCTGTGAGTGGGCAACAAGTATACTTCAGTCACCGAAAATGTCCGTGATTTTGTAGTGACTGCAAATGTCCGAACACCGGTGGTGCCAGGTATCAGGACTAATTGTACTGTTAATAGATCTATCCGTTTCAATACCTTGGGTGTAATATAGTTAATTAGTTGCAATATCCCCGGATAACCATTCGCGGGTGCGAGTGGGAATGCGGATGGAGGAAATGCGAATGCGGAAGATAAGGATAATATTTTGTATATCCGTGCAGGGCTCTACGTAGGTATAATACCATGCCCTCAGTCTTTTTCTAGCGACTGTACATTGAATCACTCAGCTATAAAAATATTAACCTCCTGAATAGTTTACTACTCATAGAAATACGCGTGTCGATTAGTTCAACTACCCCAAATAATTCATAATATTATTTGTTTTACTTCCCAATTACTACATTTACGGCTTTTGGAGACGCTGATGTGCTGGAATTTTGTCCCGCAACAGTTATTTTACGTGCCATAAATCTACCGACTCGAGGCTGTCGCATTTGAGCAGTTTCAAACATTAGCAGACTCAGCCTGGATTGAACCAGCCAACTTGAACTCAGAAGTCCAGCGCTCTACCGTCTGAGCTACTCAGCCAAACAGTCTAAAAATAATATACTAGACTTCTTTCAATAAAAACTAGTAAAAATATCATAACAGACTTTGAAAAAGGAACGCCCAAAGAGAGTACCCAGATACGTCAAGGCTAATTGCTGCCATTTTGTAGTGAAATCGGAGCTTACAGATAGGGAAAACTTTGTCAAATATAAGAATACTAATTACCAGTCGGCGTCTCACAGGGTTCAGTGTGAGGACCATTACTTTTTCTTATTTTCATTAACGGTATTAGTATAACTTAGGACTGGCACCTGGTCTTTCGTACCTCAAGGTGTCATTCTTTTTTTTCTATACGAGACCTACGGATTTCTGTAATAAAATGTGTGTGAAACGTGATTACGTAGAAAATGGTGCAATAGCTGTGAATTTATTGAAAATCAGTGAAATGTCTCGATTTCTTCATTTAAAGAAGGTTCCGTCATAATCAATCAAACAAGTCCAAGATATCAAAGGCTGAGCGGAAGAGAGCCTACGTACACGGAAAGTCGAGGTGGCCGAGCGCCTCAAGCCACAACCGAGTTCGTCTACAGATCCCTATCAAGGTAGATACAGTACGTCTGAAGACACACTCCAGAAGATGGCATGGAGTCGATGATGGTAGGAAATAGTGTGATTTGACAACAATAGCGAAAGGATAGTCCAGGCAAAGAAAACGTTTTCTGGACCTACGTTCTGTCTATTCACTCATTTTTCTAGTTTTAATTCCCGACGGGTCACCTAGAGGGAAACACCCTCTCTCTGGCCACGAGATTTCGGTGCGTTGAAAGGGGAGTGAAGGCGTTGACTGATAGAGGCAGTAAGGGCGTACTCGGTTCATCCGGAAGGACATAAGTTCGATTCCCCATCAGGAAGTCGAAAACTTAAAAACTATATTGCACATTGCACAGAGGTTCACTCAGCCTATATCAAAATTAGTACCAGGTTAATTTCTGGGGGCAAAATCGGTCGGACGTAGAGCCGTAGAGCTGACCATTCTACCCCACCAAGTGCCGAGGTTACGGCTAGTGGAAGCCTTTACCTTCCACACCTCCAACGTCCTTCGTGGCCTGTACGGAGATGTCTGTCTTTTTTTTTTTTTTTTTTTTTTTTTTTTTTAAGAGGAGTGAGATAAACATGAGTTGGTCAAAGGAGGATTGAAAAATTCTTTCTGATGGAATGTTACCGGCCTCTTGACTAAGGCAGAGTGTACAGTTGGGGAGCTGTGTAGATTCGTTGGTGATTGTTAAACGATATGTGTTATGTGGCATGATTTTATTCCTAATACAGCACCAGACCAAAAGACTTGTGGCCAGGCCCCGCCCATTTTTTTAAACTCTGACGATGTCCACTTATTGAAATATTAACACCTAATATTGTATGTGTGGACTGATCGCGTGAGTGAAAATGGCCTGGCGCTCAACATTAAGAAAATCGTCTACTTTGAATATTACCCACATGTGGCACCATGAAAGTTAAAACTCAATATATCGTTAAAAGCACCCAATTTAAATACCTCGATTCCTAGCCCAGCTCGGATGACGAAACGCTTCTTGATACTCGAGCACGAGTAACTCAGCGTGGTTGAAATGGGGACAAGTCACAGGTGTAATCTGCGATAAGAAAATACGCTATTATCTCAAGAGGAAAGTGCATAGACCAGTTGCGCTCTATGGCTCCTTATGCTGGCCAGGACATGAACAAGCCTTTCGTAGAATGGACATCAAAATACCCCGTTGGTCGTTAGGTCTCACGAAAGTCGACCAGGACAGACCATTCCCCTTGACGATCATAATTACCGTATGCCTCTCGATCAGGGCCATCCATCGACGGCTGTTAATTTCAGATTACCACCAGCCTGCACGGTTGCTCGGTTACATTTCCCTCAGACAACGGATGAGAGTTGCAACAATTTCGGACAAGATGCGAGAGGTTCGCCTCATATGATATAGGGAGAGAAGATCGATCAGTTACGGAGGCAGCTCTCCAGTAGAACCTAGAAGGAAATTGGCCTCGTGGCCGTCGTAAGAAACAGTGGCTTGATCATCTGAAGGAAGACATGAAGTTTGTGGATGTCCTTAACAGGATGAAATGGAGAATGGCGTGCAAGAAACGCTAGGAAGAAGAAAAAGAAAACTGCATGTGCGGACTAGACGTTGGGAGGCGCTGTCAGCGCTACTGGTATTATGGCACGACTTCCTCGTTTGTATTTCCTCAACAATACTGGCAGACCGCTAAGTCTGTTGAAATGAGAGACACGTTAGTAGCTTTCATTGCAACAGCACCCGTTGTCCAACATCGTAGAAAGGAAAAATCTTTACTTCATCTATTTTCTATTTGTGCCAGGATTACTGGCACCAGTACATGTTCGCGTCGCGTGTTGCGTGCAAGACCAGCCAGACATGCAGGCGTTTGTCTAGACTGGCTTTGCGGTGGGCAGTAGCCTACAATCGAGGACAAAGGAAAACTTTCTCTCCTTTCCGCAATATAGAGATCTCTTGTCGATTATTATTATTATTATTATTATTATTATTATTATTATTATTATTATTATCCGGCTCCATGGCTAAATGGTTAGCGTGCTGGCCTTTGGCCACAGGGGTCCCGGGTTCGATTCCCGGCAGGGTCGGGAATTTTAACCTTAATTGCTTAATTTCGCTGGCACGGGTGCTGGGTGTATGTGTCTTCATCATGACGCGCAGGTCGCCTACGGGTGTCAAATCAAAAGACCTGCATCTGGCGAGCCGAACTTGTCCTCGGACACTCCCGGCACTAAAAGCCATACGCCATTTCATTTTTCATCATTATTATTATTATTAGAAGTAGTAGTAGTAGTAGTAGTAGTAGTAGTAGTAGTAGTAGAGGAGAAGGTCCAAATATGAGCTACCACTTTCTTTCTGTGATATTACTGGAAAACCATTGTAGACACAAATGAGGAAATAACTGCAAATGTTAACTGGATCTATTAGCCATTGAACATTTGAAATGCAGCAATGATCTAAGTACAAATCAAGATTTAATAAAATGTGTCACTTCGTTCCTTCTTCATTCAGTGGTCCAAATATGGGATACTTTTAAAAATTATTTTAAAACAACGTGAATTCAAGGCATTAAGCACAAGAAAATGGAAAAATTACAATAATGATAGTGAAGACATAAAAATACACATAAAATATATGAGTAAAACTGCGTACACTATTTACAAAGGTCTCAAATGTATTGCTCCTTTTCTGCGATCGCACAGTCACTGTCTGCCCACAGAGAGCACATGAAACACACATTACCTACAATTCACAGGTAGAGACTTCGGAAAATTTTCCCTCGTAAAACATGCATAGTGCATCATTATCTCGCGGCCTTTCATCTCCCAGAGAATAATTCATAAAACTATCTCCATCATCATCCAATTTTATCGATATGGGTACAGACTTCGGAATCAGAATCTGAATTCCGTTCTCTAAGTTCCCGTTTTACTTTTCCTTGGTATGTATCTCCGCCTTTTCAAGGTATGCTTTTCCCTGCCTTCCTCCTTGTTGTCGTTTGGACCCTCAATTTTCTTCCTTCGCCTTCTTTTCCTGGATCAAACTCTAGCGTACTGCTGCTCTTCTTTCGTTGAGGTTTGGCTGTCAGCTTCCCAACTGACTCGCGACAGTCGAGACTTCCTCATCCAATATCTTTCCAAGACCTTTTCGCACATACTTCATCCTTGATCTAGGCATCCTGTAACAAAAATAGCCTCCTTAAATCCCTTCCTTCACTGGTGTGAAATGCGGTCCGAATATGGGCTACACGCACGGTAGGCCATATTTAGACCATGACGTCAACGATGTTCGAACAGTTGTGGTGGTCTACAGTTTTTAAAACAATATACTCGCGTAATTCGCCAACTGAAAGCTCTGATATTTAAGAGCACGTATCACATACCTTGATAATTCTTATTACGATGAATGGCAAGCAAAGGAATGTTTCACTGTTACCTGTAAAACTTTAGCAGCGCCTGGGGTGACTTCGTGCACTGTAACACGAGATGTACGAATCACTTCCTCCGTCAGACTGACGTATCTTGCATTCCTGCCGTGTGACCTTGAGCCTCAACTCCACACCCTAGTTGCTACAGCATCGTGCAGCTCCAATATCAACACTAGCCCATATTTGAACCCTAGCCCATATTTGGATCTTCTCCTCCACTATTATTATTATTATTATTATTATTATTATTATTATTATTATTATTATTATTATATATTGCGTTTCGCCCTCTTAGAAGCACGTAGAAACATTACTTAGCTCATATATTGCGTTTCGCCCTCTTAGAAGCACGTAGAAACATTACTTAGCTCTGGTTTTCTTGTTATTCTTATCCTTCTTACCTTCCCAAAACTTCCTCATTCTTTCACTGTGGGCCTGTCAACTTTATTGCGTCCATGCGTTTATGAGTTTCAAATTCTTTCCTTTTGGGTTCTTGGGTATAAAGTTATGTGTATTGATTTTCTGTTTGTATGCAGTCTGTGTAGTTGCAGGTGGGTCAATATCGATTTCTGTGAGTTCACTTTGGGCGTCTACCAGCCAGCATATTTTGGATTGTCGGGTTCCGTTGATGATGTGGAAAATTATCTTCTTCTACTTCTTCTTCTGCTTCGTCTTGGTATTATTTATTTATTTATTTATTTATTTATTTATTTATTTATTTATTTATTTATTTATTTATTTATTTATTTATTTATTTATTTATTTATTTTCCACGTTTAAGTGGAATTTACATCCGACAAAATTCGTGGCAAAGCCGGGGATCGAACGCGCGCCTCCGAGGGTGACAGCTAATCACACTAACCATTGCACCACAGAAGTGGATATTATTATTATTATTATTATTATTATTATTATTATTATTATTATTATTATTATTATTATTATTATTAGTTTTATTACACCGCATTTGGTTTCTATTTTTAAACAGAACTTTATTCTTTTTCTTCCTCGTGGTCCTTTCGTAATTACTTGGGTCGACACTTTGTAGGAATTCAGGCCACTTTTCAGGCCAAATGTCTTTTCTGACGGCAACGCTACTATGGGGAGAGATTATTCATTAGTGCGATTTTTTAATTCTTTTATTTTGCTTTACGTCCCAGCCCGACTCATTGGCTGAATGGTCAGCGTTGAGGTCTTCGGTTCAGAGGATCCTGGGTTCGATTCCCGGCTGGGTCGAGGATTTTAATCACATCTGATTAATTCTTCTGAACTGGGGCCTGGGTGTTAGTGTTTGTCCCAACACTACAGACTACAGAAACACGTAATAGTGGTTACATCCCTCAATATAGGGGTTGGCGTCAGGAAGGGTATCCGGCCGTAAAACAGGGTCAAATCCACATGTGCTACACAATTCGCACCCGCGACCCTACAGATGTGGTAAAAGCAGTAGAAAAGAAGAAGAAGAAGGTCTTATGGTGACGATGGGATAGGAAAGGGCTAGAAGTGGTAAGGAAGCGACCGTGTCCTTAATTAAGGTACACTTGCCTAGTGTGAAAATGGGAAACTACGGAAAATCATCCATTTTACGCGAGGCCTACTAGATGGCAGGGTAAAAAAAAAAGTCTCTCTCGGGTGTCTATGGCTGAGTTTTAAATAATTTTGTCGGGCATTCACCAAATGTGTCACGAGATATCTTTTACACGCTAGGATCGTACAGAATCACAGTAAAAGGCATATTATTTGTGAGCCAGAGAACGATTCCCAAAGGATTTGTAAAGTGGAGAAAAACATAACGACTTCAAGATCAGACTGTGACAACTACTGTATTATAAAATTTTCAGTAGCAATCATCGGAAACCATCTGCACGGATGTCACAGCACTTGAAATTTCACTAATGACCTATGGCTCGAAATTTATTACAAATGCATATAAATCTGAATCATATCCATTGTTACAATATTCACAATTATGTTAACATCAATTGTAATGGCTCTGGCTTCTGTCTAAAAAACTATTAATGACCGAAAAAAAAGTTCACCGTTTGAAAGGTTGTAATGGCAAGCACATTTATTGTCAGATTAAATTATTATTATTATTATTATTATTATTATTATTATTATTATTATTATTGATTTGCATATGTAAATCTCAAGTAATATGGTTTTTTGCGTGTGGCCTCCGGAGAGGCCTGGTGCAGGTTTTTTATTTGACTGCCGTAGGCGACCTGCGCGTCGTAATGAGGTGATGCTGATGAAGACGGCATATACACTCAGTCGCCTTGCCAGGGGAAGTAACCAATTATGGTTAAAATTTCCAACCCTGTCGCGAATCGAACCTGGGACCCCTGTGACCAAAGGCCAGAACGCTAACCATTTAGCCACGGAGTCGGAAAGTAATATAGTTATTAAGGAGGTTTGAAAGGGATGACTTCTTTCCATTAAAAATCTATGTTTATCATGGAAAACGAGGCGTTATTATCTTAAATTTTGCATAAAGTTAAGAGTCTATTTACAATGAAAAGAAACTGCTAAGATTTAAAAACCTAATTATTGGCGTATGGAAACAATGTGTTGTTTCGACCGCAGTGTGCGCAATAATAAGGTAAATGTTCACAGATGAAGCTAAACAACGGACTGTCACAAGGATCTGTTCTGGCTCCTTTCATGTTCAGTTTGTATATATCAGATATGCCTGAAACCACAAAAAGAAAGTTTGGGTATGTTGACGACAGCGCACTCGCAGTGAGGCTGAGATCTTGAAGTTAGCATATTGGCCAATCATTTAACAATTATTGGTGAAATTTTCCGCAAATCGAGGTTGCAGTCAAGTGTCGCTAAGACAGACGTCTCAACGTTTCACCTGAACAACAAAGAGCTCATGGTCTACTTTGAAGGAAGGCTACTCTGACGTAGTAGAAACCCGAATTAACTAGGGGTCACGCTTGACAGAACGCTCAGTTACAAACAACACCTATCAAGAACATCTGCCAAAATCAGTACTCGAAATCACGTTCTCCAGAAACTCTGTGGTATATCATGGGGATCCTCTGCATCGACATTCCGTACTTCAGCTCTGGGGTTGGTTTACCCTGTTGCGGAGTATTGCTCTCCAGCTCGGATGAATAGTACTCATACAAGACTTGTTGAGGCACAACTCAGCCAAACCACTTTTCTTATAACTGGCATGTTTTTTTTTATTTTTTACGATTTTCTCTACGTCGCACTGACACAGACAGGTCTTATGGTGACGATGGGATAGGAAAGGGCTAGGAGTGGGAAGCGGCCGTAGCCTTAATTAAGGTATACTCCTATATTGTGCATAGTGTGAAAATGGGAAACCACGGAAAACTATCTTCAGGGCTGCCGACAGTGGGGTTCGAATCCTCTATCTCCAGGATGTAAGCTCACAACTGTGCGGCCCTAATCGCACGGCCAATTCGAACTGGCACAATCAGACCAACACCTACTTAGCCACATATCACCTCCTTCTATGCGGCGGGAAAGAGCATCTCCCTGTTCACGCAGGCATCCCAACCATCAGTAAAGGAAGGCTTCGCTCTCGTCACCCACCCCTGGAAACTGCAAGGATGTTAGCTGACAACGAGTTTAATATAAATGACTCCTGGAGACAAACATGCCAGATTAAAATCAACGTCAGAACAACTTAAGATGCCGTGTATATCATCCAAGCCACCTGGCTTTGAAATGGCACGCAAGATCTGGTCGGTTCTTAACCGAATAAGAACCAACACTGGCAGATGTGACGATTTCCTTTACAAGTGGAAGAAAATAACTTGTTCAGTTGTGACTGTGGCGCTGAAAAGCAGACTGTTCACCATGTAGTCCAAGAATGTCCTCTGAGAGATTACCCTGGCGATGCAACAGAGTTCCTGGCTATGACGGAGGTATCAATAGACTACATTTGTGGCCTGCATATCCGTTTGTAATTATGAGATAGGCTGTCACCCCCGGAGGCCCGTGTTCGATTCTCGGCTTTGAAAAGTGGTGCAAGGGCTGGAAGGGGGTCCACTCAGCCTTGGGAGGTCAACTGAGTAGAGGAGGGTTCGATTCCCACCTTAGACATCCACGAAGTGGTTTTCCGTGGTTTCGCACTTCTCCTCCAGGCAAATGCCGGGATGGTTCCTAAGGGAAGGCCAAGGCCACTTCCTTTCCTATTCCTTCTAATTTTTCCATCCCCCTACAAGGCCCCTGTTAACCTTACCAATTGTATCCTCCGACCAAACGTTTCACGCTCCAGGACACTGCCCTTGAGGTGGTAGAGTCCGAGGGAAAAACCAACCCTGGAGGGTAAACGGATCAAGAAAGTAAGAAATAATTATGAGATAATTGTAAATATTGATTTTTAGTGATGTATTCATACGCTAGATAAATAAAAATAGCAGAATTCGTAAATCGGCGAAGATCAAAAGTATCAAAAAGGCGTAGTGTAGAGGGGGTGGGGGGGATTTTTTTTTTATTTATTTATTTATTTATTTATTTATTTATTTATTTATTTATTTATTTATTTATTTATTTTTTTGCTAGTTGCTTTACATCACACCGACATAGATACGTCTTATGGCGACGGTGGGAGAGGAAAGGGTTAGGAGTGGGAAGGAAGCGGCCGTGGCCTTAATTAAGGTACAGCCCTAGCATTTTCCTGGTGTGAAAATGGGAAACCACGGAAAACCATTTTCAGGGCTGCCGACAGTGGGGTTCGAACCTACTATCTCCCGAATACTGGACACTGGCCGCACTTAAGCGACTGCAGCTATCGAGCTCGGTTTTGTTGAATTTAAGAGATGAAAATCTGAAGTGCAGATATTGTGTATCGGTTGTTTCTGTCGTAAATAATATTAATTAATCGGAGTAAGTTATAGAGGTAAAATGGAATCTTCGTATACAAGATCTTGTGTGTAAGTAATTAATTAAGAGTTGCCAGTTGTACATAGTAAGGTACAACATCCAAAATGTAACGCACGCAGGCTCACATTTAATGTGCAGTGTTTCATTGTGTGCTATGATCCGAAAGAGGAAAGCGCGAGGAATGCAGGCCAAGGTTCCTAGTATCACGCCTCGGTTGCGTCATTTATCTGGATCACTGCATAAGAGGGAAAGTGAAGTGTGGCATCAGACGAGTGTCTCCGGTGAGAAAAGTGGGCAGTCTGCATGGTGTAGGATTTTTTTCTTCCGTTTGGCCGTCGACGGAGGAAGTTAACTTTCAACTGGTATCACACGTCTATGAGAAGGCTATCAAACTGTCTCACGGCCGTCCCCTCTCCTTCCGAGCTCGTACTCATTATATCGTTATTTACAGAATTGGGAAGTAATTGAATTATTTGTAACGATTACTTTTTTGGCAATTTTTACTCGTAATCGGTACTTTCCACAAAATGTAATATTTACTTGTAATTTAATTCTGAAAATGGTATTAGTGGTGACATTCTAGTAATCGATATACATCACATCGAGAGCTTGGAAACTTTAGAGCCCCAGCATTCGCAAGTCGTCGCACCAACTTGTAGGATTACAGCAAGATATAGCAGAGATATTAGATTCAGGTCAAAATGGACTGTATCGCTATTGACCTTCCCACGGCTTTTGACAGGGTAGATTCCTCGTGAAAATGAGGGCTACTGGACTAGACTAAAGAGTAGTTCAATGAGTAGCTAAATTTCTAGAAAATAGAATTGAAGTAGGTGAAGCGTTATCTGATTCAGAATAATATTAATTAATCGGAGTAAGTTATAGAGGTAAAATGGAATCTTCGTATACAAGATCTTGTGTGTAAGTAATTAATTAAGAGTTGCCAGTTGCACATAGTAAGGTACAGGTAGATCTCGTTATACGCGATAGTTACGTCTCGCGGAATTGCCGCGCATACCAAATTCGCGTAAACCGAGAGTCATTTTATATGTAAAATATAGGGTTAGGTTTCCGTTTACTCACATATTAAGTTTAAAGTAGCAGAGATTCTTAGTAATTTTACAAAAAGTAACCATTATCATGTTTCCGAAACCCATTTTAATGCAAACTTTATACAGTTAAAAATTTAAGATTGAAACACACAATAATAAACTAGTCTGCACACAAGCTCTTGGCTTTATCTTGAATAGCAGCTCCAGAGAGAGACATGTGTTGTTGGATGTGATGCTCAATCCAATCCATTCTTTCCATCGCTTCCGAGCGAGATTTGGTCACTCTAGTCCAGGGCCTCTCAAATGCCCAAAATCTCACGCGTGCAAACAGCGGCGCAGAGATCCTGTGCACAGTGCATCGGTTCCACTCGGCTCGGCTCGGGCCAACGCTTCGTCTCTGGGCTACTCGGCTAAGCTCGGCTCAACTCGGCGCGGATTTGGAGCGCTACGGAGCAAGTGAGGAAGAGGGAGACAGAGGGAGCGAGCGAGACAGGCGTTGGGAAAGAGAGACACAGCGCTATTGCTCCAAATCGAGGAGTGGGTGTCTGCACTCTGGTCAACCAAGCGAAGTCGTCTTTTGCACCGTGCACAGTGCATGCACCAGACGCATGCACCCTGAGAGGCCCTGCGTCTAGTCAGTTAGTAGAAGATTGAACAGTTTTTCGAATTGATTCCGGATTGTAGCGAATAGTTCTCACTAAGTTCCAAAGCACGCTGAATGTCAAAAACACGCTCACCTTTCTCATAGCGATCCAAAACTTCTAACTTTGTTTCTAACGAATACCACTTTGCTGTACGATTCTTTCCTTCGACAGGCACACTTTCTTTCCTTTTATCCGGCGTTTTAAATACGAAACCTGTGCAATTTCACAGCTCTGCTGAACTGAACTGATGATTCGCGTCTCGACAAACGCGACAGAAGATGTGCGTAGAGATGTGCTTGCCCCGTTTAACCTTGGCGGGCGAAGTAGTGTACGTTACAGAGTTCGGCTCGCGTGTTTGTACCCGAATTACAGCTTCCACGTACTGTTAACAGATGGCAGCACTAGACTTAAAACCAAAATCGCTTATATGCGAAATCGCGGATAACGAATCCGCGTATAACGGGGTTTAGCTGTACAACATCCAAAATGCAACGCACGCAGGCTCACATTTAATGTGCAGTGTTTCATTGTGTGCTATAATCCGAAGATGAGGAAAGTACGAGGAATCCCTACAGGGCACTATTATTGGACCTTTATGTTTTATATATATAAATGGCACGAGGAACGAACTGGAATCACTGATTTGCGGATGATGTTATTCTGTATAGAGTAGTAAATGAGTTACAGGATTCTGAGCAACTGCAGGGCGATCTAGACAATGTTATGAGATGGACAATGGTGTGGTGATAAATGGGGTGAAGAGTCCAGTTGTAAATTTCACCAAGAGGAAAACTCCGCTCAGTTTTAATTATTGTGTTGATGGGGTGAGAGTACTTCATGGGGAACACTGTCAGTACCTGGGTGTTAATGTAGGGCATGATCTTCATTGGAGTAACCATATTAACGAGAACGTTAAGAAATATTACAGATCTCTTCATATGGTTATGAGAATAGTTAGGCGTTGTAGTAAGGATGTAAAGAAGAGGGCGTATAAATCTCTGGTAAGACCCCAGTTAGAGTATGGTTCCAGTGTATGGGATGACTTGATATGAGAAGTTGAAAAGATCCTAAGGAAAGCAGCAGGATTTGTTCGGAGTGATTTCCGACAAAAGAGTAGGGTTACGAAAATGGTGCAAACTTTGGGCTGGGAAGACTTGAGAGTAAGGAGACGAGATGCTCAGCTTTGTGGTATGTTCCGAGCTGTCAGTGGAGAGTTAGGTGTGGAAAGATGTTAGTATGTCTTTATAAATACAGCTTTGTTTTTCTTTTAATTTGTAATCGTAGCAATACACAGTAGTGTTTATTTTTCAATGAATTAGACGCTTTCATATAAATAACTCTGTTTGTTTTCTTTGAACATCCAGTAATCCATGAAGGCAGAGTCCCAGCATGTTCTGGTTTAGCCACTTGCTAGGGCACTGCCCGCACCTATACCGTGCTCCTGGTGCCCATAAAATACAGCCTCGTCCTCGTTCACCGTAATACTCTCAAGTATTACTTTCCTCTTCTTGCTGTACAATGAAGATATAATAATGACTAGAAGACCCGCGCTGCTCCGCAACATTTGTTATAAATATGTCAGGTAACTCGTCTTGATCTGCCTGCCGTAGTCATATTGTTTTTCCTGTCCTCCTCAATGGTTTTATGAACACTTAATAAGAAGCGCGTTAACTGTCACAGTTCGTAGTCAAAATTCATCCATTCTGTCGTCATCATGCAATCTGCTTGAAAAATCCATCCACATATTCACTTTATTTTTTATCCTGCACTTCTTAATCGAGAGCTTGGCATTGTGTCGTAGAAGAAATGGTATTTTTAATCATAGTTCTTTTATGTTGTGAGCTCATAAGTTAGTCTAGAAGGAGCGTTCTTTTGCCAGGCAGGGAACTTTTCTAAGATACGAGTGGATATGTTATCCTTCGATAGGTGTTCGCAGATAATGTCTGTTTGTACGTAGACTTTTTCCTCTTAGCAGCATGTAAGTTATTAGGAACACTCTGCCATCTGTTGAATATATTTGGAAGCTGGGAAAGGTAAGAGAATCAAAGAGCATCTAGCAGGGAATAGTATTCTTCCGTGATCAGAGGGAGTGTATACTCTCTGGCTTGACAGGTAGTAATCAAACATGGCTGCATGCAATGACATCACTAAGGATGAGTCCAACTCGTTGGCTGAACGGTCAGCGTACTGGCTTTCGGTTCAGAGGGTCCCGGGTTCGATTCCCGGCCGGGTCGGGGATTTTAACCTTAATTGGTTGAATCCAATGGCACGGGGTCTTCATCATCATTTCATCCTCATCACGATGCGCAGGTCACCTACGGGAGTCAAATAGAAAAACGTGCACCTGGCGAGCCGAACCCGTCCTGGGATATCCCGGTACTAAAAGCCATACGACATTTCATTTCACTAAGGATGAAATTCACATAATATATTAGAATGTTAACTAAAGTGTTAGTCGCTTAGCAACCTGCTAAGTACAGAATGTATTGCGGGTTAGGGTAAGCCTCCACCTATAATTACTGGAGTGATCATTTAATGATTTGATTTTATGATTACTCAAAGTTGGTTGAACTTAGAGACCTATCAATGTCTCATGATTCACCGGCAGGTAATTCCGAAGAGAATAAAACCTAAATGAAGCAAAACGGTCCTGTAGGACGGATGGGAGGATTTGCCAAAGCTGATTTTAGTAAACTCATTTGATACATGCCAACGGCCGTAGCCATGTTGACACACCGGATCCCGTGAGATCTCCGAAGTTAAGCAACATTGGGCGTGGTCAAGGAGTGGATGGGTTGCCACGCGCTGTTGGTGGGGGTGTAAGGGAATGGAGGAGCGGAAAGGAACTGGCCACCCTACCGTACGTAAACTCCGGCTCAGGCACGCCTCTGCGGAGGTTCGGACCTGCCTTCGGGTAGAATACACCCTTACCCTTTTGATACATAGATTATTATTATTATTAACAGCAAATTCAATTCAGCTTCCCCTAGACAGAGGTTGCTCACTAGACAAGCATTCCGAACACGAGTTTTGATATATTTTATAATCAGGTGGTAAATGAGATTTAACAATTATACAAACGATTCCTCAAAATAGCAAGTGAACCCTTAACAGCTACCAAGGGGCCAGTGTTCATAATCTGACTGCCTAGTGTGATCACCAGGGGGCGGATGTTATTGAAATGTCATCTTTTGTTCCTTTTTCATTAGAACGTTTCTCATTAATATAGTAATTCATTCTGCGATACAACGAAGGATAGTAACGCATTCTTTTGCCTTTTTTACCGATCTGGGTTGATCGGTAATTATTTTGTCATTCGACAAGGTATTAGGTCAATATATACAATTCTGAATAATTTTTAGATCATTTTTTAAATGAAGCATCTATTCTCTATTGTCAGACTAATACAAATCCATAAGTGACAGTATAAAAAATAAGCATTTTTTCTTACATAAGGTTAAATTTGCCAAACATCTATGATGACTAAGTGGTGCAGTAGCGGCGATTAGATGGGGCGACGGTGGGGGGGGGCAGTCGCCCCCTACTTTGTGGAGAAAACTTTGCATTTGTATTCCATTTTAGCTGGATGAAACAAGGAATTATAGGAATTATTAAAACAAGCAATTTGTACAAGCCCTGTTGTTTTATCAGCTAATTATTTGCTTTAATTAATTAATAACGAAATTATTAGCGGAAATACGGAACAAAGTCATTCACGCGGTTGACCGATTTTTATAGCGCCAGTGGAGACTTTTTATGTGCTGTGAGGAAGGGTACGCGCGCATTCGTTAGTCTGGCAGTCTCTTTAGTGTCTGTTAGTTTTTTGTTTTGTTTTTAGTCAAATACTAAGTGATTTTTAATTATATAATCACACCGTACATCTATTTAATTGTAATATGTATAATATTGTTTCTCTCGTGAAAGTTTTATTGTATAGTATTGAATCAAAATCTCAAATAAATATTATCAACACAGTTAAATTGTTAGGCTGAGAATCTTTACCTCTCTGTCCAAATTCCATTTAGTAGCTTTCTTTTCCAATTTTCATATATATAACGTATATACAACCCCCCCGCTATATCCCACAAACTCGGGTACTTTGTTGTCTTTACATTTTTTGCCCCCCTACTTCTAATTCCCAATCGCCGCTACTGAGGTGGTGTGTATCCGAGGTATATGCAGAAATACAATACAGAACTCTGATAATTAGGAGAAAGTATTTCCTAACGTGTTTCAAGTATCATTATTCGCACTGCCCCCTAAAGCCAGTCATTCAATCCCCGCGTATCTAAAGACGAAGAACAAAATAATGACAAAGCGAAGAGACTGGAAACAACTTTCCGCTTCAGTACAGAATTATCCTTCGAAGTGTACAAGGTCTCTCTTATAAACTCAGACCGTCCTGCCGCGTTTCTACTCTCCGAGACCTAAGCAGCTGTACGTGTTCGACCTAGCTTCAATAGCAAGTCGAATCGCAGCTGTTAATATGGTGAGACACTTATCATTGCAGCACCGTGTTTTCGAGTCGGCTCGACGGGTACGCAATTCATTTCTTCCTTTTTACAATAGAAAATTCTTTGTTACCCTCCTTCTCTATTAAAAATGCAAAAGTGTAGATGGGACATTCTAACACAGATGCACACCTTTGTATTGAAAAGGAGGATAACATACAGATTTTTCTATTGCAAACTGACAGCCGTCAATACGGAATGAGATTTATAACATGCAATACATTCGTTCAGCAAATTCCTGGTGAAGTGCCACCTTCACGAGCACAGATTCACGTAATAGTAAATAAATTTGAAACTGCTGGCTCAGTGTTCAATAAAACAGACATGCGCGCACATGAACAGTTTTAATAGAGGAAAAGCTAGATGACATTGGTGCGAATGTTGAACGGTCACCGAATAAATTACTCACAAAATGAACACAAGTAGGGGTGTCAGTTTCTTCTGCACACAAAGCTACAACGCTGTTACACATCAAACCGTACAGATTTACACGGACCCTTTCTTTAAAATCTGCTGATGCAGCCACAAGAGTGAGATATTGTGAGTGATACCTTGCATCGCTGAATGATTGTTTATTCGACCCACAACGTGTGTTCTTTCCAGATGAGGCCTGGTTTCATCTTAATGGTCATAACTCTCGCTATTGGTGTTTATGCAGTCCCTCATTATGAAGGATGACACTCCCAGCATCTTTTACAAGGTGAGATTTCATATAAGATTGTATACACCCTTAAAGCAGGGCGGCCGCGCGCGACGTAAGTTGGGCTGAAGCAGCTGCTGTAGCGCAGAGTAGAAACACTGTGCGCTCGGTCTGGCTTTATAAGAGAGGCTCTGTATACTATAGTCTGAACAAGAAAATGCCAAAATGAAACCACCTTAAATTGTATTTTAAAATCAGCTAGCGAATGAATTTGGAAAAGAAGTGTTTACAACAGATGGGCGTGTTTTACTTTACAAATTGTACGGAAAGTAACTTTAACGTACAACAACGCATTAAACGAGAAAAGCAACCAAAATCTGCCACGAGTGCAAACAACAACATGAGTTCCTAGGTTGTTCGGGGGCAAATTGCTAGCAATGCATCCAGCATACCAATACGTCCATGAAATCAAATGGCGTATGGTTTTAGTGCGGGGAGTGTCCGAGGACATGTTCGGCTCGCCAGGTGCAGGTTTTTTGATTTGACACCCGTAGGCGACCTGCGCGTCGTGATGAGGATGAAATTATGATGAAGACAAACACATATACCCAGCACCGTGCCAGCGAAATTAACCAATGATGGTTAAAACTTCTGACCCTGCCGGGAATCGAACCCGGGACCCCCGTGATCAAAGGCCAGCACGCTAACAATATAGCCATGGGGCCGGAGATTACGTCCATATTATATACACTTCCAAGTAAATTAGGAGATTATTATTTTTGTAAAAACAAGAGTTGTGCAGTGAACAGAACAGGGACGTAATATTTCTAAAACAATTGTTACACAGCCACCAGAATACAGTTTGGTAAAATATTTTAAAGTAATTTTTTAAATTTATTTTATAGCATTTTGCTACAAAATTAAAAGGCATTTTATTGATCATTTTCAGTGATCTTTCAGGTTAACAACATCCGCCCTCTACACATCAGCTCATAGAACTGTGCAAATTTTGATGTTTTTTTTTATTTATTTTTATTTTTATTTTTTTTGCTTTACGTCGCACCGACACAGATATCTCTTATGGCGACGATGGGAGAGGAAAGGGCTAGGAGTGGGAAGGAAGCGGCCGTGGCCTTAATTAAGGTACAGCCCCAGCATTTTCCTGGTGTGAAAATGGGAAACCACGGAAAACCATCTTCAGGGCTGCCGACAGTGGGGTTCGAACCCACTATCTCCCGAATACTGGATACTGGCCGCACTTAAGCGACTGCAGCTATCGAGCTCGGTTTTGGTGTTATTGTGCCCCTAACTCCGACCATAAGACCCACTACTTCTGTAGATGTTATATTTTTCTTTATAGTGTAGAATTGCGGGTTCCTGGGCATCGCATTCTCCTTATGAGCATACGCTGCTTGAGTTTCAGAGGCTTCGGTTCAAGCTGTAGCGTCGAGTCGAGCCAGCTGGAATGACTAATCTATCCGCTTGCAGGATCCATCGAGCGCAAGTCCGTGTACTCCCTCATGTTCCCTTAATGCATCAGCGATTAAGGTCCGAATGCGGTGATGACCAGGCCTCTCTGCAGGACACAACTCGCAATTCTTTCCTTCGTTCTTAATCCATACATCGTCCAGGGTTGGTTTTTCCATCGGACTGTTCTAGAGCGTGAGACATGTGGTTGGGGATTAAACTGGGGAGGATGACCAGTACCTCACCTAAGTGGCCTCACCTGCTATGCTGAATAGGGCCCTTATGCGGGACAGGAAGATTGGAAAGGATAGACAAGGAAGGCGGAGGGAAGCGGCCGTGACCTTATATTAGTTACCATTTGCCTGGACGCAAAAGCAAAGCAAAGTCACCCCCGTACAGGCCATGAAGGCCCTTGGAGGGGTGGAAGATAAAGGCTTCCACTATTCGTAACCTCGGCACGTGATGGGGTAGAGTGGTTAGCTCTACGCCCGGCCACTTTTGCCCCCAGGAATTAACCTGGTAGTCATTTTTGGTGTAGGCTGAGGGAACCTCAGGACCATTTGCACCTCGCGAAGTGGAAATCTCGTTTCTTAAGTTTTACGACTTCCTGACGGGGATTCGAACCCACGTCCTTCCGGGCGAACCGAGCACGCCTTTACCGCCTCGGCCAGGCAGCCCCTATTTGCCTGGACGAGAAGTGAGAAACCACAGAAAACCACTTCGAGGTTGACTGAGTTGGGAATCGAATCCCCCTCTACTCAATTGACCTCCCGAGACTGAGTGGACCCCCTTCGAGTCCTCATACCACTTTTCAAACCTCGTGGTAGATACCGGATTCAAACCCGGATCTCCGGGGATGGTAGCTGATCACATTAACCACTACACCACAGCGACGGACTCATTATTATTACTATTTTATTATTGTTGTTGTTGTTGTTGTTGTTGTTGTTGTCATCCCGTTGTGTGTCCGACTCGTTGGCTGAATGGTCAGCGTACTGGCACTCGGTTCAGAGGGTCCCGGGTTCGATTCGCGGCCGAGTCGGGGATTTTCACCTTCCTTGGTTAATTCAAGTGGCCCGCGGGCTGGGTGTTTGTGCTGTCCCCAACATCCCTGCAACTCACACACCACACATAACACTATCCTCCACCACACTAACACGCAGTTACCTACACATGGCAGATGCCACCCACCCTCATCGGAGGGTCTGACTTACAAGGGTTGCACTCGGCTATAAATAGCCACACGAAATTATTTTTATTATTAACCCGTGGTGTAGAAGTAGCGTGCCTGCCTCTTACCCGGAGGCCCCGGGTTCGATTCCCAGACAGGTCAGGGATTTTTACCTGGATCTGAGGGCTGGTTCGAGGTCCTACGTGATTACAATATAATTGAGGAGCTATCTGATGGTGACATAGAGGCCCCGATCTAGAAGCCAAGAATAACGGCCGAGAGCATTCCTTCTGGCCAGCATACGACACCCTATAATCTGTAGGCCTTCGTGTTGAGTAGCGGTCGCCTGGTAGGCCAAGGCCCTTTAGAGTTGTTTCGCCATGAAGTTTAGTTTGGTATTATCAGTAGTAGTTAGTGGGGTATCTTGGTATAGAACATGGAGGAGCCTCAGCACTGAGTGGAGGGCTCCATGCCCCTCCTCCCAGGAATTAACCTGGTACTCATTTCTACTGTAGGCTGAGTGAACGCCAAGGCCTTGTGCCTCTCAAGAAGTGGGACTCCTCTACTTCATTACGGTCAGTGGCGGTTCGTGTGGTATGCATTGAGGGGATCACACAGACGAGAGCAGAACTAAAGAAATTCGTTCCTCACGAGGTGCCACTGAACATTTACGGTTTTAAAAGTGTTAAAATTTTGTCCTGCAGGAATTATTTTACGCGCCAGTAAATTAAGAGACACGAGGCTGACGTATTTGAGCACCTTCAAATATTACCGGACTGAGCCGGGTTTTTATTATTCTGTGGACCGTTTAACTTTTTAACAGTGTTATGAATACACTAAGAATATTGTATAGTAAATAATGAACACTGAATTAAAGATAACATCATTCAGACTGTTTTTATACTTACGAAGAAACTACTAAATATAACGATTAAGTCGTTGGATTTATAAATATTACACACCGCACTGGCACTGGCGGGGTTCGAACCCACTATCTCCCGGATGCAATCGCAATTACTAACACACTGAATACAACATAAAGTTTGCAGCCTTCGAACAGCAATCTAGGGTGAATCCGTTAGAAACCCCCAATCCGCCGCCTACCACAGTGTGGGCAGTAAAATGAAATGAAATGGCGTATGGCTTTCAGTGCCGGGAGTGTCCGAGGACAAGTTCGGCTCGCCAGATGCAGGTCTTTCGATATGACTCCCGTAGGCGACCTGCGTGTCGTGATGAGGATGAAATGATAATGAAGACGACACATACACCCAGTCCCTGTGCCAGCGAAATGAACCAATTATGGTTAACATTCCCGACCCTGCCGGGAATCGAACCCGGGACTCCTGTGACCAAAGGCCAGCACGCTAACCATGTAGTCATGGAGCCGAACAGTGTGTGAGCAGTTCCGGGCACACCGAGCTTGTGACCGAGGCTCCTGTAACGTTTGCAGTGTTCTCCCATGTCCAGCGGCAAAGTAGCAGGAAGCTTTCCTTATACATTGCTCCTACAGTCACAGAGGGGTTGCACCCGGCTGGTGCATTTAGCACTGGGGCTAGCAGAACAGAAGCATATGCCACATGTAGTTGGCTGTATTTATGACATGATGACGTAACTACCTTAATTTCGATTGTTTCCTCACTTTAATTTCTAACTGAAAAGCAAGGAGTCTCATGTATCTTACACGAGGGTGGATTCGGGGGGCACGTGACCTTGTGCCCTTACAGAGCAGCCGCCATTGATTACGGTGGAAGGGAAGCCACGTCCTTCTCAGTAAATCGAACACGACTTCAGGTAAATAGTTCTATAACAGAATGATGAACTAACAAGGAAACCTTCTGTGGGCTCGATATCCCTACAACATTCATGCCCGTCTGAATAATTTCACTCTTCATTAACCTTCGAACGCGTCAATGATGTCTTGACTGATGCGTTCTGATAAAATCCATTGGCTTCTGTAGCAATGAGATCACCAGGAAGTGAGATCATCTTCTTTCCGTTAAGCTTCACAAAGAGTGACCACAGCTAAAGATGAGGTGCTAGTTAAGATTATGTCACGCGATTAGTGTCTGAACAAAATGTCATCTGTCAAGACGATTCGTGCCTAAGTAGCTCATTTAAACTGCTTCATTCGAACACGACAGGCAGCTACAAACTTCGATCTATAGACTATAAAAAGCCTATGATCACACTATAAACAGTCTCGTTAAACTGCAAGATTGTTCTGCATCATACGGTTATCATATTACTGTTTCTGAGGTCTTTCCCCCAACCCCCGTTCAGTATTGCTGGATCCCCCGGCTTTTCCACCTACCATCATATCAATGTATTTTGCTCTCTGGCAGGCAATACCTGGGAATACAACTACAGTGACTCACATAATTATTCGGACACATTGCTACACACTGTCCCTATATTTCAGAGAAAATATTGTACGCGCAGACTAAGTTTCTGAAAGAACCCAGTTTGACAGATTCAACACGGCGTCGAAAAATGTACTTTTAGGAAAGAGGAGAGAACCAGTGACCCTGGAACCTCAGAACACAGTTAACGTCCTTCAACAAAATTATTCGGACACAAGTCAGTTGCCATGCAGAGGTCGTGTACAGAAGAGCCACGGACAGTATGAACGTAAACATTCAGTGAGTTAGAGTACAACTTAAGAGAAAATGGCCCGCAGAGGAAGAGAGAGCACAATCGAACAGCGGCAGCTAGTAATTTTTCCACCATGCCAAAGGTAAAAATTGTCGTCAACTTGCTGAAATGTTACAAATGAAGAAAAGTACAGTCTCTGATATTATCACAAGATTCCGGGAGGAAAATAGGATTGAACATCTACCGCATACGGGACGTCCAAGAACTTTCTCTGTGAGAGAAGAGAGTATAATCCCAGAAAGACAAAAAAGGAACCCAAGTCAAGTGCTCCAAAACTCGTTACGCAGATTGCTGCAGACACCGGAAAGAAAGTGCATCCCTAAACAATATGGAGAGTGCTCAGAAGAGGTAACTTTCAAGGCCGTTTTGCAAAAAGGAAGCCCTTCATAAATCAAATAAATCGAAAAAAGAGAATGTGCTGTTTGTCAAAGATCATGTTAGAGAGGACAATGAATGGTGGAATGACGTTATATTTGCTGATGAGTGTAGATTTAACATATTTCAGTTTGATGAGAGGATAACAGTTTGGCGGCGTCCTAATACTGGGCTTCAAGAGAAAAATCTGAAAGCAACTGTGAAGGATGACAGTGGGCATGTAATAGTGTGGGGGTGCATGTCGACGAATGGAGTTGTGAACTGGTTTTCATTGAAGGTAAAATTGACTACTTACAATACCTTAGAATACAGAGGGATAATATGAAAAAGAGTGCCGAAAAGATGGGGATTGGTGAACATTTTAAGTTTTATCAAGATAACGACCCAAAGCATATGACCTGGAATGTAAGGATATGGTTATTGTTTAGTTGCCCAAAGGAGCTTGAATGCGATTGAGAACCTTTGGGACAAACTTGATAAAGAAATATGAAAAACAACAATCACATGTAGAGAACAGCTGAAAAACCGACTTCCTAGAAGAGTGGCAGAAGATATCTCCCGATTACACCCGGAAATTAGCGGAGAGCATGCCAAATCGACTCAGGGAAGTAATTAAAATGAAAGGAAAGACAACCAGGCGCTGAACCTTTAGGATCATAAGTGAAAAAGGAAAGTGTCCGAATAATTTTGTGCAATATTGGTTTTGGTTTTATTTTGTTTTTTAATTATTATATTTTCATTGACAGTGTTCATTAGAAGAACGATGGACGTTTAGTTTTTATATTTCTTACAGAAACTTGTATTTAATGTATATCAGTGATTTATTATTAGTAAAATCACTAATACAAACGAAAATGTAATAAATCATGTCTGTCCGAATAATTATGCGAGTCACTGTACCTACGGTCACGTAGCATTCCAGTTAATTCTTCACACTTTGTATTCTATTTTTATAAATCTGGTCATATTTGCTATCATATCTGCCCTCTAGCGGGTCTTTGCTGAAATCAGTTTAAAGTTGACAACACTAAAGGCGCCACTCATTTCTTGTTTATATCGAAGATGAAGCCTTTGGCGTAAGTATGACTGGGAGTACTTTGAACATTTGCGTCACGAGATTAGCGAGACAAAATATGTGTAGCCTAGCAACCGCGCAGGCTGTGGTGTGAAGTATTGATGGATGGCCATGACTGAGATATATTATCAAAGAAGGGCGTTAGAGAACAGATGGTCGATGTGATCTTGCAGGCTGTGATGTGAAGTATTAATGGATGGCCATGACAGAGACATATTATCAAAGAGGAGCGTTAGAGAACAGATAGTCGATGTGCTCTTGTAGGATGTGATGTGAAGTACCGATGGATGGCCATGACTGAAATATATTATCAAAGAAGGGCGTTAGAGTACAGGTGGTCGATGTTACCTTGCAGGCTGTGATGTGAAGTATTGATGGATGGTCTTGACTGAGAGCAGGGGCGTAGCCAGGGGGGGGGTTACTGGGGGTTAGAACCCCCCCCCCAATTGAACTTTCACAAAAGGAAAATAAATAGAAACTGACAGTAAACAATAAACTTCTTTTATGTGATCAAGATAAACTCCCTGCAATCTACTGCTTGTTGAGAGTGTTTGCCACCCTACCTGTCACCACTGCAGCCAGTGAGAGATCATTTTCAACATTAAGACGCCTTAAAACCTACCTCAGAAATACCACAAGTGAAAGTCGACTCAACGGGTTGGCTCCCTTGAACATTCACAGAGACATAGTTGTAAAACCAACAGATGTGTTAAATTTATTTTCTAGGAAGCCTCGAAAATTAGATTTTAGATTGTAAACTTAACATACCGTTTGAGATAAAACTGCTGACCTCGATCATATTGTTCTTGTTCTGTATTTTAAAGTAAGAATTTTGTAGTGTATTGCAATCTGAATATCACATACAGCAATTCACTCTTGTATCAGTATCCTTATGACAGTCATGCATGCGCGTACCAGACACGCACAAGCACAAGCACTTTCATTATGTTATATCTTAATTTTGTAACTGCAACCCCCCCCCCCCCATTGGCCGATCCTGGCTACGCTACTGACTGAGAGACACATTATCAAAGAAGGCCGTTAGAGTGCAGATGGTCGATGTGATCTTGCAGGCTGCGATGTGAAGTACTGATGGATGGCCATGACAGAGAGACACATTATCAAAGAAGGGCATTAGAGTGCAGGTGGTCGATGTGATCTTGCGAAGTATTTATTGGTTGTGTTGAATTGTTAAGACTGGTACAGTACTACTTTGCACACAACGCAGCTATAGTGAGAGTATTTTCTCGTATACATTTTCAGTGGACGGACGATCGAAATATGCTCACAGTTGGAAATGTAAAATTGATGGTAATTGTGGAGTGTCTGTTCGAAAGGCGCTATTCCCATCCTAAGTAACGCTCATGGCATTCGTAATATTCAACTACTGCAATGCATATGGACAAAATACTTTTTTGAAGGTGGAAATATAACTTTTTGAACAGACAGCCCTCACTTGTACTGTACAGCATGAAAATTGTAACATGTGTACAGTACTCTGGTAGCGCATTGTCTCTAAAATGGATTTTCTAAACAAAGTTTGAGCCAATAAAAATATGTAGAATAAATCACTGGATATGAATTCCCCCAGTTTTCAAACTTTACAGTATGGTAACCACCCATGGGGTTTTTTTTTTTCATTTTGAAATATGATATGTAGGGCCCGGATGTTTATGACCTAAAAATGTTAGACACATGAAAGCATTTATGCCCTAAAAATGTATTAAAATATGACATTAAATATGACAAAACGTTTTTGATCACATTTTCCAAATCTTCAAATTTCTGCCGCTGTTTAAATGATCATTATATTGAAAATATACTTTAAAATCTAGAACATTCAATATTAATAAAGTAATACCGGTAATATTAATTTTATCATTATATTTTGAATTTATTTAACCACTCAATCCAGAGGAAACTCTTGACTCTGCACAAAATGAAATAAATGCTACATTTTGATGGGCGATCGGAAAGAATTACAATAACAAATTACATATATTTTAAAGTTTTCTAAATAGGAACGAAGTTCTATTTTCAGGCAACATTGACTTGTAATAGATAAAAGACCGCTCAGCATCGCAGGATGTTACTGGGCCATATTTGAAACACGTCAAATCATTAGAGTTCAATTGAGTCTTACCTTCCTTTCGCTGTCTACGCATCTGTCTTCTTTTATACTTCATACCCTCCTAATTCACATAAATATATATTTCTAAGAAAAAATCACAGATTTTTTTTTTTTTTTTTTTTTGCTAGTTGCTTTACGTCGCACTGACACAGATAGGTCTTATGGCGACGATGGGACAGGGAAGGGCTAGGAGTGGGAAGGAAGCGACCGTGGCCTTAATTAAGGTACAGCCCCAGCATATGCCTGGTGTGAAAATGGGAAACCACGGAAAACCATTTTCAGGGCTGCCGACAGTGGGGTTCGAACCTACTATCTCCCGAATACTGGATACTGGCCGCACTTAAGCGACTGCAGCTATCGAGCTCGGTTGAGACAATAATTAGGAGATGTGAAAAAGCCGTCTTTGAGGCGAGTGAAAGCAGGTATGCGAAAATGGAATGAAAAGATAATATGACAAGAACACGAAGTTTTACGGGAAAATATGACCATAATATGAAAAATTGCCGGAAAATGACAAAAAACGTTAAAAGAGCCAAAATATGACGGTATATGTCCCGTGAAAATTGCATAGTTTTAGTCACGGTAGATAAATTCATGCTTAACTTGTATTTTCCTTGGAAATAAAATATAACATGTCATAAACATCCGGGTCCTAATGACAACCCAATGCACGCAGAATTTATTTAGAATACAACTTTTAAGTGAGCCATACCTGCGAATAACAATTCATTACTGAAAACAGATCAAAGGGAAGAGGAAGTCTTATGTAATGTAATCTTATTTCCCTGCACTAACTTCTGCCACTATCCACTTCCGCCCGCTTATCCAACACCTGCTTCCAGACGAACGAACGTTATGACGTGTTCCTTTCCTGTGTCGATTACACCACGCCAGGCCAGCAGAAAGCGGATTTTATTCGGAGAATACAGTAAATATCACCCTTTCACATGTAAGTAGGGGCGGATCTTGTTGAAATGTACTCGTTTTTGGTTCCTTTGCATTAGGACGTTGCTTAGCAGTATAGAAATCCATTCTGCGATATAACAAACGATAATAACACGTTTTAATTTTGCATTTTTTGCCGATTTTAACTTTCAAGAAGTTTTTAAGTCAATGTAACACAGCATTTACCGGGCGACTTGGTCGTGTGCTTAGGGCCGCGTACCTGTGGTATGGCATCTTTGAGATAGTGGGTGCGAACCCCACTGTCGGCAACCATGAGGATGGTTTTCCGTGGTTTCCCATTTTCACACCACGCAAATGCTGGTGCTGTACCTTAATTAAGGCCACGGCCGATTCCTTCCCACACCTAGGCCTTTCCAATCCCATCGTCGCCGTAAGACCTATCTGTGTCGGTGCGATGTAAAGCGAATTGTAAAAATATATACAGGAATTTGAAGAATTTGTAGATCATTTTCAAATATTTTTTTTAAATTTATGCATGTATTCGTTATTATCAGACTGATAAAAGCCTACAAGTGACTTTCTTTCTTTCTTTCTTTCTTTCTTTCTTTCTTAATCTGTTTACCATCCAATGTTGGTTTTTCCCTCGAACTCAGCGAGGGATCCCACCTCTAGCGCCTCAAGGGCAGTGTTCTGGAGCGTCAGGCTTTGCGTCGGGAATACAACTGGGGAAGGATCAGTACCTCGCCCAGGCTGCCTCACCTGCTATGCTGAACAGGGGCCTTGTAGGGTGGGGCGATGGGAAGAGTGGAAGGGATAGACAAGGGAGAGAGAAAGAAGCGGCCGTGATCTTAAGTTAGGGACCATCCCGCATTTCCCTGGGGGAGATGTGGGGAAACCACGGAAAATAACTTCGAGGATGGGTGAGGTGGGAATCGAACCCACCTCTGCTCAGTTGACGTCCCGGGGCTGAGTGGACTCCGTTACAGCCCTCGTACAACTTTTCAAATTTCGTGGCAGATTCGGGAATACAACCCGAGCCCCCGGGCGTGGCAGCTTATCATGCTAACCACTACAGCACGGGGGCGGACGCCTACAAGTGACAATATAAAAAATTGTCCGGCTCCATGGCTAAATAGTTAGCGTGCTGGCCTTTGGTCACAGGGGTCCCGGGTTGGATTCCCGGCAGGGTCGGGAATTTTAACCTTAATTAGTTAACTTCGCTGACACGGGGGCTGGGTGTATGTTTCGTCTTCATCATCACTTCATCCTCATCACGACGCGCAGGTCGCGTACGGCTGTCAAATCAATAGACCTGCATCTGGCGAGCCAAACTTGTCCTCGGACACTCCCGGCACTAAAAGCCATACGCAATTTCATATACTTTTCTTACTAATAGAATGTGCTAAATACTTTCATGACCAAGCAAAGTGACCAGCAGTTGTTAGTGACAACATAGGTAACGAAATTATTTTTACCCGTGAATCTTGTGTCCCCAAGGTATTTGCAGGAACACAATACAGAACTATGATAATTAAGAGAAAGTACCGGTATTTCCTAACGTGTCTCAAGCACAAGGAATGCAACAGCCTTCGCACACGCCTCTAGTGCCAGTCATTCTTCCCGCGTTCCTCAAGGCCAAGAACCAATTGAAACTATAAAGGGATTGGAAAGAATATTTATATTATTTTGCACTTCAGTACTGAATTATCCTCCCAAGTACTTTTGTGCAAGAAAAATGCGAAAAGTGAAACCACCACAAAGTGTATATTTAATTCAGTTAGTGGATGAATTTGGAAAGAGACGTGTTTACAACAGATGGGTGTGTTTTGTTTTGTACATTGTGCCGTGTTCAAGTGAGTGCAGAAATAAAGTTTGTTGTACAACAGCACACTCAACGAGATAAAACATTTGAACACATCTCAAAGTGCAAAGAAGAAGAAGTGTTCCCAGATTATTTGGGGGCAAAGTGCTAGCAGTACATACAGCAAATCATTATGTCCATATTTTATACACTTGTAAGTAAATAACGAGATGATTATTTCTGTAAAAAAAAAAAAAAAAAAAAAAAAAAAGCGATGTGCAGTGAATAAAACAGGTATATATTACATGTAAAACGATTGTTACACAGTCTTTAGTTTGGTCATCAACATCTGCCCCCTACAAATAAGAAATATGGGTCGGGATAGGGGAAGAACTGTCCCGCCAAGTTTTCGCCCAAAGCAAGTAAATCTGACTTGGTGGTTAACAAGTTGCCGATGATAACTACAGAGAGAGAGACGAATAGCATCGTAGTGGACAATTTCATGGTAATAAATAAATAAATAAATAAATAAATAAATAAATAAATAAATAAATACAGTCGAAACCTGTTATAACGACACTGAAGGGTCCGTCAATCAACTGTCGTTATAGGTGATGGTCGCACACACCGGTCGTTTTTATTTTGTTGCTAAAAATGTTATATCTGTAAGTTTTAGGCTGCGCACTTAACATGGTTAATTAACAGATTTAAGTTAAATCTTCAAAAAACGTAACTGAAATAAGTACTGTATTTATAGAACAGTACTAGTGGAGTGGGACTGCGAAAGCTTTCGCTTGAAGAATAGCTCCATTCATCGGCACAGTATTTGTTCTTTCCTGCTTAAAACATCTAAGTTAAGATTCTTCAATATCTTTGAGCTCAGATATTGCGGCGCTTGGTTTTTAAGTAATTTTCTTCGAAAAGAGACTGGATTTTCTGTCTGACATTCGAAATTGTAGAAATCATTCAGTGTGATCCACACAAATCCTTCGCGATGCTTACGCTTGTTTTCCCATTTTCTAATCGCCATATTATGTGTGACTTTTCTACAATATTAAACACTTTCCTTTTACTTTGCCACGTCCTCACAGAGACTGTTTATCAGACGGACTGATTTCAAATCTACAATAATGAGCGTTGCATTGTTGTCAGCAATCCCCAAATACTTAACAAACAAAATTCAACATTGAACGTTAGCCGATACATTTATCCGAAAATGTGCTTGCTAGAGGCTTTACGTCGCACCGACACAGATAGGTCTTACGGCGACGATGGGATAGGAAAGGCTTAGGAGTTGGAAGGAAGCGGCCGTGGCCTTAATTAAGGTACAGCCCCACCATTTTCCTGGTGTGAAAATGGGAAACCACGGAAAACCATTTTCAGGGCTGCCGATAGTGGGATTCGAACCTACTATCTCCCGGATGCAAGCTCACAGCCGCGCGCCTCTACGCGCACGGCCAACTTGCCCGGTATCCGAAAATGTGATCAAAATACATCATTTTATACGACGTCGTACTAAGGGAGTTTTTAAATACAGTGGTTATAGAGGCTTTAGGCTGGACCGTTAGATTTCGCCGTTATATCCAGTGCGTCGTTAAAAGCGACGTCGCTATAAATGGTTTCAACCTTCACGTAAAACACGTACCATGTGATGGTTATTGTCCAAATAAAATCCATCTCTTGGCACAGGCCAGAGCAAAGTGTAGCTTCCACCGAGGTCCCAGTCTCATCCATGGCTGTGAAAATATGGAAGCTGCTGGGTATGAGTGGTAAAAATGGCGTATGGCTTTTAGTGCCGGGATATCCCAGGACGGGTTCGGCTCGCCAGGTGCAGGTCTTTCTATTTGACTCCCGTAGGCGACCTGCGCGTCGTGATGAGGATGAAATGATGATGAAGACAACACGTACACCCAGCACCCGTGTCATTGGAATTAACCAATTAAGGTTAAAATCCCCGGCCCGGTCGGGAATCGAACCCGGGTCCCTCTGAACCGAAGGCCAGTACGCTGACCGTTCAGCCAACGAGTCGGACGGTATGAGTGGTGCTGAGTAATGACATTTGGAGCACAACTAGTGTCTGAGTGTTATGCAAGGTGTTGCTCATAGGATCAGTCGTGCTACAGTAGCACCTTCTGGTCCAGTGAGGAAAGCAATGGCAAACTACCTCACTCCTTATCTTGCCTAGTACGCCTCATTTGGGCTCTGCCATTGGTTTTTGCAGCTTCCCTATAACTGCACAGCTTTTGGTGGTGCTATTTGAGGATCCAACCAGCCTCTGGGCTGATGATCTAACAGACACAGACATGGGTATTAAATTTTACTGTTGATGTTCTATTTCTTAATTTTCAACTTTTGTCGCCATAAGACCTATCTGTGTCGGTGCGACGTAAAGCAACTAGCAAAAAAACACATTTTCAACTTATTAACTCATCTTCAAGAAGACGACTTCCAAATCAATTTCTGTCTTAGCGGCAGTACATGTGCTCCAGTACCGCAGAATCGCCTGAGGAAGCTTGGTCAACTTAATTTTGAGACGCCCCCGGTAAGCGTTTTGACGCTGGGCATAATTTTAAAGCCACTTATAATCCATACGTCGCGATATTTCACGAAATAAACAAATATCCCGCGCTTTTTCGCACCACAATTATTGTCTCAGATGTTTACCATTTGAATTAATTTTTCTCTATACACTAAGACTAATCAAATTTCACCGCAGATGACGAGCTCTCTCGCAGGAATCCAGAAATATTGAGATCCGTGCGACAGGGCGAGGTTTGTATCTCAAGATGGCAGCACTGTTGCATCACCCGATGAGTCATATTAAAGTCAGACTCTTGTTTTCAAATACACTGGCCATTTCTCTCTGAAACTGAATACTGAACCCTGTCATCACACATTATAATAGTAATAATGTTATTGGTTTTTTGTCCCACTAACTACTTTGACGGTTTTCAGAGACGCCTTGGTGCCGGAATGTATACCCTCAGGAGTTCTTTTGCGTGCTACTAAATATACCGACATGAGGCTGACGTATCTGAGCACCTTCAAATACAGCCGGATTGAGCCAGGATCGAACCTGCCAAGTTGGGGTCACAAGGATAACGCCTCAACCGTCTGGGCCACTCAGCCCAGCAAATTAAATAAATATTATTATTATTGTTCGCCTCTGTGGTGTAGTGGTTAGCGTGATTAGCTGCCACCCCCGGAGGCCCGGGTTCGATTCCCGGCTCTGCCACGAAATGTGAAAAAGTGGCACGAAGGATGGAACGGGGTCCACTCAGCCTCGGGAGGTCATCTGAGTAGAGGTGGGTTCGATTCCCACCTCAGCCATCCTGGAAGTGGTTTTCCGTGGTTTCCCACTTCTCCTCCAGGCGAATGCTGGGATGGTACCTAACTTAACGCCACGGCCGCTTCCTTCCCTCTTCCTTGCCTATCCCTTCCAATCTTCCCATCCCTCCACAAGGCCCCTGTTCAGCATAGCAGGTGAGGCCGCCTGGGCGAGGTACTGGTCATACTCCCCAGTTGTATCCCCCGACCGAGAGTCTGAAGCTCCAGGACACTGCCCTTGAGGCGGTAGAGGTGGGATCCCTCGCTAAGTCCGAGGGAAAAACCGAACCTGGAGGGTAAACAGATGATGATGATGATTAAGATGATGATGATGATGATGATTATTATTATTATTATTATTATTATTATTATTATTATTATTATTATTATTATCTCGCTACTGGTCCAAAAACGTTCCCAAAATTATACATGTGTTGTATAGGCAAAAATACAGAAACGATTAACTTTTTTATCTTTATGGTTGTTTATTTAGCGCATGGCTTTTACTGCCGGGAGTGCCCGATGATATGTTCGGCTCGGCCATGTGCAGGTCTTTCTATTTGACACCCATGGGCAAGCTGTGTCTAACATCATGGCTTAACGTGTCCATCCGACGGATGAATCACCATCATGCCACTATGCCTTCACTTCATATGAACACTGTGGAGAGGTTTTTGGAATTGAATCCAGGCTTTTGGCACGCAGTCTAGTGATTAGAAATTGTATATCACCGAGCGAGTTGGCTGTGCGGTTAGGGGCGCGCAGCTGTGAGGATTCGAACCACACTGTCGGCAGCCCTGAAGATGGTTTTCCGTGGTTTCTCATTTTCACACCAGGCAATGCTAGGACTGTACCTTAATTAAGGCCGCGGCCACTTCGTTCCTACTCCTGGCCCTTTCCTATCCCATCGTCGTCATAAGAGCTATCTGTGTTGGTGCGACATAAAGCCAATTGAAAGAAAGAAATTGCATAGCATGACCTCTCCTGCCCTGCCGGCTAATATTATGATGGCCCCAAGGCAGGCTGTTACGCTTGTTATGTTCCTGATGCCGAGAACTAATTTTGTCCGCATGGGCGGCTAATTATCTTTCCGTCGGGCTGACTGGCTCAGACGGTTGAGGCGCTGGCCTTCTGTCCCCAACTTGGCATGTTCGATCCTGGCTCAGTCCGGTGGTATTTAAAGGTGCTCAAATACGTCAGCCTCGTGTCGGTAGATTTACTGGCACGTAAAAGAACTCCTGGGGGACAAAATTCCGGCACCTTGGCGTCTCCGAAAACCGTAAAAGAGTAGTTAGTGGGACGTAAAACAAATAACATTATTAATTATCTTTCCATAAATTTGGTTATTTTCAAAATTAGTGCTCTTCCTTTTTGGTCCACCTCTGTGGTGTAGTGGTTAGTGTGATTAGCTGTCACCCCCTGAGTCCCGGGTTCGATTTTTGGCTCTGCCACGAAATTTTAAAAGTGGTACGAGGGCTGGAACGGGATCCACTCAGCTTCGGGAGGTCAACTGAGTAGAGGAGGATTCGATTCCCACCTCAGCTTACCTCGAAGTGGTTTTCCGTGGTTTCCCACTTTTTCTCCAGGCAAATGCCGGGATGGATAACTTAAGGCCACGACCATTTTCTTCCGTCTTCCTTGTCTATCCCTTCCAATCTTCCCATCCCTCACAAGGCCCCTGTTCATCGTGACAGATGAAGCCTTCTCGGCCAGCTATTGGTCCTTCTGCCCAGTGGTATCCCCAGCCAAATGTCTCATGCTCCAGGACACTGCCCTTGAGGCGGTAGAGGTGGGATCCCTCGCTGAGTCCGAGGGAAAAACCAACCCTGGAGGTTGAACGGACTTAGAAAGTAAGAAAGACAGAAAGGTGCCCTTTTCTCCAGTTTAAGTCCGACATCAAATGCTGTACACGGGCACGGAATAATTTGAGACAAATGGAGCATATCGGGAACTAAAAGACCGCTCTAACCATAAATTGATAATGCATGTACAAATATTTGACTGTGAAAGAGTGGACCAGGTACGATTACATCATCGCCAAGCCCTCGAAAGAGAAAGTTCGTTAGCAGCTGGGGCAAGCACAACGCCTGCAACTTGGTCAAGTAGCGTGAGAACGCTCAGGAAGTGAAGTGAATGTGTGTGTGTGTGTGCAAAGCCGTCTCCATGGAGGCTGTGAAGTTAACAGCTGGGGCAAGCACAACGCCTGCAACTTGGTCAGGTAGCGTGAGAACGCTCAGGAAGTGAAGTGAATGTGTGTGTGTGTGCAAAGCCGTCTCCATGGAGGCTGTGAAGTTAACAGTTGGGGCAAGCACAACGCCTGCAACTTGGTCAAGTAGCGTGAGAACGCTCAGGAAGTGAAGTGAATGTGTGTGTGTGCAAAGCCGTCTCCATGGAGGCTGTGAAAGCTTGTACCCTCTGTTTGGACTGGACCAGACAGGCTGCACGAAGAACCTTGGCAGGATGGTGAGGTGTACCTTTATGTACCTCAACGGCAAGGTGGGGTCAAACTAGCACCAGCCTACAAAATACTCCTGAAAATGTACATAAAGGTATTATCAATGTATATGCAAAACCAAAGAAACATTCACAGCGACAATCTCGGAAGTTATTACATAGCCGACCTGAATGTGTTAACACATTTGGTATGATTAATGGACAGAATTATATTCTTCTTATTTTACAAGTTGCTTTACGTCGCACCGACACAAACAGCTCTTATGGTGACGATGGGACAGGAAAGGGCTAGGAGTGGAAAGGAAGCGGCCGTGGCCTTCATTAAGGAAAACAATTTAGGTAACACGCTCGGTTGATACTCTTCCACTAAACTCCAGAAGGAGTTGCAAGATCATAAAGGATATTAATTTTCATCCTTAAAGAGACAGGTGATTCCAAAATTTATACTGGGAATCAATATCAAACCCTATCAGAATCTAAAAATACAGAAATAAAAGAAATCCGACTATTCGTTGATTTCGCAGGTGGTGAAAGTACTTCACAATCAGTTCTCTGGACACTCGCGGCAAGGACATTTTTAGCAGACTGGACGGCTGCAAACGACACAGTTAAGTGTTGATTAGTCCAATTCTGCTCCAGAACTTCCAAACTAAAACTCATAATCATTATCCACCCATGTCTTGCATTGATCCCGTACTAACCGTCATTCCAAAGTCTGGAAAATCGGGATCAGTGATAAAAAAAAAACCTTTCCTCGAGAGGCCAAACTAAAGCTGAATAGGAACATGTGAACTTCAATATTTGTTCATGGCGTCAAATTCGTAAAATTTATAAGAAAAGTAAAATCATTGCTGCGCCTGTGAAACGCAATATTGATAACGTTGTGGAGGAATACTGACCCGCAGCACATGTATCATACGAGCAAGAATTCTTTGAAATTACTCGCACAATGACAGAACCTTACCGGCCAAAGTTCTAGGCTGACAAGCTTCACTTAGGGGTTTTAGCAGGTGCAACGACCCAATCTATATAAATAAAGTTATAGGAGGTCCACTGTATGTATTTTCATTTATTTTCTCAATTTTTCAGATATTTATCCGTTTTAGGTCAAATGAAGACTATATCAGTGGTTTTTAGCTTTCGTCCGTCTGTTTGTCTGTCTGGCTGTTCCACCATCACGGCGAAACGGCTGGATAGATATCGACCAAACATCGTATTTATAGTATACTCTCTTTTTTTTCTTTTTTTGCTAGGGGCTTTACGTCGCACCGACACAGATAGGTCTTATGGCGACGATGGGATGGGAAAGGACAAGGAGTTGAAAGGAAGCGGCCGTGGCCTTAATTAAGGTACAGCCCCAGCATTTGCTTGGTGTGAAAATGGGAAACCACGGAAAACCATTTTCAAGGCTGGCGATAGTGGGATTCGAACCTACTATCTCCCGGATGCAAGCTAAGAGCCGCGCGCCTCTACGCGCACGGCCAGTATACTCTCTAGGAGCGGGCTTAGATATATGCCTATCAGTTAAAAATCACCGAACAGATTGTTTATACGAAAACCAGAACAGATTTTTTTCAATTTTCTCTCATACTATTGAATTTCTGCAAAATCCGGAGACCGTATGTGAAACGTTTTTGTCATTTTAAACAACTTTTCTTATGTACATCATTTCGCGAACTCTTCAAATGCTCTGCATTGAGTGACCGACAACGAACCAACCGGTTGCTTGCCGGCAGGGAAGTAACGTAATGGTATTTTGGTCATTATTCTTGTAAACTTGTGGCTGTTCGTTGGGGAGAAAGTGAGATAGACGTTAAGCTGCCATCTGCAGGATATTTGCGAAATACCGTTCGGGGTTACAATCGTCTTCGAATAGCTCTAAGGGTGGTTGTTTATATTTGAAGAGTACGCGGAGTGTAGGTTATTGTTTCACAGCGTAAGATATTTTCTGAGATTTGCTATAATTTTTACTGTATTTCTCTTCTACTTCCGTATTCTGCTATAATTTCTTGCCTCTGCAGTTTTCATCCTGGTACGGTGCTGTAGGATAAAAGTAGAGTACGACTAAGTACTATTGTAGTGTACTAGTATTTTAATTACCTTATTGTCGTGTGTCCTTATTTCCTATCATTCATTTTTTGCACATAATTAGTTATTTATTTTTCCGTAAAGAACGGCTAAGGAGTGCAATTGTAGGAACTGTGGGTGTGGCATGGCATTAAGAAGTATGAGGGAGGAGTTGGAGAGTTTGAGGGAGATAATTAGGATTCTCCCGAAGACCGGAAGGAAGGTAGGCCTCCCTCAAACAATGCACAGGATACGGTAGGTATAAAAGAGGGATGGGAGGGAAACGGATGAATTGTAGAAGACAGGTCGTCGAATGTTCTAACGGGAAGGATATTTCCAGCCTAAGGGCTCTATTCAGGATCAGAATTCAGAACAGGTGTCTGTGAGAAATTGGTACGATTCGCTGTATGTAGAACAAGAGAAGGAAGATGAGGAACAGGGAACTATTGCTGAGAAGTGTGGAAGTGGGAGGAAGGGAAATGTTGATGATGATGATGATGCTTGTTGTTTTAAGGGGCCTAACATCGAAGGTCATCGGCCCCTAATGGTACGAAATGAAATAACCAAAATTTTAAAGGCATCCACTGACCAAAATAAAAATAAAAAAACGTCATGAAGAATGAATGGATGGATGGACAGGAACCCAACAAAACAAAAAAACTAACAAAAACCGGTGGATCAGACTCAAAACAGATCGAAAATAACATTATTACCGATCAAGGAACCACTTATAAAGCAAAATGATGCTTGGTGGCTAAAGGGGTGCAAAATCCACGTCTAAGGCCCCACAGAATGGTACATGTCGCGAGTAAAATAGAACCATGATACGTGTCATGTTGGGGTATTAATCAGAAGTAGCGAAGACTCACGGTGTTCCACAAAAGATGGTACTACTCACAAGTATTGCAATACGTACAAGTAACGCAGACCTATGGTGTAACTCACACAATGGCGCAACTCATAGCCAACGCAAACCGAGAAGGTTCCCCACCTAGGTGTACTAAACACGGGCGCCGGTATTCCCGTGGTGTTCCTCACATAGTGGGTACTAATCACAGGCAACGCAGACCCACGGTGCTGCTCATATAGTGGTACAACTCACAGGCTACGCCCAGACCCGCGGTGTTGCTCACATGGGTACGACGCACGGGTACTGGAAACCACCAGGCCAGGCTTTTACTCCTACTAATCACAAACCTATTTCGTACCGAATTTAGTGGTACTACTCGCAAGTACAGGCAACCTATGGTGTTCCCCGCGTGATGGTACAATTCAAAATTAGTTTCATGGTTCTAATTCAGTCAGCCCTTGGTCGCCCCTTTTAGTCGCCTCTTACGACAGGCAGGGGATACCGCGGGTGTATTCTACATGTGCGTCCCCCACCCGCAGGGGGTTCTGGTGTATTTGAAGCTGATGCAGTACAGTTGCACAAAGGTGCAAAGAAGGGAAATGTAGAGTAGAGGATAAGAAAAGACAGGTGGAACAGGGTCATGGGGAGGAAGTAGCTTCTGCAGCTGTCAGGAAAGATACGGATGACCAAAAGGGGAGGAGATCAAACGAGGTGGGTAGGGGAATTCCATTAGTAGACAGGTGGGGGAAAGTGTGTGTGTAGGAAAGGGAATCAGGGTAGAGTGTTATCCAGGAATTAGGTTGAGGCAGATGTTGAACGAAGTAGAAGAGAAAGAGGAGGAAAAGGAGAAAATGGTAGTGTTTCATGTTGGTATCAACAACGTAAGGCAAGCTGGTATAAGCACCAACACACAGTAGTTGGGGATGTGTGGGACCTGGTAAATGCAGCACGGGTGAAGTTTAAGGAAGCGGAGATTGTTATCAGTGGAATACTCTGTAGGAGGGTTAGTAACTGGAGGGTGATTGGGGATTTAAATGAGACGATGGAGTGGGTATGTGGGAAACAGAGAGTGAGATTTCTAGATCCTAATGGGTGGGTAGGAGATAGGAATCTGCGCTCAGATGGCCTTCACTTAAACCGCAGTGGTACATATAAGTTAGGAAATTTGTAAAATATAATGTACACTGACTGACAGAGCAAATGCAACACCAAGAAGGAGTGGTTCGAAAGGGATGAAAGTTGGGGAAAAAACAGAGACGGCACGGACGAATAATTGATGTTTATTTCAAACCGATATGCAGGTTACACAATGCGCACGGCATCGACTCAGTAGGATGTAGGACCACCGCGAGCGGCGATGCACGCAGAAACACGTCGAGGTACAGAGTCAATAAGAGTGCGGATGGTGTCCTGAGGGATGGTTCTCCATTCTCTGTCAACCATTTGCCACAGTTGGTCGTCCGTACCAGGCTGGGGCAGAGTTTGCAAACGGCGTCCAATGAGATCCCACACGTGTTCGATTGGTGAGAGATCCGGAGAGTACGCTGGCCACGGAAGCATCTGTACACCTCGTAGAGCCTGTTGGGAGATGCGAGCAGTGTGTGGGTGGGCATTATCCTGCTGAAACAGAGCATTGGGCAGCCCCTGAAGGTACGGGAGTGCCACCGGCCGCAGCACATGCTGCACGTAGCGGTGGGCATTTAACGTGCCTTAAATACGCACTAGAGGTGACGTGGAATCATACGCAATAGCGCCCCAAACCATGATGCCGCGTTGTCTAGCGATAGGGCGCTCCACAGTTACTGCCGGATTTGACCTTTCTCCACGCCGACGCCACACTCGTCTGCGGTGACTATCACTGACAGAACAGAAGCGTGACTCATCGGAGAACACGACGTTCCGCCATTCCCTCATCCAAGTCGCTCTAGCCCGGCACCATGCCAGGCGTGCACGTCTATGCTGTGGAGTCAATGGTAGTCTTCTGAGCGGACGCCGGGAGTGCAGGCCTCCTTCAACCAATCGACGGGAAATTATTCTGGTCGATATTGGAACAGCCAGGGTGTCTTGCACATGCTGAAAAATGGCGGTTGACGTGGCGTGCGGGGCTGCCACCGCTTGGCGGCGGATGCGCCGATCCTCGCGTGCTGACGTCACTCGGGCTGCGCCTGGACCCCTCGCACGTGCCACATGTCCCTGCGCCAACCATCTTCGCCACAGGCGCTGCACCGTGGACACATCCCTATGGGTATCGGCTGCGATTTGACGAAGCGACCAACCTGCCCTTCTCAGCCCGATCACCATACCCCTCGTAAAGTCGTCTGTCTGCTGGAAATGCCTCCGTTGACGGCGGCCTGGCATTCTTAGCTATACACGTGTCCTGTGGCACACGACAACACGTTCTACAATGACTATCGGCTGAGAAATCACGGTACGAAGTGGGCCATTCGCCAACGCCGTGTCCCATTTATCGTTCGCTACGTGCGCAGCACAGCGGCGCATTTCACATCATGAGCATACCTCAGTGACGTCAGTCTACCCTGCAATTGGCATAAAGTTCTGACCACTCCTTCTTGGTGTTGCATTTGCTCTGTCAGTCAGTGTACTAGCAAATGTAACTGAACTTCCCTACGGTATGCACATTGTATACAGACTTCTACGTAAATTGTTGTACACGCAGTGAGTAAGATTATATTAAACTGTATGTGTCTTAGCGTTATCCGACAAACACCACGGTGCAGGACTCCAGATGTTGTTTGCGATGTTTGGGAAGATTGCTCAATCAATCAATCAGTCACTACACTGATCTGCATTTAGAGCAGTCGCCCAAGTGGCAGATTCCCTGTCTGTTGTTTTCCTAGCCTTTTCTTGAATGATGTCAAAGAAATTGGAAATTTATTGAACATCTCCCTCGGTAAGTTATTCCAATCCCTAACTCCCCTTCTTATAAACGAATATTTGCCCTAATTTGTCCTCTTAAATTCCAACTTTATGATCATATTGTGTTCCTACTTTCAAAAACACCATCTTCGGTACTGACTACAGTTTAATTAATTATAATTAATTTATGATAGAAGGTAGTGGAATGAGTGCTACGCCCGTCTATAGACGGTGCACGAGAACTCAAAATAATATTGAACATAAGTGTAGGATTTTCCATTTGCATTTAGATGTATAAAGAACGAACAGTTATAAACATTTTAAGGTAACAACCCCACTGATAAGTTAAAAATTGAGGCTTGTACAAACTTTTTCTACATACGATTGAAATACTCAGCACTGAGTACCAAACAGTCTACTGCTAACTCAGCCCTTGAAAGGTTAAAATAATTAGTAAGGACATTCATTGAAGTATGCAATAATATTGTATAATTAATTGTATCTTTAATATAAAAGAACTAGTGGCAAAAGTCATTCGTTGGAAGTAGTTCGCCGGGCTGAGTGGCTCAGAACGTTGAGGCGCTGGCCTTCTGATCCCAACTTGGCAGGTTCAATCATGTCTCAGTCCGGTTGTATTTGAAGGTGCTGAAATACGTCAGCCTCGTGTCGGTAGATTTACGGGCATGTGGAAGAACACCTGCGGGATAAAATGTCGACACCTCAGCGTCTCCGAAAACCGTACAAGTAATTGGTGGAACGTAAAGCCAGTAACACTGACTGGAAGTAGGCCTATATATGTTTAGTCATATTTGCCTGCACATTCGAAATCCAGTAATAAATATTGTAGAAGTACTCACGTCTTCCGAAGTCCGACTCTTTGGCTGAATGGTCAGCGTTGAGGCCTTCGGTTCAGAGGATTCTGGATTCGATTCCCGACCGTGTCTGGGATTTTAATCGGTCTGATTAATTCTTCTTGCTCGAAGACTGGTTGTTTGTGTTTGTCCCAACACTCTTCTCTCCATATTCAGACAACACACTACACTACCCATCACCACAGAAACACGCAATAGTGATTGCATCCCTCCACATAAGGTTGGCGTCAGGAAGGGCATGCGGCCGTAAAACAGGGCGTAATCCACATGTGTGACACAGTTCGCACCCGCGACCCCACAAGGTGTGGGTAAAATCTATAGCAAACTCAGTAAATAGGATAAGTAGTGACTTTTCTTGACGCTTCCACCAAAGAGATCGAACCTTTACCAGCAGTGTACAAGATTAGAGGACGTAATAAGGCGATTAGATCTTCTCTTCACGCTGAGATATAGCCGCCGTTAAGTTATATTTCAAGAACTACTGAATTCGCCGAGCCTCCCTTATCAAATGCTTATCGAACAATTAAGCATAACTGAAATACACTCACTGAGTCATTCTCACGATAGTGAGAGATTTAATGTTCCCTACCTGGAAGCTCTAGTCTTGAGTCATTACGTGTCCTTCAACCTTACAAGTACAATCACCCCTTTTTTGTCAAAGAATGACGTGTTTATTTTCATTGAGGAAACATACACCTACATTACACATTACCAGAGCTATTCGTCGTCTCACGCCTACAACACGCTATCGACTTCACACGTTAGTGGTGAGTAAGGTTCTATGGCATGACTAATAGCAGTCATTTCAGGTTTTAATATCGTCCGACTCGTTGGCTGAATGGTCAGCGTACTGGCCTTCGGTTAAGAGGGTCCCGAGTTCGATTCCCGACCGGGTTGGGGATTTTAACCTTCATTGGTTAATTGCAGTGGCCCGGGGGCTGGATGTTTGTGCTGTCCCCAACATTCCTACAACTCACACACCACACATAACACTATCCTCCACCACAACAACACGCAGTCACCTACATATGGCAGATGCCGCCCAAGGGCTGCACTCGGCTAGCAATAGCCACACGAAAAAAAGGTTTTAATATCGACCATCAATGGAGAGAGCTGGAGGTTGTAAGAGGGAAGTGAAACCGTTCCATTCGATACAACGAATTAGCATATTTCCATCACTTACTCTGCACTAAGATAAAGAGTATAGAGTTCTTTGTTGTTGTTATTGTTTTTTTACGTCACTCTGTCACAAATAGGTCTTGGCGACGATGGGTTAGGACAAAGATAGGACTGGGAAGGAAGCGGCCGTGGCCTTAATTAAGTGAAAATGTGAAATCACGGAAAACCATTTTCAGGACTGCTGACGATGGGGTTCGAACTCACTATCTCCCGAATTGAAACTCACAGCTAGGTACCCAAACCGCGTAAAACTCGGTAAATAGTTCGCGGGTCCACTGCAGTGCGTGTGTTAAATTTGTAATACAAGAAAAGGTCCGTCTAAGCAATCATTTCCGCAGTAAAATGGAATTTTAATGCTTGGGACAAGAATAACATGGCCCAGAGAGGTAAAAGTACTTGGAAACTACCAACAGATTATGCAGGCATCTTCTGAGTTCATCTAAGTGGTATGTTCGGAGCTGTCAGTGGAGAGATAGCGCGGAATGACAGTAGTAGAGGAATAAGCTTGAGTGGAGCTCTTAAAATTAGGAAAGGTAATAATACGAAGTTGGAATTCAAGAGGATAAATGAGGCAAATATTCATTAATAGGACGAAGACTAAGGGACTGGACTACATTATCAAGGGAATTGTTCTTTGAAGACATTTAACAAAAGGCTAGGTACACAGCGAGCTCGATAGCTGCAGTCGCTTAAGTGCGGCCATTATCCAGTATTCGGGAAATAGTGGGTTCGAACCCCACTATCGGCAGCCCTGAAAATGGTTTATCCGTGGTTTCCCATTTTCACACCAGGCAAATGCTAGAGCTGTACCTTAATTAAGGCACGGCCACTTTCTTCCCCGCCCTAGCCCTTTCCTGTCCCATCGTTGCCATAAGACCCATCTGTATCGGTGCGACGTAAATCCAATAGCAGGCTAAGTACAAACAACTGATATGGAATCTGCCGACAGTACTAACTGAAGACTGATTGACCGAGTGAAGTCCTGAACATTTCGACATCGATGACGACAACTCGAAAGCTCATGCGATTCTCGCCCCAGTGACGTCATTATTAAAATATATCGAAGAAATTGCAGAAGAAGGTGACGTGATTAAGTGGTGAGAGGTCGATAGACGTTTCAGAGAAGAAAGTCAGGAGGCTATTGTACAGGAAGAAGAGGATGAAAGCTTGGGTATGAACGTTACACAATACAGTCAGGCTGGGTACTGCTCGGTGGCGTATAGTCTCCCGCTGTTCCAAACACGAGTTAACTCGGATGTCAACATGTCTCCCGCTGTTCCAAACACGAGTTAACTCGGATGTCAACATGTCTCCCGCTGTCCCAAACACGAGTTAACTCGGATGTCAACATATCTCCCGCTGTTCCAAACACGAGTTAACTCGGATGTCAACATATCTCCCGCTGTCCCAAACACGAGTTAACTCGGATGTCAACATATCTCCCGCTGTTCCAAACACGAGTTAACTCGGATGTCAACATATCTCCCGCTGTTCCAAACACGAGTTAACACGGACGTCAAACGAAGTGCTCTTCTCTACTTCCGAGTTCAGTCTGGCTCTGTAGTTCCGCTGTTCATCACGAGGTAGTACGCCCTATCATCTGAACCGTACTCTTCAGGCGACAGCCGATTCATAAATCGTACCGTATTTTGACGATAATTATGTGCCTTGTGTGTGTGTGTGTGTGTGTGTGTGTGTGTGTGTGTGTGTGTGTGTGTGTGTGTGTGTGTGTGTGTTTTCAGAGCATTCGAGGCCGAAGGAGTCTTTCATTCTCACGTCCTTCGTGGCCCTTGCCTTTCTTTGGCCGATACCTTAATTTTTGAAATGTCGAATTCGTGATATTGTCCCCTCTGATTAGTGTTAATAGACCGGACGAGTTGGCCGTGCGGATAGGGGCGCAGCTGTGAGTTTGCATCCGGGAGATAGTGGGTTTGAGCCCCACTGTCGGCAGCGCTGAACTGGGGCTGTACCTTCTTTAAGGCCACGGCCACTTCCTTCCCACTCATAGTCCTTTCCTATCCCGTCGTCGTCATAAGACCTATCTGTGTCGGTGCGACGTAGAACGAATTGTAAAAACCAAGGGTTAATAAAGGATTGTTACCTAGTTGGACTTCCTCATAAACAATAATTACCACCACCACTGACAGGTGTCATTTTTATTCCAGGAAGGGTGTGCAGAAGTGTAAAGAAAGCATGAAGGAATATTATAGTTTAGACACGTTAGTGAATTATGAGGAGTCTGACTTTTATGAGTACAGTGAAGATAAGTTGCAATGTGCCGACATTTATCACTCTATTGTCAAGTTCCGGCAAAATAGCCAAGAGAAAACTATTGCTAATGTTGTCGTTCCATGACTGTTCAGTAACTGTCCAAATACAGGATCTGCTTAGCCTATTTCAGCCATTGTTGAAGAGAGTGGTGGAATGGGTGGCTATATTTCTAGTAGAACTCAGAGAATTAGAGTAGGCGAAGCATTATCTGACTCTGTAATGAGAGGGGGTCCCGCAGGGGAGTATTATTGGACCTTTGTTTCCATGTATATATAAATGGTACGAGTAAAGATCTGGAATCACAGATGAGGATATTTGCGGATGATGTTATACTGCATAGAGTAGTACATGAGTTGCAGGATTGTGAGCAACAGCAGGGGGACTTAAAAATGTAGTGAGATGGACAGCAGACAATGGTATGAATGTAAAGGGGATGAAAAGTCTAGCTGCAAGTTTCACAAAGAGGAGAAGTGCTCTTAGTTTTAATTATTGTGTTGAGGGGATGAAAGTACCTCATGGGGAACAATGTAAGTACCTAGGGGTTAATCATAAGGAATGATCTTCATTGGAATAATCATATTAACGAAGTAGTTAAGAAAGGCTGCAGATCTCTTCTCACGGTTATGAGTAGAGCCCGGATGTTTATGACATCCCATATGTTATTTCTTTATATTATTTACATGCAAAATATAATTTAAGCCTGATTTTATCTACGGTGACTGAAATGACGCAATTTTCACGGGTCATATGAAATCATTTTGGTTCTTTTAACGTTTTTTATCATTTTCCGGTAATTTTTCATATGATGCACATATTTCCCCGTGAATGTTCGTGTTTCTGTCATATTTTTATCTTTTTATTCCATTTTCCCATATCTGCTTTCACTCGTCTTAAAGACGGATTTTTCACGTCTCCTAACTGTTGTCTGGCCGGCCCCGTGGTGTAAGGGTAGCGTGCCTGCCTCTCCTCCGGGGGCCCCGAGTTCGATTCCCGGCCAGGTCAGGGATTTTGCCTGGACCTGAGGGCTGGTTCAAGGTCCACTCAGCCTACGTGATTAGAATTGAGGAGCTAACTGACGGTGAGATGGCGTCCCTTGTCTCGAAAGCCCAGAATAACGGCCAAGAGGATGCGTCGTGCTGACCACACGATCCCCCGGTAATCTGCAGGCCTTCGAGCTGAGCAGCGGTCGCTGGGCAGGCCACGGCCTTTTCAAGGGCGTTAAATGCCGTGGGGTCTGGTTTTAATTGTTGTCTGTAATTTCTTACAGGTATCTTTCTTAGAAATATACATTTATGTGAATTAGAAGGGTAAACTGCATAGGAAGAGACAGAATAGTAAGCCTCAGTTGAACTGATCATTTGACGTGTTTCAAATATGGCTCAATAACATCCTGTGAAGTTGGGCGGACTTTTTCCTGTTACAAGTCAATGTTGCTTGAAAACAGAACTTCGTTCCTATTTCAAAACTTTAAAATATATGTAATTTGTTTTTGTAATTCTTTCTGATCGCCCATCGAAATGTGACATTTATTTCATTCTGTCCAGAGTCGAGAGTTGCAAATGGAATGAGTAATTAAATACATTCAAAATATAATAATAAAATTAATATAAATTACTTGAATGAAAACCTACAGCCTGTCTTCCAGTCAATGACCGTGTCAGGGTTGGAATGAATGAAGCCCCATCTTGCGGCGAGGACAGGAATTGTGCCAGCTGCCGTAGCCTGTCGCACTCCTCTGGGGCAATGATTAATAACTGACAGATGAAATGAAATGAAATGAAATGAAATGATAGTGGAGAGTGTTGCTAGAATGAAAGATGATGGAGTACCCTGTCCCGCCTCCGCTTTGTCCAACACAAATCTCACGTGAACTGACCGGGATTTGAACCACGGAACCCAGCGGTGAGACGGCGACGCGCTGCCGCCTGAGCCACGGAGGCTCAATATGAATTAGGTTCTTATTTATTATTCATGAGTGATCTAGATTTTAAAAGTATATTTTCAATATAATGTTAATTTAAATAGCGGCAAAATTTTGAAAATTTCGAAAACGTGGCCAAAAAACTTTTAAGTCGTATTTATTGTCATATTTTAATACATTTTGGGTCATAAACAACCGGGCCCTAGTTATGAGACTATTTAGGGGTTATAGTAAGGATGTAAAGGAGAGGGCGTATAAGTCTCTGGTAAGACCGCAGGTAGAGTATGACTCCAGTGTATTGGACCCTCACCGGGACTACTCGATACGAGAACTGGAAACAAATTCAAAGGAAAGCAGCATGATTTGTTCTGGGTGATTTCCGACAAAGGGGTAGTGTTACTAAAATGTTGCAAACTTTGAGTTGGGAAGACTTGGGAGTAAGGAGACGAGCTGCTCGACTATGTGGTATGTTTCGAGCTGTCAGTGGTGAGTTGGCGTGGAATGATATAAATAGAAGAATAAGCCTGAGTGGAGCTTTTAAAAGTAGGAAAGTTTGAATTAAAGAGAACAGATTGGGGCAAATATTTATTTATAGGACGAGGTGTAAGGGATTGGAATAAATTATCAAGGAAAATGTTTGATAAACCTCCCAAGTTCGTTGAAAATACTTAAGAAAAAGCGAGGTAAACACTTGTAAATAAACGTAAATATGAGGTAAACAATTCGTCCGACTCGTTGGCTGAATGGTCAGCGCACTGGCCTTCGGTTCAGAGGGTCCCGGGTTTGATTCCCGGTCGGGTCGGGGATTTTAATCGTTTCTGATTAATTCTTCTGGCTCGGGGACTGGGTGTTTGTGTCCGTCCCAACACTCTCCTCTTTATATTCTCACAACACCACACCATTACAGAAAGACGCAATAGTGATTACATCCCTCCATATAGGGTTGGTGTCAGGAAGGGCATCCGCCCGCAAAACAGGGCCAAATCCTCATGAGCGACGCAGTTCGCACCCGCGACCCCACAGGTGTGGGAAAACCTGTAGGAAAAGAAGATTAGGTAAACAATGGATAGGGAGTCTGCCACCTGGGCAACCGCCCTAAATGCAGATCATTGATTGATTGATTGATTGATTGATTGATTGATTGATTGATTGATTGATTGATTGATTGATTGATTGATTGATTGATTGATTGATTGATTGATTGATTGATTGATTGATTGATTGATTGCGGACAGGGTTGCGTAGCTGTGAGCTTACATTCGGAAAATGGTGGGCTCTAATCCTATCGTTGGCAACCCTGAACATGGTTTCCCCATAGACCCCAGATATCTTGGATTCAGGAGGTCAAATGGACTGTGTCGCGATTGACCTGTCTAAAGCATTTGATAGGGTGGATCATGGGAGACTACTGGCAAAAATGAGCGAAATTGGGCTGGACGAAAGAGTGACTGAATGGGTTGTCCTAAATGCAGATCAGTATTGATTGATTGATTGATTGATTGATTGATTGATTGATTGATTGATTGATTGATTGATTGATTGATTGATTGATTGATTGATTGATTGATTGATTGATTGATTTTCACACCAGGCAAATGCTTGGATTGTACCTTAATTAAGGCTACGGCCGCTTCCTTCCTATGGTGATGGTGGCGATTATTGTTTTAAGAGGAAGTGCAATTGGGCAACCATCCTCTATATGGCACTAATCAGAGAAAAAAAAGGAAGACAAGGGCCACGAAGGGCGTGAAAATGAAAGACTCCCTAGGCCTCGAGTGCTCTAATACCGTCGGGGTCGGAAAAGAACAAGAGTTGACCAAGGGAGGTCGGATAGGATAGACGAAAGTGAGGAGCCTGGCACAAGTAAGTGGAAGCAATGCCACAGCTCAGCTAAGGGCCCCGTGGTCGCCAACCCACGCTCCAAAGTTCACAGGGTTTGAGGCTCCATTTAGTCGCCTCTTACGACAGGCAGGGGATACCGTGGGTATTATTCTACCGCCCCCACCCACAGGGGGACTTCCTAATCCTAAACCTTTCCCATCCTTGCATCGCCGAATGCCTTCAATGTTAGTACGACGTAAAACCACTAGCAAAAAAATAAGAAGGATCGTACTTTCTGCTACTGAATGTGGCAGACAATGCCTAAGCCTAGGTCTAGAGTGTTATTTCAAAAAAAAAAATCCCAGGGACGATTGTGGCCAGTCGGCCTTTGTCACACGTATTGACCGTCGTATCCGTTGTCATGGTGACTAAGTTAACAATGTTGTTACAAGAGCCACTATCTCACGTCTCCGTCACCTTGGCTGAATGCTCAGCGTCGAAGCCTCGGTTCAGAGGGTCCCGGGTTCGATTCTTGGGCGGGTCGAGGATTTTAGTTGCATCTGGTTAACTCCTCTGATTCGGAGACTGAGTGTTTCTGTTTCTTCTCTTCATCTACACACAAGCTCGTTCTATCTACCACCAATGCTATCACCTCTCTCCATTTCTTGTTGGCTCCAGGTGATCATGGGTCCGCCTTCTTGCGACTACCTTGCGGGTTCCAGTTCAATGCCTGCCATGTCATACTTTCTTGTGGTCTTCTCAGTGTGTGGCCGATCCATCTCCATTTTCTTCTCATTATCTGTTGCTGTACGGGACTCCCAAAGGTCTTTATTTCAGATGGTCTTTAATCACCATATTCGTCTGGCAACGATTTATGAAAGTCTGTAACATTGTGGTAATGTTTTTGGTCACTTTCTAGGTCTCACTTCCGTACAGAAAAACATATTTAACATTTGAGTTTAATATTCTTAGCTTCGTTTTTATACGAATGTGAGGGGATCACAACATTGGTAGTAACTGTCCAAAAGCTACTTTGGCTTTATTTATACAACTCACCACATTCCTAAAAGCAGCTTCATCCTGGCTGACCATGCCTCCTAAGTAACAACATTCTTCTACTCATTCTATATCCATTCCATCTAGAGCCGAGCTAGAATTGTTACGATGGTTTATGTGCATTTCCTTAGTCTGTTTGTTTTCTTTAAACCTACTTCTTTAGCTTCTATTTTTAAGTCATTGGGTTTGATTTCTATATCCCGGAAATATTCTGCAAGAAGACTAAGATCATTCGCATAATCCATTTCTTTCGGTTGGCCATTTAATCCGCTATCTATTCGTTGCCTCTTTCAGCATACAATCCAGGTCATAATACACAGGATTGGAGGACAGAAGACATCCTTGTCTTACTTCAAATTTCACAGCAAAAGGATTCAGACAGCTTCCCTTCTTTTTCACTTGACAAGTGTATCCATTCACACTATAAGATACAGTCCACTGTAAACACTATATGGGCAGCATTAGTCATTTAGAAGTAATATTAACTCGACTCCTTAGTAACGGCAGCGCTGATGGCATGACTCAGTTAAACACTCAAGTGATTCAACCTACAATCCTCACCTAGCAGAAATTATTGCCCATCTCATCAAACCAGAATGAAAATATTTACTGCATGACACAATCAATTCGTAGACAAATTTGATTGAATACTCCATATCTCCTTACGTAGTGCTGTTTTATTTCTACGTAACTACCTGCTACATCCTACATATATACTCTAATTATAATCGAAAATAGATCTCAGAGAATTATACAGTAGTAGACGAAGCTTTATCTGACCCTGTAATAATTAAGAAGGGCAGTATTATTGGACCTTTATGTTTTCTTATATACATATAAATGATATGAGTAAAGAAGTTGAATCAGAGATAAGGCTTTTCGCAGATGATGTTATTCTGTATAGAGTAATAAATAAGTTACAAGATTGTGAGCGACTGCAAAATGACCTCGATAGTTGTAAAATGGACAGTAGGCAATGGTACGATGATAAACGGGGTTAAAAGTCATGTTGTAAGTTTCACAAATAGGAAAAGTCCTCCCAGTTGTAATTACTGCGTTGATGGGATGAAAGTTCCTTATAGGGATCACTGTAAGTATCTATGTGTTAATATAAGGAAAAATGTTCATTGGGTTAATCACATAAACGGTATTCTAAATAAAGGGTACAGATCTCTTCACATAGTTATGAGGGTATTTAGAGGTTGTAGTAAGGATGTAAAGGAGAGGGCATATAAGTCTCTGGTAAGACCCCAACTAGAGTATGGTTCCACTGTATGGGACCCTCACCAGGATTACTTGATTCAAGAACTGGAAAAAGTCCAAAGAAAAGCAGCTCGATTTGTTCTGAGTGATTTTCGTCAAAAGAGTAGCGTTACCAGAAGTTGCACAGTTTGGGCTGGGAAGACTTGGGAAAACGAAGACGATCTGCTCGTCGAAGTGGTATGATCGGAGCTGTCAATGGAGAGATGCCGTGGGAGGACATCAGTAGACGAATAAGTTTGAGTGGTGTCTTTAAAAGTAGGAAAGATCAAAATATGAAAATAAAGTTGGAATTGAAGAGGACAAATTGGGGCAAATATTCGTTTATAGGAAGAGGAGTTAGGTTTGAAACAACTTACCAAGGGAGATGTTTAATAAATTTCCAATTTCCTTGCAATCATTTAAGAAAAGGCTAGGAAAAGAACAGATAGGGAATCTGCCACCTGGGCGACTGCCCTAAATGCAGATCAGTATTGATTGATTGATTGATTGATTGATTGATTGATTGATTGATTGATTGATTGATTGATTGATTGATTGATTGATTGATTGATTGATTGATTGATTGATTGATTGATTGATTGATTGATTGATTGATTGATTGATTGATTGATTGATTGATTGATTGATTGATTGATTGATAATGGCGTGTGGCCTCCGAAGAGGCCTAGTACAGGTCTTTCGAACTGACGCGGTATAGGCGACTTGAGCGCCTTTGAGGATGAGGCCCTACCTATGATGAATTATAATGCTGAAGACGACACACACACCCAGCGCTCGAGCCATTGGAATTACCCACGAAGGTTAAAATCCCCGACCCAACCGGAAATCGAACCAGAAACCCACTGGACCAAAGGCCAGCACGCTAACCATATACTCTAATGTGTTTGTCATATTGCCTTGGTATACCCCTACCGTTCTTACGGTGAAACCTGGTGCCGGCACATAGCCAGTTCCTGTCAAATAACAAGCTTAACGTCTCCATCCGACAGACGAATCACCATCAACAGCGTCATATATACTCACTACATATTACAAACAGCGGGGAGGTTTGTAATTGAACACCGGCTTTTGGCGCACAATCTAGTGATTTTACATGTTGTACCATCGCCTCTCCTACCTGCCGGCCAACATTCTGATGGGTTTTTTTTTCGACCAACGGGATTCGAACCAGCTATGCACGATGTCTGACTTGATGCCTCAGCAACCATGATCACTAGGCGGGCTAGCTTGATTCCGACACTTAGTTGGCGTATTATTATTTTGTATATTTCAATGTGGTGTGTAGTGGTTAGTGTGATTAGCTGCCACCCCCGGAGACTCGGGTTCGACTCCCGGCTCAGCCACGAAATTTGAAAAGTGGTACGAGGGCTGGAACGGGGTCCACTCAGCCTCGGAAGGTCAACTGAGTAGACGTGGGTTCGATTCCCACCTCAGCCATCCTGGAAGTGGTTTTCCGTGGTTTCCCACTTCTCCTCCAGGCAAATGCCGGGATGGTACCTAACTTAAGGCCACGGCCGCTTCCTTCCCCCTTTCTTGTCTATCCCTTCCAACATTCCCATCCCCCACCAAGGCCCCTGTTCAGCATAGCAGGCAAAGCCGCCTGGGCGAGGTACTGGTCATTCTCCCCACTTGTATCCCCGAGCCAATGTCTCAAGTTCCAGGACACTGCCCTTGAGCCGTTAGAGGTGGGATCCCTCGCTGAGTCCGAGGGAAAAACCAACCCTGGAGGGTAAGCAGATTAAGAGAGAAAGATATTTCAATGTACATACTCGTTTCAGCCAAACATCATAGTTTTAGTTGAAATAAGTGAATTTTGAAATCCTTCCATTTACACTGTTCTCAAATATTTGTGAGAAAAATATGTGTAATAATGACCGTGGCGTGTGGGGGACAGGGAGAATGGGATTTACAGAGCTTACAGTGGAGACCATCAGTTGGAAATGTTTGGCAAATACTCCACTAAATTTTCCCTGTGGGTGGGGGCGGTAGAATAACACACACGGTATCCCCTGCCTGTCATAAGAGGTGACTAAAAGGGGCCCCTGGGTCTCTAAACTTTAAAGCGTGGGTTGGCGACCTCGGGGCCCTTAGGTCAGTCCTGGCAATGCTTCCACTTACTTGTGCCAGACTGCTCACTTTCAACTATCCTATCCGACCTTTCTTGGTCAACTCTTGTTCTTTTCGACCCCGACGGTATTAGGTCGCGAATGCTAGGGAGTCTTTCATTTTTACGCCCGTCGTGGCCCTTGTCTTCATTTGGCCGATACCTTTACCCTGTGGGTGGGGGCGATAGAATACCACCACGGTTTCCCCTGTCTGTCGTAAGAGGCGACTAAAAGGGGCCCGTGGGGCTCTAAACTTTGGACCATGGGTTGGCGACCACAGGGTCTTTAGCTGAGTCCTGGCATTGCTTCCACTTATTTCTGTCAGGCTCCTCGCTTTCATCTATCCTATCCGACCTACCTTGGTCAACTCTTCTTCTTCTCCGACTCCCGACACTATTTCAGGTATCGAGGCCTAGGAGGTCTTTCATTTCCACGCCCTTCGTGGCCCTTGTCTGTCTTTGTTCGATACCTTCATTTTTGAAGTGCCAGATCCCTTCCATTTTTTCTCTCTGATTAGTGTTATAAAGAGGATGGTGCCTACTTGTACTTTCTCTTAAAACAATAATCACCACCACCATTCAGGTAAATGGAATAGTTTCGTCATACCGGTTTCTCCCAAAGCAGTCAATAACTTTGAGGAAAGTACTCTTCTGGGTTTTGCATTTCAGACATTGATTTCCTCTAGAATGAGCTAATTTCCCCCCGAGGTATGAGCTACGTCGCTATTCTGAGTAGAGATGTTGACAGTTTGCCCGGAAACAATCAACTGGCTGAGTACCAGCGAACCGCACCTTACGTATCACCAAACTTGCTGCGAATTCCCTGATGAGAAATGCTGGAATTTCCGGATCCACAGAATCATACAGTCTTCTTTCACGAGCTGAGGTGACCTTCCTCTAACTGCAAAGGAGGTTACTCCCTTGGCCGTATATCAACCCAGGGGATTGTGTGGGCGGAACCCGAAGGTGAAAGGAATAGCACAGCGCGGTCGGTACCTGCTGTCCTCATGAGAATGTGTGTCATCTGGCTGACCAGTACCAGGCACAAGGTAAAGTGTAATGAGGATACCAGCTGGGCTGCTCCATATGATGTAAGATAAACCTGGTTGTGAACCGAGGACATGGTGTGCTGGATAGACTCTGATCCTGGGGCCGAAGCTGATCCTCGCATTTCCTCCTCATATCAGAGTATCGGGTAATTGTTGGGAGGGGGGCATGATTAACATGAACACAGGCATGTGAAATGCAAACATTCCTATATACTAGAGTAGAACGCAGCCGGGAAGGCGGTTTCCTATCTTCGACTGCGCACAGAGAGACAGAAGTATGAGGTGCGGTGATGCCAATTTGGCATCGATTTCCGTAGCTTGTTTTATGCTCTTTACGTTTCGCAGGCCGATACCACACGCGAGTGCTGTCTTCTTTTTGAGGCGTGGCAACATCGCGTTCCTCACCTTACCCGCCTCTGAACACCTGCTGCTGCATGCTACTTGTGTCTCGGGAACGCAGGATGAGGAGCCATTCGGAACATCTCGGAACACTTCGGCTCTCTTCGGTTCCACGAACTATAACTAGGTGAGCTGCTCTCTTCAGTTCACGAACTAGGCCGGATTTAGCTACAATAAGGCGCCATTTCGGACACCAACACTTTCCTCACGTGCGTGTGGTAGCCTTTGTGTTCTTCTGTTACTCGTGTGTGTTCTAATTAGTAGGTGAATTCTTACGTTTTTGTGTGATTAAGAGTGCCGGAGTGAGTTGAAGGTATTATTACTGAAGGGGTGGATAGGCGTAATTATCTTGGTTTGTGTTCGGGTTCTCTAGGCACTTTAAAGTTTTCCTGTGATTTATAAGAGTGTCGGCGGATAGTCGTAATTTATCGTTCAATAATGGATACGTATAATTGTAATTTCTGCAGCGAGTCATTTAGTGTACATAAAAACTTACTGAGGCACATCAGTACCAAACATCGTGGCAATCAAAATGAGAGTTTTAAGTGCAACTTATGTGATTACTCCACTGCAAGACGTGACAATCTTAAGCGGCATACATTCAGCATGCATGAAAAGGTCTCTGCAAAATTTGAGTCAAAAATACTTTGTCCATTATGTAAATATGACTGTGCATCACGAAGCGAGATGCTTCGGCATTACTCGTCACAACATGATATAGACGTAGTTAATGAAACTGTGGAATTTTCTAGTGAGAGTGATTTCTATAACTGGAAATCTAAGGTCGAAAAAGATCATCTATGTGAGTTTGTATGCAGCAGGGGACGTTGGGTTAGAACTACAGATAACTGCTCAAAATTGTCATTTCACTGTCATCGTAATGGTGTTTATAAATCAAGAGGGCAAAACGAGCGCCACCAGAAAATATTGGGAAGTAACAAAATTGATGGATACTGCCCAGCTAGCATGGATGTCACATGTCATCCTTCTGGCAAAGTTGAGGTTTCATTCTGCAAAACGCATGTAGGTCATCAGACTGAGCTAGGCCGATTAAGACTTTCAAAATCAGAAACGGACGAAATTGCAAGGAAAATATCACTGCAGATTCCCTTTGACTGCATTTTAGACTCTGTTAGGTCTTCAATTAAAAGCAGGGAATTAGAGCGCCGCGATTTAATATCAAATAAAGATCTTCACAACATAGCAAGAGATTATAACTTAAAAGCCGAGGCAGTTAGACATGCAAATGACAGCACGAGTGTGGACTCTTGAGTGAAAGAAATGCAAGAAATAGATTCTGTAGTCCGGTTCTACAAACCTCAGGGAGTTCGTTTGGAAGCCCATCCACAACTGCGCGAAGAAGACTTTGTCTTAAAGACACAAGTCTGCATGCTTACAAAACACAAATACGCTCTAAATATTATTTCCCCCGCCTGTCGATGCAATACTTGTCTTTTTGCTCTTCCTGGATCCATCGTATACACGCAAACAATTCCCTAAATTTATTGAGTATGATATTTACAAATAAAACTCGAAACATTCACTAGTGACCTGCACAAACAGGCACTTCTTACTGAAATGATTCTATTGGCTCAGCGGAAAACACGTCATACTACAAAGCGCGCGAATGTTACTGCGCACCCCTCTTCAAACCGCCTTCCCGGTTGCGTTCTACTCTAACAATATTCACAAACAAATACAAACAAAATAGAACGATAATAGAGCTTGTTTCCCAAACATATTTCTGAACGAGTCTCGTGTACGGAGTATTCAATAATATTCACAAGTGAACAGAAAAATAGAACCTGATTCATAAATAAATATTTTGAAGGTATGTTTTATGTACGAAGCTATAAAAAAATAATCACAAGTAAAAGAATTAGAATTTTCTTCATAAATACATTTTCTTAATAAATGTACTACTCCTTTATATTATGTATTTCATGATACGAAATGTAAAAAGCTCTACCACCAATCTCCATTGGGAAGTGTAGCTCTCTGAAGAAATGCCCGCTTTCTAATCTAATTTCTCAGCACCTTCTCCAGATTTAACGCCTTAGTAGCCTCCGAAGGCTAACAATTTCCACGTTTTAGGGATTCTTAACATCTAGGAGGAGAATTTTTTTTTGGGGGGGGGGGAGCAAAATGGCACTCTGCACCATCAAAGTCGGCGCCAGTAGAGTCAGGATCAGCGGTGTTAACGTACTCTCGAATGCATCTATCTTGCCGATATAGAAGCAGTGGTTGATGCTGGTAATGGAATGTTGCAACGGCCTCTTAACTGAGTGAGCAATTCCCATGTGTTTGTTCACTAAGTGCAAGGAGGTCAAGATAGCTCAACAATCAAATTATAACAATTATTAGGCTGGAAACCAATAGGATAATACAAACGAGTGACTGCATAGGTGGCTAATACACTTAAGAAAATGGAAATTGCAATACGATGAAGGCATTGGTCGTTTGTGTTGATTTTCAAGATATGGAACGATGCTATGTAGGTATGTAAACGATCAAAGTTTCAGACCCATTGGATTGTTGCTACAGGTCTCCCCACGTGATTGGTCGCGGTGGAATCAACTCCAGTATACGGACTCTGGTGTAGCGTAGTTGACTTGCAGTCTGTGTAGTGAAGTGTTCCCCGTCAAACATGCCTCGACGACAGAGAAGAGCATGCTGAATTATCGCTAAGGACTGTCGCTGCACGTGTTGGCCGACAGGCATCTACGGTACAACGTGTGTGGCAGCAGTGGTCAAATGAAGGTACCCACACTCGTAGACCTGGCACAGACCCAGCGCGGCAGACTACTGTGAGAGAGGATCGCCGCAACATTCGGATTGCCCGGATGGAACCCCATGCAACAGCAGCGCAAATTCGAGAAGCTATGGTACCCCACGTTACACAACAAACAGTTGGTAATCGCCTGCGTGCAGCTGTCTTACGAGGCCGTGTCCCTGCAGAAGGTGTTCCATTGACCCCACAACAGCGACGTTTAAGGCTGGCCTGGTGTCGAGAAAGATCGACGTGGGTCGAGGTATGGCATAGGGTCGTCTTTAGTGATGAATCGCGCTTCTGTCTTGCCCGCAGTGATCGCCGGAATCGTGTGCGCCGACGTACCGGGGAGAGGGATCGCCCAGATCTTATTGTCGAGAGGCACACAGAGCCAACACCAAGCATTATGGTCTGGGGAGCTATTGGCTTTAATGTGAAATCACAATTAGTGCTTGTTGAGGGCACTATGACTGCTCGACAGTACGTTGATAGGGTACTCAATCCAGTGGTTGTCCCTATGATGGCGAACATTGCTAATGGGATGTTTCAGCAGGACAATGCCCGGGTTCACACTGCACGCATCTCCAGAGAAGCTCTCCACGACATCACAACCTTAGAATGGCCCGTCAGATCCCCGGACCTCAGTCCTATTGAGCATGTGTGGGACATGATGGGTCGACAACTGGTCAGTCGTCGTCAGCCACCCACAACTCTGGAACAACTGACCCGTGCAGTGCAGCAAGCATGGGCCACAATTCCTCAGGAAGCGATCCAGGGCCTTATTGACTCCATGCCTCGACGAATTCATCAATGTATTGCAGCTCGTGGTGGGCACATCCTGTATTGATTGTTGTCCAAACTTACGGTCAGAGGGACCTGAGAGTGTAATCATCAAAGCACAACCGAACACTCGTCCTGTATGTTCAATTGCAGCAATGTAGCAACACTCCTTCTGGGTGTTGTAATTTCCATTTTCTTCAGTGTAAGTTACAAGATTGTGAACAACTGCAACATGACCTCGATAATGTTGTGAGATGGACAGTAGGCAATGGTATGATGATAAACGGTGTTAAAAGTCAGGTTGTGAGTTTCACAAATAGGAAAAGTCCTCTCAGTGTTAATTACTACGTTGATGGGGTAATGAAATGAAATGTCGTATGGCTTTTAGTGCCGGGATATCCCAGGACGGATTCGGCTCGCCAGGTGCAGGTCTTTCTATTTGACACCTGTAGGCGACCTGCGCGTCGTGATGAGGATGAAATGATGATGAAGACAACACTTACACCCAGCCCCCGTGCCATTGGAATTAATCAATTAAGGTTAAATTCCCCGACCTGACCGGGAATCGAACCCGGGACCCTCTGATCCGAAGGCCAGTTCAGCCAACGAGTCGGACGTTGATGGGGTGAAAGCTCCTTTTGGGGATTATTGTAAGTATCTAGGTGTTAATATAAGGAAAGATCTTCATTGGGTTAACCACATAAACGGCATTGTAAATAAAGGGTACAGATTTCTGCACATAGTTATGAGGGTATTTAGGGGTTGTAGTAAGGATGTAAAGGAGAGGGCATATAAGTCTCTGGTAAGACCCCAACTAGAGTATGGTCCCAGTGTATGGGATCCTCATCAGGATTACTTGATTCAAGGACTGGAAAAAATCCAAAGAAAAGCAGCTCGATTTGTTCTGAGTGGTTTCCAACAAAAGCGTAGCATTACAAAAATGTTGCGAAGTTTGCCCTGGGAAGACTTGGGAGAAAGGAGACGAGCTGCTCGACTAAGTGGTATGTTCCGAGCTGTTAGCAAAGAGATGACGTGGAATTACATTAGTACACAAATACGTTTGAGTGGTGTCTTTAAAAGTAGGAAAGATCACAATATGAAGATAAAGTTGGAATTCAAGATGACAGATTGGGGTAAATATTTGTTTATAGGAAGGGGAGTTAGGGATTGGAATAACTTACCAAGGGAGATGTTCAATAAATTTCCAATTTCTTTGCAATCATTTAAGAAAAGGCTAGGAAAAAAACAGATAGGGAATCTGCCACCTGGGCGACTGCCCTAAATTTAGATCAGTAGTGATTGATTGATTGATTGATTGATTGATTGATTGATTGATTGATTGATTGATTGATTGATTGATTGATTGATTGATTGATTGATTGATTGATTGATTGATTGAACCACTATACAGAATTCATCACATATCTTCGATTAATTGTATGTCCAGCTGGCAATAAAATAAGTTGAAAGAGATTATTTCAGTTCCTCCCATGTTCAATCAATCAATCAATACTGATCTGCAAGGAAAGGAAAATAGCATGATCGCTGGACCAATAAATATATATCATTTAATGAATGAGTTAGGGCACAAAACGAATGAGCAACATGAAGAAAGCGACACCTAATTAATACAAACAACGTCAGTGAGCAAAGACATCACACACGAAAATGTTAGACAAACAAAACACATACGGAAGCGCTGCGACGTAGCAGAAAAAGTAGTTCTCAGGTAGTAAAGTATGTCTCCATATTATTCCCTGCAAGTAAAATATTTCGTACTATTTCTTAATTTACCGCATATTTTACACTTTATTTCAGTAAAATGAATTATTATAGCCTATTCCATTTGGGACGAATACTACAGTGACATTTCGTAGATACCTTTCGTCTACATAACCCGTCAATTTAATGACCCATGTTTATTTCATTTGGGAAAACCACTAAGACGGTCTTTCTGAGGATGTATAGTCCGCACACTTTATGTTGGTGCATTTGTGTGTGGTGGTGAGGAGTAAGGAGGGAGGTGTCCTGGTATCGATAGTGCTACCAACCGAAGGAAAATGAAATCTGAATTGAATCGAGAATATGATCGATCGATACGAAGTTTCTAAACCGTTATCATCTTAAGCCAACAACTATGTCACTTACACATTATATAACATTATAAAACATTTCTCGATGCGAATCTTGTTCCTAGCATGAATTCTATACTTTGGCTTTGTTGTGTAAACTAGTACGAAAAGTGTACGCCAGATGTCGCACAACGATGCTTAAGCGATTCATAGTTTGTGTTTCAAAGGTTGCCAGTACGAATCTCGAAGATCGCCGAGGTCGACCGATTCAGCACTAGGGTGTAAATGCACCAACATAAAGTGTGCGGATAATAAAAGGGCAGGTGGAGAGTGAGTGTCTGCCATTATAAAGAAAACTCCCCAACCTGATTGTGACTCGTGGTAGGCGGGCCTACCCTTACAATGAAAAATCCCTACCCCAGTCTTCATATATGAGAAAACACGTTCAGTGACTTCCCCGTCATGTTTTTAGGGTAACGTTAAGAGCTATGCAATTTAATACAATCTTGCTCACAACGTATACACTACCTAACCTAGAATTCTGTTGTAGAATTCGTAGCGAAGCACGGGTACATCAGCTAGTTAGGCTATAAAATTTAAACATATTATTTGCAATTACTAGTTGTATCCTTTCACATGACTAAATATAAGTAAATGCTGTACATTTTCATTAAATTTAGTTATAAACTGTCAGAAATAGTTTGTTGTCGAAGAAATTATAATACATAGAAATGATTTTATAAACCGTGACTATTTATATAAAATATGATGTCCTGCCTGACTGATTCACCATCGCCGAGTCAAAACTACTGGACTTAAAGAAATGAAATTTTGGGGATACATTATATTACAGTGTGGATGCTCACTAGGGAAAGATTTTTGGATATTCCAACACTAAGGCGGTCAAAAGAGGGGTACATTTTTAAAATGAGTATATTTATATCTCAAAAACTTAACAGTTTAACGGTGAAAATTGGTATTTGAAATTTCCTTTAAACAATAAATAAACACGTTTTTTCTTGTTTTCGGAAAATCAACTTATTGGGAGGGGGGGGGGGGTTAAAATAAGTGAAAAGGGGGTTGAATACTTTTTATGACGATACTTATATCTCAAACACTGAAGATGTTTCAGACGTGATAATTGGTGAATGGAATCTCCTTCAAAAATAAAGAAACACGTTTTTTTCCACTTAAGGGGATTCAAAAAAGTGAAAAGGGGGTTTGAATTTTTAAAATGAGTACATCTCAAAAACTTAATATGTTACAGACGTAATAATTGGTATTTGGAATCTTCTTTAAAAATAAAGAATCGCGTACTTACTGTAGGTGGACGGGGTGGGGAGAAGCAGTGATAAAGGGGTTGTTTTCTTTTTATGGAGATTCTTATACCTCAAAAACTGAAGATGTTACAGATATGAAAATGCGTATTTGGAATCCTTTAAAAATAAAGAAATGCGTATATTTTTGTTTTCGACTTGAGAGAGAACTGCTTCTTACATGTACAGTTCTATGTCGCATATTTCAGTGTTAGCTCTGCCAGTAGCCTGGTCATCTTAGCTCCGAAAGGCAATACCACAAACATGGTTTATGAAGAGGTTCTGTGGCACATGAAACTCAATTTTTCGGTGAGGTTTTATTCTTTAGGAATTTTCAGATAATGTCTTAGTGCAGTACCGGGGAACGATTACTTTTATCGAATAATGAAATCCATGCGAGCGAAGACGCGGGTAACAGCCACTCTTAGATTTAAAAAAAAATGTATACAGACGAATTCAAAAGTCAAAATTCCAGGAAAGTCCGGAAATGCATAATTACAGAGTTGTCCAAGTGTGTATTTACTGAGTGCATGTCTACACGTCCTGATTGTCAGAATAAATTGTGAAGTACCAGTTGCAGTTGTCAGTGGCGGCGATTAGGGGGGGGGGGGGGCGGGGGGATGATCCACATTGTACAGAAAACATAACATTTTTAATTCCATTTTAGCAGGCTGAAACTAGGAATTAGTAAAAAAGCTATTTTTAAACCTGTTGTCTTATTAGTTAATTCTTCAATTTAATTTCTTTAATTTTATTAACAAAATTCTTAGCGGAAATACCCACAAAATGTTGTTCTTCGCGACTAACCGATTCGTACAGCACCACAGCAAGTAGTGGAGACTCGCGCAGCAGCGTGTCGCATGTGCTGTGAGGAAGGGTAGCAGGGGTATTTTTTTTTTTGCCAAGTTCATGGAAAATATAGGTATGATTCACCCACTTGCCACCCGCATTCGTCAGTCTGGCAGTCTCTTTAGTGTCTGTTAGTTTGTGAGAGTGTAGTCAAATACTAATTGATTTTTAATTGTATAATCACCGCGTACTTCTATTTAATCGTAATCCATGTCTAATTATTGTTCCTTTGGTTAAGGTTCCACTGCATAGTGCCGAATCAAAATCTAACAAAAATTATTATTACCGCACTGTCCGCTTCTGTAGCGTAACGGTTAGTGTTATTAGCTGCCGTCCTCTGAGGCCAGGGTTCGATTCCCGGTACTGCCAGAAATTTAAGAATGGCAAGAGGGCTGGTCCTTTACCTCTCTGTCGAAATTCGTTCAAAGAGCATCAAAAATTTACTGTTTTGTTGCTTTTTTAGTTCTGATGTACAACCACGCCCCCCCCCCCCCCACCCGACGCTATATCCCTAAAATCAGGGTATTTTTAATTACCTATAAAAATTTTCCCCTCCACTTATAATTCCCAATCCCCGTTACTGCCAGAATACAGTCCGAAACACTGGTTACAATTGTCACACAAGTAATCACGTGGGGAATAACTGTAATGTGGGCCTGACCTACCCAGGCACATGATAACCTGCCCTCTCCAGTTCTTGGTGATTGCTTGTTGGGACCCTGCGTTCTTCCTGGCAGGTTTACTGGATGGAGCTACACAGATTTCTTACGTACTATATTGGCTGATTATTTCGAAGACATGCCACTATCATCTTGTCGACAGCTACTTCATGCATGATGGTGCTCCAGCAGTCTTTTTGCCGCAGACACCTTAATACGTGTTGTCCTGGGCAATGGGCAGATATAGGTGGACGTATTGCTTGGCCATCACACTCTCCTGACTTAAACCTCCTCAATTTTTATCTTTGGGGACACGTAAAGTGTGTGGTGTATTCGAGCGCTGTTGATAATGATTACTCTCTGTTTCTTGTTGTACGTTTTGAGTATTGCATATTACAAGCTTTTTCACTGTTGTGAAGGTGTTTTCACAGAAACAAGGATGATTTGGGGAAGAAACGGAATAAATCGTAATTACATTATTACTCTGTAAGGAGCCACCAGAGACCATCGGCCCCTGATACCAATATACTCAGAAGGTGTCACTGAACAACCTCAGAAAATTTGTCGGTGGAATTCGGCTTCATTCTGTATATACCAATATTGCACTTCGAGACATGGGCATAATTTTAGCAGTTCCATTGCGGAGCAGTGACCACCGGGTCCATGGCTCTTTTTGAGAGCAAATTGCGACCACAAAATTATTTCTAATATTCTCTTTCCTTGAATATTCTAAGTTAATCACTTTAATTTGATAATCAAACCTATGTAAAGAACATTCACACAGAATTAAAAAATAGACCTGATTCAAGTGTATTTGTTACTTGGCCTGTTTTTATCGGTAAAAGTAAAAATCAAGCAGAGAACATGGACAAAGACAAAACCTTTTCTTTATTTTACATATTCTGATCACATTGTACCTTTTACACAAAATGAAGTCTTCTCTTGCGATTTGAATTAAAGTCATTAGTTAGTTTCGAAATGGCAACATCAGTACTACTTTTGATACTGGTAGCCAAAAAGCCTGAGAGGATAACCTCTCCTGGGCGATCGTGTTCCTGCGATACGTTTTCAAACGCCGGCAAGCATGACAAATACCTCTCACAGGTTGCTGAATTAGCGACATTTTAATTAGAATGATGGAGGAAGATAGAATGTAACAATATTAGACATTATTTCTATCAACATTATACAGGAAGTCTATGCAATTTTGCAACGATCATTTTGTTGCATTGAGGTAAATTAAAAACAGAGTAACAAAAAACGTGTCCGCCTCTGTGGTGTAGTGGTTAGTGTGATTAGCTACCACCCCGGGAGGCCCGGGTTCGATTCTCGGCTCTGCCACGAAATTTGAAAAGTGGTACGAGGGCTGGAACGGGGTCCACTCAGCCTGGGGAGGTCAAATGAGTAGAGGTGGGTTCGATTCCCACCTCAGCCATCCTGGAAGTGGTTTCCCACTTCTCCTCCATGCAAATGCCGCGATGGTACGTAACTTAAGGCCACGGCCGCTTCCTTCCCTCTTCCTTGTCTATCCCTTCCAATCTTTCCATCCCCTACCAAAGCCCCTGTTCAGCATAGCAGGTGAGGCTGCCTGGGCGAGGTACTGGTATAGAATAGAATATATTTATTTATCACCTACAGGATGTCCCAATTACAGATGATGTAATAGAAAATTAAATAAAAATGAAATTAAATAATTAAATTAAATAAAAAATAAATTAAATAATATACATACAAATATACATAAATCTTCACATGTTTTCTACAGATTATTTACATAATTTACAAAATTGTCACGTTCCATCCTTGAGAAGAACTTTACGAATTGCAGTGTAAGTGTGGTGAAAAATGTCGAGTGACCCTTCCAGCTGATTTATTGTCCTAAGGGCTTGCATGAGCCAAGAATTTTCATGCGCAACCGTCCTACATTTGGGCAGGTGGAATGTACATTTCTGCCTTGTTCGTCTGCTTGGCACATGAAGCGGGATCGACCCCAGTATAGCCGGACAGTCCACTTCACTCTTCAAGCATTTAATTGCTGGTCATTCTTCCCAGTTGTATCCCCCGACCCAGAGTCTGAAGTTCCAGGACACTGCCCTTGAGGCGATAGAGGTGGGATCCCTCGCTGAGTCCGAGGGAAAAACCAACCCTGGAGGGTAATAGATTAAGAAGAAGAAGAAGAAGAAGAAGAAGAAGGAAGGAATAACGTACTTGTAAAATATGTATTTCTAAGTCTGTAATATCACGAAAAAATTGGTTGCTTTCAAAATATCGAGGGGGGGGTGGGCAACTGCCACCCCCGAATTACGCCTATGCTTCGAGATTCACTCCAGGTAATGTTGAGACGTGGTACTGTATCTGCGTGTTGCCGGCGCTAAAATGTGAGAGGTCCTGCGTATCACCTGGGGCCTGGTTAACATCGCGTGTGATCTCAAGCTCAGCACTTCAGCAGTGGAGAGATCATTCCCCGGAGGATGTGGGAGAAACCCAAGGACATTTCTCAGTCCGTGTGGTTTGAGAATTCCATTGTCTGCAGTCAACATAACCATACATACAGGACGGCCCAAACTAAATTCACGTTAACATCTCTTGGAAGTGAGAGGAAATATTGACTTTTCCACCTCAAGTGAAATGACGTGGTTCTGCTTAAGCAGTAGCGGTGATCAGAGGGAGGCTAGGGGGGGCAACCCCCCACTCACTTTATAGAGAAAACATTACATTTTTATTCCATTCCAGCCGGCTGAAACACGGAATTATATGAAATATTTAAAAACGCACTTGTATAAATCCTGTTGTCTTATCATCTAATTATTTCCTTCTTCTTCTGGATCTGTTTACCCTCCAGGGTTGGTTTCCCCTCCACCTCAGCGAGGAATCCCACCTCTACCGCCTCAAAGGCAGTGTCCTGAACCGTGAGACATTGGGTCGGGGATACAACTGGGGAAGAGGACCAGTACCTCGCCCGGGCTGCCTCACCTGCTATGCTGAACAGGGGCTTTGGTGGGGGATGGAAAGATTGGAAGGGATAGACAAGGAAGACGGAAGGAAGTGGCCGTGGCCTTAAGTTAGGTAACATCCCCGCATTTGCCTGGAGGAGAAGTGGGAAACCACAGAAAAACCACTTCCAGGATGGCTGAGGTGGGAATCCAAACCCAGTTCTACTCAGTTGACCTTCCGAGGCTGAGTGGACCCCGTGTCAGCCCTCGTACAACTTTTTCAAATTTCGTAGCAGAGCCGGTAATCGAACCCGGGCCTCCGGGGGTGGCAGCTAATCACATTAACCACTACACCACAGAGGCGGACAAATGTGAGTTTTAAGACATAAAAATTCCCAATATGTTGGCCAGCCACCGAATACCATAGGTTCAACCATAATAATACACAGTAGTGTTATTTGCTTTACGTCCCACTAACTACTTCTACACTGAGCTCGATAACTGCTGTCGCTTCAATGCGGCCACTATCCAGTATTCGGGAGACAGTGGGTTCGAACCCCACTCTCGGCAGCCCTGAAGATGTTTTTCCATGGGTTCCAATTTTACACCAGGCAAATGCTGCGGCTGTACCTTAATTAAGGCCACGGCCACATCCTTCCCACTCCTAGCCCTTTCCTATCCTATCGTCGCCATAAGACTCATCTGTGTTGGTGTGACGTAAAGCAAATTTTAAAAAAACTACTAGATATGAAAAGTGGAAAAGTTACAAAGGAAAGCAGCACAATTTGCTTGGGATGATTTCCGACAGAGAGCAGTGTTACGAAAAATGTAAACTGGGGACTGGGAAGACTGGGGGGTCGACGAGCTGCTCGACTATAAGCTGAATGTCCCGAGCAGTGTTGCCAACTTATATTTTCAAGATCCGCTAAATACTAGTAAAAATCCGCTAAAATTCCGCCAAGAAATCCGATCTCAAATAATGAGCAATAATAATAATAATAATAATAGTAATAATAATAATAATAATAATAATAATAATAATAATAAAAGTAAATGTCTGCACTGACCTGATCTGTGATTTTCACTGGGATTAACCCCCCTGCCTGCGAGCCGGCGAGCTAAAAGTTGTAGGACCGAGCTCGATAGCTGCAGTCGCTTAAGTGCGGCCAGTATCCAGTATTCGGGAGACAGTAGGTTCGAACCCCACTGTCGGCAGCCCTGAAGATGGTTTTCCGTAGTTTCCCATTTCCACACCAGGCAAATGCTGGGGCTGTACCTTAATTAAGGCCGCTTCCTTCCCATTCCTAGGCCTTTCCTGTCCCATCGTCGCCATAAGACATGTCTGTGTCGGCGCGACGTAAAGCAACTAGCAAAACTTGTAGGCGATTTAGTGCCGGGTGCAAACTAGGTGAATCCCCTACCTCAAGGGCACACACAAAACAGGCCAGTTCATTAAACGGTCTTCCTTCATAGCATAAATATAAATGCTACTCTCTCACTTTCATTATCTGTCGTCATTCGTCAACTAAGAGATAAGTATCGTTTCCCCACTCATTACAAATTTTTGATACCATGATGTCATAACATCATATCGAAATAACACGTTTTTCTCATGTGATTACTAGCTCCTGATAAAAAAACACGGAATAGCTCGGAGACAGACTGGAGTACAAAGTTTTAAAACACGTAAAATTGATAAAACACTAAATTTCGCTATAATAAATCTAGAATTCCACCAAAAATTCCGTTGTCCGCTAAATGATATTTTTCTCCGCCGACAGTCTTCTAATTCCGCCAAATTTAGTGGAAAATCCGCTAAGTTGGCAACACTGGTCCCGAGCTGTCAGTGGGAAGAGGGCGTGGAATGGCTTGACTAGACGAATAAGTCTGAACGGAGCTTTCAAAAGTAGGAAAGATCATAGCATGATGATACGAAGGCAAAGTGGGGCAAATGTTCATTTATAGAAACAGGAATTACGGATTGAAATAATTTACCAAGGGAGAAAATTTCCAAGTTATTTGAAATCGTTGAAGAAAGGAAGCTGACACCTGGGCGACAGTCCTCAATGCAGATCAGTGATGACTGAGTGATAGCCCACACAACTAGTGTGTGCTAGGTCAGGTCGAGGTGAGCTCTGTGCAGGACTGTGATCGATATACTGTACATCGGCCGGTTTAATGGCCCGCTGAATAATCTGTAGATCTTGGACGATTTCCACTACGTCAGTGCCTCACTTTCATGATATGCAACCACATCCAGCGAGTGTTCCCCCGGTCGCCTCCCTACCCACTTTGTGGAGAAAATATTACATTTTTATTCCATTTTAGCAGGTTGAAACTAGGAATCAAAGGAATTATTTTTTAAAAAAAAGCAATTTGCACAAGCCCTGTTGTCTTATCAGCTAATTATTTCCTTAATTTTCTTTAATTATTAACAAAGTTATTAGCGGAAATCCCTACACACAAAATATCCTTCGTCCCGGCTAACGGATTTGTATTGCGCTTTGCATGTACTGTGAGGAAGGGTAACAGGGTTACATATTTTTGCCAAGGTAAGAGACTCTGAGGTATGATTCACCCGCTTGCCGTGCGCATTCGTCAGTCTGGCAGTCTCTTTAGTGTCCGTTAATTTATTTTTAATTGTAACCAAATCCGGCCCCGCGGTGTAGGGGCAACGCGTCCGCCTGTCACGGCCCCGGGTTCGACTCCCGGCCGGGTTAGGGTTTTTTAATAGTATATTATCAATATCCCTGGCCTGGGGACTGAGTGTTTGTGATGTCCTTAACGTTCCTTTCCTCACATTCAACACTCTAGCTTTCCGCAATTCCACTTACACGCAGGTTCCTATCATATGGTGAAAGGGTTTTTCTTTTGCAATAATGGGAGAGGAAAGGCCTAGGAACGTGAAGGAAGCGGCCGTGACCTTCATTAAGGTACAGCCCCAGCATTTGTCTGGTGTGAAAATGGGAAACCACGGAAAACCATCTTCAGGGCTGCCGACAGTGGGGTTCGAACCCACTATCTCTCGGATGGGAGCTCACAGCTGCGCGCCCCATCCGCACGGCGAACTCGCCCGATATATGGTGAAAGTAGTGGTAAAGCTCAACAAATATACTTACTTACTTACTTACTTACTTACTTACTTACTTACTTACTTACTTACTTACTTACTTACTTACTTACTTACTTACTTACTTCCTCTTCATGGATTAGGCTAATAGCCTGTTCCGACCTCAGATTTCATTCCATCTCTTCACAGGACGACCAATATCTCTTCTTCCCGTAGGACTCTTCTGTAGGGGTTACCATACCTTAGCCGAGGGACCCAGTTTTAAGGCGCCAGGTACTTGCCCTCACCCATCCCCATGAGGGGTAGGATTTGCTTGTTACATTGACAGATGGACTGTCAACTAAAGCATTTCTTGAGTTTTAATGGCAGCACTTACTCGACATCAGTGCAACCCCCAAGACTCAACAACCAGCCATTGACCCTCCTCCTTTACCGGGCTTGGGACCGGCACTAGGAAATCCGAGTCATTTCTAGTGGCGGAGTTAGATCAACAAACATCATTTTTTTAAATGTAATCAATGTGTAATATTGTTCCTTTGATGAAAGTTTTATTGTATAGGATTGAATCGGAATCTTAAAAAACTATTATTACCGCACTTGTTGGTAAACTATCAACCTTTACCTCTCTGTCAAAATTCGCTCAGAGAGCATCAAAAACTTAACATTTCGTAGCTGTTTTTAAATGCATATAACCACCCACCCGTCCGCTATGTTCCACAAAACCGGTACAGTAGTGTTTGTTGTCTGTATTTTTTTTTTCTCCGCACTTTTAATTCCCAATCGCCGCTACTGCTTAATAATGTTTTACTATTAAACATTCGAATTGACTTGTCTTGCAAGGGAACTGGGACTGTTCCTGTTCCTAATTGTGTTTCGGTTGCATCTATCTGCACCTTTGCCTTTTAGCACTATCTCCCACCTCATGTTTTTGCTCCATGCTGCGTTTTTGTTAGAATTTGCTGTTTTGAGGGTGTTATCACATTACTTTAGCTGCAACGTAGTCGTGTTAGGCGAAAACTTTCAGATTAATTTGAGCCTCAATGAACTCCGATTAGGCAAAGGTTCCACAAATCAGTTTGCGCTTGAGCCGAGCTCGTGGTTACGTAGCTATCAGCTTGCATTAGGAAGATGTGGGGCTTCGACAGACCTTAATATGGTTTTCCGGGGTTTCCCATTTTCACACCTGTCAAATACTGGGACTGTTCCTTAATTAAATGGTGGTCGCATCCTTCTCACTTCCTTTCCTATCCCATCGTCGTCATAAGACCTATCTGTGTGGATGCGACGTAAAGAAGAAAAGAAGTGCTTTGGGACTGCTTTTTAGCAGTCTCTTTAATACATGTGTGAATTTGTGTCCTATCCGCCTCTGTGGTGTAGTGGTTAGTGTGAATACCTGCCAACCCTAGAGGCCCGGGTTCAATTCCCGGCTCTGCCACGAAATTTGAAAAGTGGTACGAGGGTTTAAACGGAGTCTACACAGCCTCGGGAAGTCAACTGAGTAGAGGGGGTTCGATTCCCACCTCAACCATCCTCGAAGTGGTTTTCCGTGGTTTCCCACTTCTCCTTCAGACAAATGCCGGGATGGTACTTAAGGCCACGGCCGCTTCCTTGTCTATCCCTTCCAATCTTCCCATCCCCCAACAAGGCCCCTGCTCAGCATAGCAGGTGAAACTGGCTGCGAGAGGTACTAGTTTTCCTATCCAGTTGTGTCCCCTGACCTGAAGGCGTTAGAGGTGGAATCCCTCGCTGAGTCCGAGAGAAAAGTCAACTCTGGAGGGGAAACAGATTAAGAAATAGCAAAGCAAAGGCCTTTGGAGGAGTGGAAGGTAAAGGCTTCCACTATTGTTAACCTCGGCACGTGATGGGGTAGAGTGGTTAGCTCTACGCCCGGCCGCCTTTGCCCCCAGGAATTAACCTGGTACTCATTTTTGGTGTAGGCTGAGTGAACCTCAGGGCCATATGCACCTCCGGAAGTGGAAATCTCGTTTCTTAAATTTTACGACTTCCTGACGGTCATTCGAACCCACGTCCTTCCGGGCGAACCGAGCACGCCTTTACCGCTTCGGCCAGGTAGCCCCTGATTAAGAAATACATACATATATATATATAATGTTATTGGTTTAGGCACAGTTTGTAATGGATATTTACATTTTAAATTTACACCCTTTTTCGCACCTTTTAAACTAAATGATTGCACGTTTTTATCCAAATTTTGCACCTAGAGCTCCTCGCTCTACATATCACTAACCACAAGGCTTTTATTTCCTCAACAAATCAGACTCAGTTTTGATCTCTATGTTTGTTCCAGATACCCCTATAGCACCGTTTCTGACGCCTTACCCAGACTGGGAGTCGCACAACATCTCAGATGGGAACTTCAAGTCAATTGCTACGAGGATTGTTTCGCCGTTCAGGATCAGGGCTGACAGCTGTGACAGACTGTGGGTGTTGGACACCGGAGTGGCAGACATCCTGGACGAGTCTCCCCGCGCCTTCTACCCCACCACGCTGATAGTGTTTGATCTCAAGAAGAACGTGCTCCTCCGGCGGTACGAGTTCCCCAAGGAACATGTGAAAGATACGTCGTTCTTCGCCAACATCGCTGTGGACGAGGGAGCGACCTGTGACGATGTATACGCGTACAGCGCTGACCTGGGCGCCTTCGGTCTTGTGGTATACAGCTGGAAGAAGAACTCTTCATGGAGAGTACAGCACAACTTTTTCTACGCCCACCCCATGGAAGGAGAGTTCGACGTACATGGAAACAAGTTCCAGTGGACGGATGGGTTATTCGGACTGGCTCTTTCTAAGCCCAACAGGGTGGATGGCCACAGGACACTGTACTTCCACCCCTTCGCCAGCACCAGCGAGTTTCAGGTGATTCATTTGTTTACTACTAGTTGCAGTAGGCCTACCCTTCGTTGAGGGGACAATATAACTCCCCAACTACTTTCTGCCAATATTCAGGAAGGCCAACGGCCGTAGCCGTGTTGAAACACCGGATCCCGTGAGATCTCCGAAGTTAAGCAACACTGGGCGTGGTCAGGAGTTGGATGGGTTGCCTCGCGCTGTTGGTGGAGGAGCGGAAAGGAAATGGCCACCCTACCGCACGTAAACTCCGGCTCAGGAACACCTCTGCGGAGGTTCGGACCTGCCTTCGGGCAGAATAACCCTTACCTGTTATTCAGGCAAGCTGTTTTACTCGGAACGCCGCAGTAATCCCATCGATCAGAGATGAGTGGTAGCAGAAGAGACAAAGCACATCACAACAAACAACGGTCAAAGTAATGTTATTGTTGATCAATTTTATGAGCTTTCGATATTGTACGTCTTCACGTTTAGTTTTCTTCCGACTCTGTGATATTAGGGCATCTACCAGGTGTATGCATAAGTCTTTTCCGGTTTCACTAAAGGGTGGCCCCAGCAGACAGTACGCAGCGTATGAATTTGACACATACGTCAGTTTGTTCGTCTGACATTAACCTACCAACTCGCACAAGTTGAGTCTGCCAAACCCCTCGTCTGTGTTCTATCGTTCAGTGATCATGTCAACGTTTGTGCCTGAATTTAGCAGATCCTACACGGTCAGTAATACTGATCACTAATACTGAGTCAATACTGAGTAATACTGAGGTTTGTACCATCAAGGGTGGTAAGGAATGGTAAAGACCCACCTTATTATAATACAGAAATAAAGAGACTAAGAAGGAGGTGCAGACTGGAAAGAAATAGAGTTAGAAATGGCTGTGGAAGTAAGGAGAAATTGAAGGAACTTACTAGAAAATTGAATCTAGCAAAGAAGGCAGCTAAGGATAACATGATGGCAAGCATAATTGGCAGTCGTACGAATTTTAGTGAAAAATGGAAGGGTATGTATAGGTATTTTAAGGCAGAAACAGGTTCCAAGAAGGACATTCCAGGAATAATTAATGAACAAGGGGAGTGTGTATGTGATGATCTTCAAAAGGCAGAAGTATTCAGTCAGCAGTATGTAAAGATTGTTGGTTACAAGGATGATGTCGAGATAGAGGAGGAGACTAAGGCCAAAGAAGTAATAAAATTTACATATGTTAAAAATGACATTTACAATAAGATACAAAAGTTGAAAACTAGAAAAGCGGCTGGAATTGATCAGATTTCTGGGGATATACTAAAGACAATGGGTTGGGATATAGTACCATATCTGAAGTACTTATTTGATTATTGTTTGGTCGGAGGAGCTATACCAAATGAATGGAGAGTTGCTATAGTAGCCCCTGTGTATAAAGGAAATGGTGATAGACATAAAGCTGAAAATTACAGGCCAGTAAGTTTGACATGCATTGTATGTAAGCTTTGGGAAGGCATTCTTTCTGATTATATTAGACATGTTTGTGAAATTAATAACTGGTTCGATAGAAGGCAATTCGGTTTTAGGAAAGGTTATTCCACTGAAGCTCAACTTGTAGGATTCCAGCAAGATATAGCAGATATCTTGGATTCTGGAGGTCAAATGGACTGTATCGCGATTGACCTGTCTAAAGCATTTGATAGGGTGGATCACAGGAGACTACTGGCAAAAATGAGTGCAATTGGACTAGACAAAAGAGTGACTGAATGGGTTGCTATATTTCTAGAAAATAGATCTCAGAGAATTAGAGTAGGTGAAGCTTTATGTGACCCTGTAATAATTAAGAGGGGAATTCCTCAAGGCAGTATTATCGGACCTTTATGTTCTCTTATATATATAAATGATATGAGTAAAGGAGTGGAATCGGAGGTAAGGCTTTTTGCGGATGATGTTATTCTCTATAGAGTGATAAATAAGTTACAAGATTGTGAGCAACTGCAACGTGACATCGAAAATGTTGTGAGATGGACAGCAGGCAATGGTATGTTGATAAACGGGGTTGAAAGTCAGGTTGTGAGTTTCACAAATAGGAAAAGTCCTCTCAGTTTTAATTACTGCGTTGATGGGGTGAAAGTTCCTTTTGGGGATCATTGTAAGTATCTAGGTGTTAATATAAGGAAAGATCTTCATTGGGGTAATCACATCAATGGGATTGTAAATAAAGGGTACAGATCTCTGCACATGGTTATGAGGGTGTTTAGGGGTTGTAGTAAGGATGTAAAGGAGAGTGCATATAAGTCTCTGATAAGACCCCAACTAGAGTATGGTTCCAGTGTATGGGACCCTCACCAGGATTACCTGATTCAAGAACTGGAAAAAATCCAAAGAAAAGCAGCTCGATTTGTTCTGGATGATTTCCGACAAAAGAGTAGCGTTACAAAAATGTTGCAATGTTTGGGTTGGGAAGAATTGAGAGAAAGAAGAAGAGCTGCTCGACTACGTGGTATGTTTCGAGCTGTCAGCGGAGAGATGGCGCGGAATGATATTAGTAGACGAATAAGTTTGAATGGCGTTTATAAAAGTAGGAAAGATCACAATATGAAGATAAAGTTGGAATTCAAGAGGACAAACTGGGGCAAATATTCATTTATAGGAAGGGGAGTTAGGGATTGGAATAACTTACCAAGGGAGATGTTCAATAAATTTCCAATTTATTTGCAGACTTTTAAGAAAAGACTAGAGAAACAACAGATAGGGAATCTGCCACCTGGCCGACTGCCTTAAATGCAGATCAGTATTGATTGATTGATTGATTGATTGATTGATTGATTGATTGATTGAATAATACTGACAGTACTCATTAATATTATAGCGACATTACATGACCATTATTACTGTCAATATTTTGGTCAGTACTAGTGCACTTGCTTACGATTGCGGTATTCTCACTTTACAAATAAAAAGTCAATAACCGTCAATACCTACGGAATGAGATTTATAACATGCAATTGCGGTATTCAATCAAAATGGATCGTAAATGACGGGCATGTGTAGCTATCATATTTTAATGACGAGCGCACACACACGGTCAGTATACTGTCAGTATCCCCACCACTCTACAGTACTGACGCTCGCAGATCAGGAAATCCGGATCTGCTTCAGTACTGGCCGTCATTCCATCTGCGGCACGCATTGCTTTTTTTATTCACCGGTAATCAAAAGGAAAAAGGCTGTCGAAATTTATCGCTTGCTGGCAGAAACATATGGTGAACACGCTCCATCGATTAGAACATGTGAGACATGGTTTCGAAAATTTAAGAGCAACCTTGTGTCTGGTGGGACAAGAGCGGTATTGTGTATTATGAACTCTTGAAGCCCGGCGAAACCGCTGACGCACAACGCTATCGCCAACAAACGATTAATTTAAATCGCGAATTGATCGAAAGACGACCGGAATGGGCTAGATAGAAGACATGGCAAAGTGATTTTGTTACACGATTTGGGCCGTCTCACACAGCAAAACCAGTGATACAGTGTTGCCAACCCATGAATGTTTTCTCCGCTATATTTTAGTTGAAAATCCGGTAAATTCCGCTAAATTTCGAACTGAAACAAAATAGCATATACCAGCTGATTTAATAAAAGAGATTAACTCAACACTCACCAGTTTCAGAACAGGAGTTCATCATCTTCTCCTCCGCGTACTATATGCTCTGAAGCAGATGTGCTAAGTTGAGGTCATGTGGTTTCATATGAAGCCACACGATACTACTCTTTTTCAAATAATATGCTGGCAGTTTACAGCAGCAAAGACCATACGGAAATTTTCAAATCTATTTTGAAAGTGTTTTCACTTTGATTGCTGTTTTCATTGTTTTTGATAAATGCGGAAATAATTAATGTCAAACAATTTCGCATTTATATTGCATTGCCAATAGACGCACCTTCCGTATTTGACATTACTGGGAAGCTCAAACAGTCTTTTAAAGTTTAATTATTTAACTACTCTTTACGAAATATCTGACTAGTTTTTAACCTTTTCTTTCGACGTACCAAAAAAGAACCTGATGTCAAAAGAAACATGCTATCAAACACGACACTACCCGGCTCATCAAGACAGTAACGATTGTAACAAATACTGGCTGAGGCTGTGGGCCAGAGCTGGTCTAGTAAACGTGTGGTAGTATGCAGCATAAGTTCAATACAACAGGAATAAGTAGACTATTATGCCGTACTAAGTTCTATTTTTTTCTCTCTCCTGGTGATGAAAGTTGATATTGTTACCGCTGAAAATCGCTAAAAGAAGTTTGAAAATCCGTCATCCGCTAAATGGAACATTTATCCGCTGTTCCGTTTTAAAGTCCTCCAAATTTGACGGAAAATCCGCTGAGTTGGCAACACTGCCAGTGATACCTTGTAATCGCTTGGATGGGACACCCTTCTGCACCCCGACCTGGTGCCATCTATCACCTCTTCGCATCATTAGGGCACGCGCTCGCAGAGCAGCACTTCAGCAATTTCAAGGAACTTGCAAAATGACTCGACGAATGGTTTGCCGCAAAAAAACAAGCATTTTCTCGCATGGTAGTTACAACTTACCTGAAAGAAGGGCGAAGTGTGTAAAAGCCGACGGCCAATACTTTGAATAAACAAAAAATTATTTTCCCTTGAAAATTAAGTGTTTTCTTTACCACAAAACCGGAAAAAATTTATGCACACACCTGGTAGTGTATAGGGGAGTCCTTCCTTCTTTCATTGCTGGACCGATAGTTTATATTTTACTAACGGCGTTCGACCTCGGAAGACCATGCGGCAGGTATTTACAAAGTAAGAGAGCACACAATTAAAAATCTACGTGGTTGAAAAGAGTCATAACCCATAACTTAATACTACAATCTGATAAATATCGACAAATTACAGCACATAATTGTGGAGTTAGGTACCATTTCAACCAGCCTGAATAACTTTTTTTTTTTTTTTTTTTTTTTTGCTAGTGGCTTTACGTCGCACCGACACAGACAGGTCGATGGCGACGATGGGATAGGAATGGACTAGGAGTGGGAAGGAAGTCGCCGTGGCCTTAATGAAGGTACAGCCCCAGCATTTGCCTGATGTGAAATTGGGATACCACGGAAAACCATCTTCAGGGTTGCCGACAGTGGGATTCCAACCCACTATCTCCAGGATGCAATTTCACAGCTCCGCGCCCTAAACCGCACGGCCTACTCACTTGGTGTGAATAGAATTACTTAGGCCTATAGTCTACACCTCCTCTGCCTGGACATTATCCTTGTAACCAACAATCTTTACATACTGTTGACTGAATACTTCTGCCTTTTGAAGATCATCACATACACACTCCCCTTGTTCATCAATGATTCCTGGAATGTCCTTCTTGGAACCTGTTTCTGCCTTAAAGTAGTTATACAAACGCTTCCATTTTTCACTAAAATTTGTACGACTACCAATTATGCTTGCCACTATGTTATCCTTAGCTGACCTCTTTGCTAGATTCAATTTCCTAGTGCCGGGCTGAGTGGCTCAGACGGTTAAGGCGCTGGCCTTCTAACCCCAACTTGGCAGGTTCGATCCTGGCTCAGTCCGGTGGTATTTGAAGGTGCTCAAATACGACAGCCTCGTGTCGGTAGATTTACTGGCACGTAAAATAACTCCTGCGGGACTAAATTCCGGCACCTCGGCGTCTCCGAAGACCTTAAAAAGTAGTTAGTGGGACGTAAAACAAATAACATTATTATTATTATTCAATTTCCTAGTAAGTTCCTTCAATTTCTCCTTACATCCACAGACATTTCTAAAGCCATTGTTTGCATCGCACCGACATCGATGGGTCTTATGGCGACAATGGAATAGGGAAGGAAGTGGCCGTGGCTGTAATTAAGGCACAGCGCCAGCATTTGTCTGGTGTGAAAATGAGAAACCACGGCAAACCTTCAGGGCTACCGACAGTGAGAATTAAATTTAAGGCCTTCCCCTAAACTACCATTTCATTCCATGTGAATAAAATTATTTATAGCCTAGATTGTAGTGCCTTATTCCTGACTTCACATAGGCCTACCGATTTTTATTAAATTCTCTTCAGCCATTTTCTCGTGATGCGGATACATACATACATACATACATACATACATACATACATAAACACACAGATGACGGAGAATTAAGAGGTGCTTTTTCTTGTTACTGTGGACACCATTAATACAGAAATACCATACCATTATTTTTTAATTCTGAGCATTGTACAGACAAAACTTTATATATCGGAAATCGGCTATAGATAGACTTATGCATACCCATAACTCTCCAGGAGTTGTGTCTGCTTTTTAACGTTAGTAGTCACGCGAATAATAATAATAATAATAATAATAATAATAATAATAATAATAATAATAATAATAATAATAATAATAATAATAATAATAATAATAATAATAATAATAATAATAATAATAATAATAATAATAATAATAATAATAATCATCATCATCATCATCATCATCACCGTATGGCCTCAGCTACCGTACGCAGACATTTCAATTTGACGCCATCTAGCTGTCTGCTTGTCAATTTTGACATTCCGTTTTACTCTAGGCGTACTAGATGACAGAATAAACCAAGTCTCTCTGGGGCGTCTGTGGCTGAGTTTTAATGAATTTCCTCAGATGAACACCAGATGTATCACCAGAGATCTTTTACATGCCAACATCATTCGACATGGAGTGTCGCATGGACTTATTTCTGCCCTTCAAAAATCGACTATCTCAGCCAGGTTTGAACCCGATATCTTGGGATCAGGAGGCCAAGAATACCATAGATTGGTCCAAAGAGGCAACTAGTGGTCGCGCAAAATTTTACAATGCCCCATTTTTTATTTCGTTCTTTACCACGAACACTGATTGTCTTTTATTGAAAATAATTTTATTACACTTAGTAAAGGTATCTACACTATAACATAGCACGTAACTACTCATTTTCTACTTTGTGAGACAAATATACAAAATAAATCAATGAAAAAAAGGGCAAAATTTCCACAAAGTACTCTTAATTCACCGACTGCCTAAAAACTTGAATACTATTTGCAGTACCTAGCGAGTTGGCCGTGCGGTTAGGGTCACGCAGCTGTGAGCTTGCATTAAATACGGCCACATTCGCTTCCTTCCCACTCCTAGCCCTTTCCTATCCCATTGTCGCATAATGACCTATCTGTGTCAGTGTGACGTAAAGAAGAGTGTAAGATAATAACAATAATAATCTTAATCTATATATATAAAATAAGAGTTTTGTCTGTGATTGCTCAGAATTTGAAAAGAATGGTATTTTTGTATCGGTCATGTCCACAGTAACAAGAAAATGCAATTTTTACTTTTCCGTAATTTCTGTCTGTCTGTCTGTCTGTCTGTCTGTCTGTCTGTCTGTCTGTCTGTCTGTCTGTCTGTCTGTATGTATGTACACGCATCACGAGACAACGGCTGAAGAGAATTTAATAAAAATCGGTATGTAGAGTCGGGGGGTGAGCCGCTACAATCTAGGCTATAAATTATTTTATTCACGCTGAGTGAAATGATAGTTTAGGGGAAGCCCTAAAATTAAATTCTCAAATATTTATATTATTAGTGGTCATATCGATAAATATACATAACTAAAGTTACGTAGAATTAAATTTCTGATCATTTACGTCTTATGCATTTTTACCGTACCGGCTATGATAACAGAGATATTCATGGATTTGGATTTTTGTTGCTAAGTCGATATCAACGCCGAGCCCCGACAAACTGGGTAAACAGAATTTAATGAAAATCGGTATATAGAGTCGGGGAATAAGAAACTACAGTTTAAGCTATAAACAATGTTATTCACCCTGGGTGAAATGGTAGTTTAGGGGAAGGCACCTAAATTTAATTTTGAAATAGCTATGTTCTTGGTCCTATGGAAAAGTACTACATAACAAAAGTTATAGAGAATATAATTTCCGATAATTTATGTTTTATTCAGTTTTACCGTACCGACTATGATAAGAGTGGTATTTCAGAACCAGAAGACAATATTAATAATGTGACGGCCTACAATATCGAAAGCGCGTAACATAGATTCAACAATGACATTACACTGACCGTTGTTTGTTGTAATGTTCTTTGTCTCTTATGCTGACATTCAACTCCGATAGATGGGATTACTGCTGCGTACCGAGTATAACAGCCTAACAGAATATTGGCGGGAAATAGCTGAGGAGTTAGATAACTTTCTTCTTTAGCATGCCAATCCTCTGGTTCATACATTTTCTGATACTGCTGGTACGTAACACACTGGTTCACCATAGTATGCCAGCTATTCGATACCTACTCTGACGCGCTGTTTTGAATGAGCAGTGTGCGCACTTCAGTCTGAGGCTCAGTTAGTAGTAGTAGGAGTAGTAGTATGAACTGGTCTGGAATTACAATTTAGCCCTGTTCCAAATTATAGTACCACAATTCACTAAATAACTCAAAATTCAACCTTGAAAAGAGCCGTTTCTTACGTCTTCCTCTTCACTTTCATTAAATCTACGGTACATTCATTTTATTCCAAATTAGCAGTGAAGATGTGGTTTCTTCTCTGGCTTGGAGGAAAAATTGCCTCCACGTCAGATAGTTCTTTCCCCCGCCAGTGTAGTGAATTGAGATTTTCCGACTCATCGGGTACTCCCAGGAAGCCGATAAGTAAACGGGCATAGTTTTTGCCCTGGAACTATCCACTATTTGAAAAAACACACACACACACACACACACACCGAAAAAAGGACGAAGATTGTTCATGGATCACGGATGTCTGCGTCTTGGTCATTCCAGCTCTGTAGCTTTGGACTGTTAGTTCGGCAGCATAGTACTGTTCGTTAAAAGTGAAAACATGTGTGGTTTTTCATTTGATCGAGTATTTCATATGAAGGCATTGCTTTTAATCGCGCCATTCCTACCGACGTCATTGTAATGACCCATGTTAATTTCAGTTGGGAAAACCACTAAGAGAGTCTTTCTGAGAATCTATAAAGGCAGGCGGAGAGTGAGTGTCCATTATAATGAAAACTCCCCAACCTGATTGTGACTGACGGTAGGCAAGGTGGCCTACCATTACAATGAAAATTCCCTAACCCAGTCTTGATATGAGAAAAGGCGTTGGTGACTTGCCCGTCGTGTTTCAGGGCAACGTTAAGAGCTATGCAACTGAATACAATCTTGCTCACAACGTTTACACTACCTAACCTAGAATTCTGTATAAAATTTAGAATTCCGTAGCGAAGCACGGGTACATCAGCTAGTATATATATAAGAGTTTTGTCTGTACATTGCTCAGAATTTAAAAAGGATGGTATTTCTGTATCGGTCGTGTCCATAGTAACAAGGAAATGCACTTTTTAATTTTCCGTAATTTCTGTCTGTCTGTCTGTCTGTCTGTATACGCATCACGAGAAAGAGAAGAGAATTTAATGAAAATCGGTATGTAGTGTCCGGGAATAAGCCGCTACAATCTAGGCCATAAGTAATTTTATTCACGCTGAGAGAAATGGTAGTTTAGGGGAAGGCCTAAACTTAAATTATCAAATTTTTATGTTATTAGTGGTCTTATCTTAATGAAAATCAGTATGCAAAGTCAGGAAATAAGTCGCTACAATCTACGCTATAACTAATCTTATTCACGCTGAAATAAATGGTGGTTTAGGGGAAGGCCTAAATTTAAATCCTCAAATTTTATGTTATTAGTGGCCCTATCTTAATGAAAATCGGTATGCAAATTAGGGAAATAAGTAGCTACAATCTAGATCATAAATAATCTTATTCACGCTGAAATAAATGGTAGTTTAGGGAAGGCCTAAATTTAAATTCTCAAATTTTTATGTTATTAGTGGTCCTATCTTAATGAAAATCAGTAGGCCTATACAAATTCAGGAAATAAGTCGCTACAATCTACGCTATAAATGATTTCTTTCACACTAAGTGAAATGGTAGTTTAGAATGCCTAAAGTTTAATTCTCAGATATTTGTGTTATTAGCGGTCCTATCGACAAATACGGCATTACTTACCGTAAGTTATATAGTATTACATTTCCGATCATTTATGTCTTATACATTTTTACCGTACTGGCTATGATAACAGGGATATTCATGAATTTGGATTTTTGATGCTAAGTCCATATTAGCTCCAAGTCAAGAGAAAATGGGTAAACAGAATTTAATGAAAATCGTTATGTAAAGTCGGGGAATAAGGAACTACAGTCTATGCTATAAATAATTTCGTAAGACGCTCTAATATCACAGATTCGAAAGAAAACTAAATGTGAAGACCTACAATACAGAAAGCTCATAACATTGAACAACAATAACATTACATTGACCATTGTTTGTTGTGATGTGCTTTGTGTCTTCTGTTGCCAGTCATGTCCGATAGATGGGATTACTGCTGTATACCGAGTATTTTTTTTAAAATTTGCTTTACGTCGCACTGACACAGATAGGTATTATGGCGACGATGGGATAGGAAGGGCTAGGAGTGGAAAAGAAGCTGCTCTAGCGTTAATCATGGTACAGCCATGAAAATGGGAGACCACAGAAAACCATCTTCAGGGCTGTCGACAGTGGTTTTCGAACCCATTACCTCCCGGATGCAAACTCACAGCTGCGCGCCCCTAACCGCACGGCCAACTCGCTCGGTCATACCGAGTATAACAGCCTGCCTGAATATTGCCGGGAAGTAGCTGGGGAGTTAAATAACCTTCTCCTTAAGCATGACATTCCTCTGGTTAATAAATTTTCTGATACTACTGGTACGTAACCATGGGCGCCCGCAAGGGGGGGCAAGGGGGGCGCTTGCCCCCCCCCCCTGGAATTCTAAAAAGTTTATGTTCAGTTGTTTAATATCATACCAGATTATTTCATAAACTGAACTTACTGACAGTCATCGAGCATCTGTTATATTCGCAAATTTCTGTAAACAATTTAATGTTGCTGACGTTATATTGGTATTTATATTCAAGCAAACTGTTAATGTGCCCCCCCTTGGAAAAGATCCTGCGGGCGCCCATGTACGTAACAAACTGGTTCATCATAGCATTTGAGCTATTCAATCCCTACCCTGAGGCACTGATTGGAATGAGAAGTGTGTATATTTAACGGAAAAATGGCAGAAGAGTGTTCATGGCTGTCTGCGGCCTGGTCATTCCAGCACTGGAACTTTGGACCGTTAGATCGGTATCATAGTACTGTTCGTTGAAAGTGAGAAAATGTGCGGCTTTTCATTTGAGCGAGTATTTTATATGATAACATTGCTTTTAATCCCTACATTCCTACTGACGTTTTTGTAATGGGCTAAGTTAACTGTAGTTATGAAAACCTCAAAGACAGTTTTACTGAGAATCCCATAGCGAAGCACGGGTACATCAGCTAGTAATAATAATAATAATAATAACAAAGTTCTTGGTTTGACTCAAGAAATATTATTATTATCATTATACTCTCATTATTTTGATACATCATTGTAAGGACAATGTTCGATAAATTACATTATGAAAATGACTAATAATAGAAATTGTGTAGTATTATACTTCATATTCTTTCTGTCTTAATCTGTTTACCCTTCAGGTTTGGTGTTTCCTTCAGACTCAGCAGGGGATCCCACCTCTACCGCCTGGAGCGTGAAATTTGGGTCGGGGATACAACTGAGGAGGAGTACCAGTACCTCGCCCAGGTTGCCTCACCTGCTATGCTGAACAGGGGCCTCGTAGGGGGATGGGAAGATGGGAAGGGATAGACAAGGAAGAGAGAAGGAAGTGGCCGTGTCCTTAAGATAGGTACCATCCCAACATTTGCCTTAAGGAGGAGTGGGAAACCACGGAAAACCACTTCGAGGATGGCTGAGGTGAAAATCAAACACCTCTTCTACTCATTTGACGTCGCTAGGCTGAGTGAACCCTGTTCCAGCCCTCGTACCACTTTTCAAATTTCGTGGCAGTGCTGGGAATCGAACCTGGGCATCCAGAGGTAACAGTTAATCACACTAACCACTACACGACAGAGGCAGACATTATACTTCATATTCTGGCTGATATTCATTAAAAGTCCACCTGCTGGCCATGATCGTTAAGGCGTTGAAGTCTATATGGTCTGGTACCATGGTTAGCCGGTTTGAGTAACGTCAGTCGAAAAAATTTCACCATCAGAATGTTGGCCGGCATGGTAGGGGAGGTGGTGGTATACAATTTATAAATACTAGATTGCGTGCCAAAAGCCTGGATTAAATTGCAAACCTCTCCACAGTGCTCATATGGAGTGAGGGCTGTTGATGGTGATTAGCCCGTCGGATGGAGACGTTTGACAGGAGTAGGCCGACAGCGGGTTTCACCATCTCCCTTCCTAGTATCATATATCACGTCATTCATTTCATCTCATTAACTCCTCTGATTAAGTTAATGTCAGGAAGGGCATCCAGTCATAAAAACCGCCACGACGGATTCATTTCACCTCATACGTGACCCCATAAAGAAACAGGACAAGGGTTGGAAAAAAAAAATTCTGGGTGATATTCATCGAAACAAACTATAAAGTGTGTTTCCAAACATGTGAGGAGTAACTGGGGGTGGATAGGATACACCCCAAAACAACACAAAAAGTGCCTGTGAGCATAAGCCCTACAGCTGATCCATCACAAGTTACAGGCGTTCTTAATTTGTTACAAGAAATTAATTTCATTTTTATGCCCGTATTGTCAACCTGAGTAAGTGTTATAGTACTTTTAGGAGAATTTCTCCTTTACAAATCAAATCACAGTTATTCCCTTCAGAATAACATTAAATTATTGGTACATGTTTTGTCCTCATAGGGACACAGTCTCAATCAAAAATAGAACAAGGATATATATTAATATACTTTGAAAGACATTGGATGAGTCTTGTTAACTTGTCCTGTCCATGTGCCGACTGAAACATTAAACATTGTCACCTTAATGTGCATGCATCTTGAATTCAAATGTAAAAAGATTAGTAAAAAATGCTGAGTTTGGTTCAGAAAATGTTAGAAGGAGTATCTTTGCCAGTCTTATGTTATTATGTTACTCTGGTCAGCTTGTATGTTGCCTTGAGCCAAACATAAGACCAGCAAGTGTACTCCTTCTAATTTTAACATCTTTTGAACCAACCTCTGTCTTTCACTTTATAAATACTTTTTAAGAGAAGTTCTCCCTCTTGAACAGCATAATACAATGGAACTACAACCTTCAGCTAAAAGAAAGTTGAACTTATTTCTTTTAAGACCTAATACAGACAACTGTAAAAAAAAAAAAAATCAAGATTTTAACTTATACCAACTTGTATATTATGTGTTACTGAATTAACACCAGTGTATTTTTCATGTCTAAAGTGTGTGATATGGGTGAAGTTTGGTATAACGATGTTTAACACATCTTTTTACGTTTTAATTCAAGATGTGAACACATTAAGGTGACAGTGTTTAATGTTTCAGTCAGCACACGGATAGGACAAGTTAACAAGACTCATCCAGTGAAGGGCTCAAAACGTCCAACATACGCTCGAATGCATGCATTGTCGGACATATTCGAACACTCCAGGCATCAATGGCAACCTTGTTCCACATGCTGGCGAAGTACTGAAGTATCCATAACGGCAGCTTGACTCCCAACTTATCCTAAATACGAACTCTCTTCTCATTACAGCTAAAAACCAAAACAGACTTACCTTGTAAATGATTGACCGTAGGGATTATGTTCATAGGGAGATTTTGTATTGTTTTGGGGCTTATTTTCCTCACTTCTATTACTTCCCACATGTTTGGGAACACCCTGTATTTACGTGTCATTTAAAAAATTGCAGCAATGGTAGCTGATGATACAAATTTATACAAAAAAATATCAGAATTTGTACAAAGCTAAGTCTCTAAAGTGTTCCTGTGATTCCAGGTGTCAACTGAGATTCTACACAATGAGACAAGAGCATCATCCAGCTACCACGAGTACCACCTGTTGGGCACCAGAGGACCTAACACTCAGTCCTGTGCGTCCTTCATGGATGAGGATTCAGGCATCATCTTCTACACTCAGGTAATTCTTTCCTTCTTGTCAAAGTTCTCTGGGCATTTTGTCTCAATTAGATCTTCTGGTACTGAGATCTGCCTGTTGTTATTTCTTGATGCACTATTTTATTATCTCTCTTGTCACAGGCCAGAACAAACTGTTGATTCCACCGAAGACTCGATCTTATTTTCGAACATGAGAAGCAAAAGGGCATATGTCCATTTTGTTAAGAATGTTCCAAAAGTGCCCTTTCGTTCCTAAAAGCACTCTGGACTACTGCCTTTATGTTGCAGGGAATGGCAACAGGACAACCGCCTTTATTACACAAATGTGTTAGATTATAATGAACACAAAACTGGCCGTAACTCAGAATCACAAAAAATGGACATAGGCACTTTTGCCTTTCAGGTATGGATTTATGGCTGTGACAGTATGGAAGCTGCTGAGTAACAATAAAAGCATTGTTACCAGACAGTTGGAATTCACTTCACAATGCGTTTCGGAGGCTATGATCCACCCTCCAAGTTGTAAAAAAAATTTTTCCTTCACTTATATCAGCCTATGACACATGGCTTCATATAAAAAACGAGCAAAGATTATGATTTTATAGTTATTTAAACTGACTGCTTATACAAAATATTGTGGCATGGAAAGCCATTGTATCCACCATTTCAGTGTCGAGCTAGGGGATTGCGGGGGAACCTAGCCAGCTCCAATCGCACGCATGTCACCACCCTCTTCCTACTACGGACAACCAGCCAGGGGTGAGTCAGGCACGAATTGGTCAGACACTGCTGCCGTTACTGCCATATGCCACTAGGACACTGGAAGTCTTAAGGGGGTAAAGAAAGTACGAGAACTGTTGAACTGGGAGACTTCCGTATCCAGGGGCATCCACAGGCTTCTAGCATCTGAAGTCTCTCGAAGAGTCATCTTGCTATATAAGACGCATGACTTGCCAGCGGAGGTTCAGTTCAGTTCTGTAGGAGTGGAGAATTCAGTTGTGTTCTGTCGGTGAGTGAGCCTGTGCGTGAATGAGTGTCGCTACAGGAAGGGACACTCTGGCCCAGTCTCTTCAATGAATGTTAAGTGTTAACACTGCTGTTAAAGAGACTTAACATATAATTTAACAAAATGGTCGTCTCAACAAGAATGTTAACCCTAACTAATTGTTAATAGTTGTGTTAAATTAACATGGCAGCAGCCCTGTGTTAAACCTCTTAACAGCTGCTAACATTTCAAAATGGTAGCATGTAGAAGACATAAGTTTGAACCTTAACTGCTGTATTAAGACTATTTATAAACTGAAGAAGGCAATGGATGACCCGTACTAAGAAAAAACAACTTTTTAGAGTTGTCAGAATTTTTTTGTTTTACAAAGATATCTAATTACCAAAGCCATAATGAACAAGATACCAAGAAGAAATTGAAAATAGGCTAGAGTTTCCAACAGATTGAAACTTATCATTGTCTCCAGTGCAGCATTCACTTACAGTTCTTACAAGGAGAGGTCAGACCCTGCGTCCAACTGATTTAAATGAGCTTCAATGTACCTTTTGGGGGATACTCAACAGTAACTCGAGTTTGTTTGGGATCGATCGAAGGACTGATCTCACAATACGTCTGTGGATGTTTGGTATGTCAGGATTCGCATGAGGTGAGAAAACAAAACAGAGGTTTGCAGGCACCAGCTACAGGCAATATCGTGGATACTTGAGAATGTGGCACATCATTAAGAGTTTTCTGTCCATGCTGAAAGCGTTTGAACCAATCGTAAACACAGTTTTTATGTTTCTGTTCCATAGACTTGCACCAACATTGTATGCATCTCTATTTCCGTTATAATTTGTAACAAAACTTGATGTTTATGCGTTGCCCCATTGCACCATGACAACGAGTCTTCACACGCACTACGTTCAAATGGCTGCAGTAGACAAACCTGCTTCAGCTCCTCATGTTCAGATACTATACAATGCTTCCCGAGATGTCTCTCTATTCACGCAGTGTTGTCACACGTTGCCATTGCGATATCCGCTCATTCACCGTACTTTTTAGACAGACCTCATATAGTGGTCCTATCAGCTCATTCACCACAACATTAAAAATTCTCCAGCTGAGTAAATACTAAAGAATACATGCAAAAATGCTGGTAATGTATCTTACTAACTTGTAAATAGCTTTAAAATGTATGTTGATGTATACCTTCTTCTTTACAGATTTTTGTCTATCTTTTGTAAGTTAATTTGTAAATGCTGTTTTAATGTTAACATAAAAGTTCTTGTGAGATATTGAGTAGGATTGAACAAGCTAAGAATGCTTTTAAGAAAAAGAAGTACCTGTTTACAGAAAAAATCGTAAGTTGTAATGTGAGGAAGACCTATGTATGGAGTATTGCTTTATGTGGAAGTGAAACTAGGACATTAGGTGAAAGCGGGGGGGGGAAAGAGACTACTTGAATTTGAAGCTTGGTGGTATAGGAGATTAATGAAAAGTAGTTGAAGAGAAATGGTCACAAAAAATAGGTGTTTAGAAGAGCAGGAGAGAGAAGATGTTTTATGACACAAATAAAAAGATGGCAGGATCATCTAATAGGCCATATACTTAGACATGATGGGTTATTGAAGAAAATAATAGAGGGTTCTATAGAGGGAAAAATTATAGAGGACAACCAAGATTAGAGTTCATGACACAAATATTAGATGACAAGAGATGTGATTCCTACTATAAACTAAGAAGGAAAGCAGAGAAATGTAAAGAATGGAGAGCTGCTGCCAACCAGCCTAATGGCTGATGACTAGAGAGAGAGAGAGAGAGAGAGAGAGAGAGAGAATTGTTCATTTATAAAGTGTTCGTAATTATTGTACATAGATAATTGTTAGTGTTAAGAAATCACTTGACAGTTCTTACTCTGTTGACATACTTCACAATAATTATATAACTGAACAATTTTTGGAAGCTATATGAATGAATATCTTTTAATGCATGTTTCAGGTCAACACAGACTCCATAACATGCTGGAATTCCCGCACAAGGCCACAGTACCTTCCTCAGACCATTGGTCTGGTGGACAAGAATAATGTAACCCTCATCTTCCCTAACGACGTTAAGGTGGACCGCAAGAGAAATCTGTGGGTCTTGACTGATCGCTTGCCTATGTTCATGTTTGGCAAATTAGATCCCAATGATGTCAACTTTCGGTAAGATCTCAAATGTTCACTAATACTTTACTAATATGTTCTGTTTAATTGATTAATTTTTGCACTTAAAGGCTTTGAAATAATGGTGTGTAAATTAGGTGAGAGAAAAACTACATGATACAGTACTTGTGTTATTATAAAAATGCACTTTATTGCAAGAAATTTGTATTTATATAGGCATATACGCCTTTAAAAATGGTCAAGAACTTAAAAGCATCAACAGTACTCAGGCAATGCTCTGTAACCTACGGGACCTATTTCTTTTTACCACAAAAAGTTTGTCGTCTTGAAGGGATCATTGAAAGTCTATTACAGTAATTTAAATGGATTAATGGATTATTAAAAAAGTCTTATCTTACAAGGACAGGCCAATCCCCGCGGCCAACCGATTTCAATGAGCTTCAATGTATCTGTGGGGGGACACTCAACAGTAACTCGTGCGTAAGGGTTTAGGTCAAAACGCTTTCAAGCAGGATCCGCTCCAGACAAAATGGAGGTGATAGACCGCTAAAAGGTGAACAAATTTTACTTAAACATGTCAGGTCCTCAACTTAATAATTTCCGAAAAATTGATGAATCCCCCATTTCCAATGCAACGCATATATATTTGGAGAGTTACATTGCAGTCAACAGGCGTGGATGCCTAGTGGTCACTGTACTTGTCTGCAAACTTTAAAGGCGTGAGTTAGAGTCTCATCGCAGCTATATTTCTTGAACAAATAAATTCATATTTGAGGGAACGTAAAGATAAACATGGAACAAAAATATTATGCAAACTGCAGTACACTTTATTTTCTACCTGAAATCAATACAGTCCTGAACGTTCTCACAATTACTGCTGGATCTCTCTCTCTATATACATATATATAAAATAAAAATTTTAGGTAGAAAATAAAGTTCACTGCAGTTCACCTAATATTTTTATTCACATTTTTATCTTCACATTCCCTCAAAATAATCATTCATTTTATACAAAAAAATATAGCTATAATGAGACTCAAGCTCAAGTCGTCGAGGTTCATAGACAAGTACGGTGACCACTCAGCTACCGCTCCATCTGACTGTGCTGTCACTCTCAAAGTATATAAGCAATGTATTGGAATCGGAGGATTTATCAATTTTTTGGAAATTATTAGGTTGCTGACCTGACACGTTTAAGTAAAATATGTTCGCCTTTTAGTGTTTTATCACCTGCACTTGGTCCAAAGCGGATCCTGCATTATGGCACTTGTTCTCAATTTTTTCCCTCGCCTTGTTAAATTTTATCACTGCCGTCACTGGTATCTGGTTCGGATTCCTCTGGTTTTGCATTGTCAATGGCAGCAAAGACCCAGTCGGTAAAATAAGTTCTGTCCAGATATTTTCCAACTTCTGGTCCTCGAAATGCACAATATGAACTTTCTGCAACTAATAAGAACTCTTTTTGATTTTGCCAATGTCTAACGTAATGTCTCTGTAACACCAAATTTTCTTTGCATAGTTCGGTTAATTCAGAATTAAGCAAACTTTAATTATTTTATTTTATTAAAATAAACAGTGCTAAAATTTGCATTAATTTTAAGTTTTACAATATCTATAAAGAATTTTTCTCATTTAGTGTATTTGCTGAATTGGTAGCAGTCACACAGACCTTAACACAACACACATACACACTGTATAGATGGTTCATGATAGCCCTGCCGAGTCATAGCTTACGATGGAAGCTGTATATCACCAACCTATTTAGAGCACTCCTTGTATCGTTGTTTGGTCCAGACCAGTTACAACTAAGCATGGCATCTGTCGAGTAAAAGTCTGGGTCGATGTTGTCTTGTTTCTTCTGTCTAGCTTGGAGAAGCTCTCGTTGCTGCTTAATAGATGGAAGCTGCATTCTGATTCTTAGGTTTCGCAGTAAAAACATCTCTAAATCTAGTAGATATGCCGGTCTTGAGAGTGATGTCTTGGAAATTCCAGTGTTCTTTTAAAAATTTAGCCTTAACATATTCGATGACTCTTAGGTCAGATTCTGTTAAATGTTCTCAAATGAGTTCCAACCTGTATGTTAGAATGTTAGCATAAAATAGTCATGGCCATGTTTAAGGAGAGACTCGTGGGTTACATGATGTTGTATCTACTTCTGATGGCTGCTGAACTTGAAGTGTGATGCTCAAATATTAAAACGAGCTCACAACTTCCAGGTCCTCCTTTCCACACTGAAGTCTTTCACTCGCCGTGATTCTTCCTGCTTTTCAGAATACCATTTGGACTGTCTTGTTTTAGTTCATTTCTAAGCTATTTTTGGTGGCATAGTCCTCAAGTTTGTCCATTACATTTTGTAATCGCAACAGAAGTGTCAAGGGTGATCTCTGTGGTGTCTGCCAGTGGAACGTTGAATAAGTTGGTGCTTAGGGAATCACCTTGTAGAACTCCATTACTCTGTGTTATTGTTGTTGGAGATGTCTTAGGAACTGTAATTTGTTAAGAAGGAAGCCATACCTTCCAGTTTCACCTTAGTAAAATGTAACTTAAAAACTTTTCAGTCTGTCAAACATACAAAAATTTGAATATAAATTATAACACTACCAACGTACCTGCAAAAATATATACACTGTTGCCAACGGCCGTAGCCGTGTTGAAGCACCGGATCCCGTGAGATCTCCAAAGTTAAGCAACATTGGGCGTGGTCAGGAGTTGGGTGGGTTGCCACGCGCTGTTGGTGCGGGGTAAGGGAATGGAGGAGCAGAAAGGAACTGGCCACCCTACGGCACGTAAACTCCGGCTCAGGAACACCTCTGCGGCGGTTCGGACCTGCCTTCGGGCAGAATAACCCTTACCTTACTTACTTATACACTGTTATACAAAGAATGACATGTTTCGTTCTACAAGAACATCCTCAGATTCTCTCAAATCACTTAAATCACATGTATACATGTACAGCAGGGGCGGTTTCTCCATAAGGTTGCAGGTTTGCGCTACCCCCATTCAATTTTTTTGTTTATTTTAGGTAAAGTTTCATAACTTGGATTACTCAACTACTGCATTTTCATTCAACAAGATAGACCTTTCAAGAACTTGAAAGAGCAAATATTGACTACAGGATACTTTACAAGCCGGTACTCTTAGATGTTCACTGCAGGAGCCGCAAAGTTTGCAGCGGGAAGTCAACCTGAGGTAGGATGAAAATCTAGTCTGCTCGAGGGGTGCGCGGGGCTGCTAGAAGTGTGCTTTTGGGCTGCTACAGGGATGCGCGGGGAGAGGAAAAGATAGGCGTGGCTTCTTATACATTGCTTAAATGGAGGTTTATCAACCTGGCTCCTCCTACCACGGCCGACTGGATCCCTCGCTGCGCTAAGGATATAGCTAGAGCGAAGCATCAAATCGGCCGTGCTCCTATGTAATCAACTACTAGCAAAGTCGCTAGAGACCGTTGCTGCTCAATGTGAGATTCTGTTATAGAACAGGAGTGTCATCTAGCGACACCGGATGGAAGTTCATCTGCGGGATCACGCCCGGTTGGATCCCTCGCTGCGCTCGGTAAGGAGCTAGCTGGAGCTATTCGTCCTGGCTAGAGCGACGCATCAAGTCGGCCGTGGCTGGATATATAACTAATGGCTCTAAATTTGAAAATAAACACCGCCATTTCTTTCAGTATAGTCGTGAGCTTTGTTATGTGCGTACAAGCTAAGTAGCTTATTGATTACATTTTGTAAACATTCGTGTCAGCATGTGTGTTTTTATTATTGTGCATTTTTATCAGTTACTGGTGTTTTTCCAGATCATGAATTCGGTGCAGTCTAGGCCGTTTCCGCAAAGGACTGCCGAGCAAAAATCCGAGGTGAAACAAATGGGTAGGCCCACGCGACGTTTAATTTCGAAACCAGATACATTACAAAAGGATATTTTTTCAATACCGGAATTAGGCTACCTCAAAGCGTTTCATTTCAATATGGTAAAAGAGTTTTTAAATGAAAAAATGTTGATGCGTTGTAGTAATATTCCTGAAAATAAAAATGTAAAATGTTTGTCCGGTCCCAAGTCCGGAATGAGAAAGGAGGAGGGTTTGCTGGTCTGGCACCCAGCTGTAAAATTGCCAACGCCGAGTGTTGGGCGGCGGGAAATAACCTGACTCCCTAAGGGGGCCAACGGCTTCGGGCGAATGAGCCCCTTTGGGTGGGGTGATGGTCCCCACAGTGGAGGAAATGCCACTGGAATCCATTATGCAGCGTCTGTTCTCCAGGTTAGGGGCGGCTGCACAAGGCGTCTGTACTCCAGAGGAGCGGCCTCATTATCACCTCACTGGATCACATCCAGAGTTGTAATTCGGGACCTAGTCCCACACAGGTGACACCTTGACAGTCAACCATGGAAGGTCTTTTAAGGAATACTCCACCGGCTGAACCAAGAGTTCAGAGAAGGCAGCATTCGGATACGGTGGGCTGCCACCTGAAAGATACCGTGAAGTCGGAGGCACGGAAATACCCCAGTACTACATACACGAATGAGACAAAATCAAGAATCAAACCAAAGCAGATAACATACTTCTCTACACACAACATAAACTCACTCATGCAAACCGGTAAACTAAAAGTGATCACCGACATAATGGACCAACACAAAATTCTTATCATGGGATTACAGGAAATTAGAAACACTGACCAGGATGCCTTGGAATCTCAAGGGTACAGACTTTATAAAGGTATACCCGGGAAGAGAGTGATGAAGAATGTCCCACAATTTGGAACAGGATTTTTGGTCAGCCTTAAAATAATGAACTCAGTTCAAGAATTCAGATCACAGTCTCCACGACTCTCAACGCTCACCTTAAAGGCATCTAATAAAATCTATACTATAATAAATGCCCATGCTCCCACTAATGATAAAAACAACTCCTCAAAAGACCAGGAGGAAACAGGAGAATTTTGGGACCTATTGGACCAGACCATAGATAACATCCCCAAACACCATATAAAATTATTAATAGGCGACTTCAACGCTCAACTAGGCAGAGAAGGAAAATACCGTGACATCATCGGAAAATGGCCAGCACACAAGAAAACAAATAAAAATGGAGAGAGACTAGTTGACCTGTGTAGAAACCATAATTTAATCTCAAAATCTACATGTTTTAAGAGGAAACCTCAAAAACTCAAAACATGGAAACACCCTGACTACACTAAAGGAGAATGGCAACTGGACCACGTCTGCATGGACAAATACCACCACAAAGAGATCTATAACGTCAAAGTCCTCCGAGGAATAGACACAGGTTCAGATCACTACGTAGTTAAAATTAAAATTAAACTCACTCCCCAGAGGAGACAACAAAAGCAAGCCCTTAAAACTAAAAGAAAAATAGATCCTACCCAGCTAATCAACAACAAAAATTACCAGAAAGCAACTGAAAAAATAAAAATCACAGACAAACTTGAAGACTTAGTACACAACCTTAAACAAATTGCAGAAGACCTAGCTCCAATTAAACCACGTAAAAAACACCAATGGTGGAACAGTGAATGTGATGAAACAGTGGAGAAAAGACATCAGGCATGGCTATTACATCAGTCCCAAAAGACAGAAATATCCTATCAAAAGCTAGTAAAACAGAGAAAAGAAACTACCCAAGTCTTAAGAAGAATAAAAAGACAACATCATAAGGACGCCCTGCAGTTAATTGAAGAACAGTTCAGTAAAACTAAATCAAGGGACTACTACAAAACCTTCAGAAAGCAGCTCCAAAAATATGAACCCCCGACCCTACTGATGAAGGATGAAGATGGTAAGCTGGCCCATAACAATAAAGACAATGCAGAAATTCTGGCTAAACATTTCAACAAGCTTTTAAATTGTGAGGAACCTACAGAACTCCTTCATTTGGACACCAACACCCCGATAAAAACATCACCAGAAAACATCAATCCCCCCACAATAAAGGAAGTCTACCAAGCTCTGAATAAATTAAAAAACTACAAAGCGCCAGGAGAAGATCAGACCTTTGCGGAAATCTGGAAATATGCAGGAACCTCAGCAAAAGTTGCCCTCCATCAACAACTTGTCTCTATCTGGATTAAAGAAGAACTACCAGAACACTGGACAACAGCCCTCATTCATCCTCTGCACAAAAAAGGGGACAAAACCGACCCTAATAACTACAGGGGAATCTCTCTCCTAGACATAACATACAAAATATTTTCAATAATCATCCTTAATAGGATAAGTTTACAACTTGAGAAAGAACTAGGAGAATATCAAGGAGGTTTCAGACCCTGGAGGAGCTGTCCTGATCAGATCATGAGTCTTAAGTTGATAATGGACTATAACAGGAGAAGAAACAGAGATATGGTGATAACATTTGTAGATTTCAAGAAAGCTTATGATTGCATCCATAGAGAATCTCTGTTTAAAATTTTAAGACACCTTGGACTACACCCCAAATTAATAAACATGATAAAATTGACTCTCACCAATACCAAGTCAAAAGTGAAGTTTAGGGGTGAAACATCAGAGACATTTGAAATTAAAACTGGACTACGGCAGGGAGATGGGCTCTCACCACTATTATTTAACTGTGCTCTAGAAATGGTAATGAGGGAATGGTTTAGAAAATGTCCCCCCCAAAATAAAGATTGGCCGAAAAATCAAAACAAATTGCCTGGGTTTTGCTGACGATTTAGCATTACTAGCAGTGGACATAAAAGAAGCAAAAACCCAGATATCAGAACTTCAAAACATTGCAAATAAAATTGGCCTCAAAATATCATTTGAAAAAACAGAAATTATGCCCCAAAAACCAACACAGCTAAAAGAAGTCACCATAAATGGTAATAAAATCAAAATAGTAACTCAGTTTAAATATCTTGGAGAAGTAATAACACATAACTTAAATGAAAAAATCTCAATCCAAGTAAGAACAAATAGATTAGCTAAAGCACAAAAATTAACATGGGATATCTACAAAAAGAAATGTCTATCAATAAATACAAAAATAAAACACTACAACACAGTTATAAAACCAGAAGCTACATATGCAGCAGAAACACTCTTTTACCTGAATAAACAATCAAAGACTGACAGACTTCAGAAAATTGAAAGGAGGATTGGAAGAACCTGTATCAACAAAAAATATCAGAAAGATGGACAGTGGCGGTTAATACCTAACAAAGTCGTGTACAAAGAGCTAGAACCCATTACAGATACTATGCGTAAGAGGAGACTGGGATTCTTTGGACATATCATGAGGATGCAGGACTCGAGACTTCTGAAACAACTAGTACAACATAATCTCGTCTCAAAAAATACCACAACAGGATGTAAATGGATCAGAGAAGTAAGAGAGGATCTGAAGGAAATAGGCCTTACAACAGAAGACACCAAAAATAAGATAAAATTGAATACAAAACTCAAGAATACAAACCTCCGCTTTACCCTTACACAAAACAAACCAACAACACGCACATTTTCAACTGAGGAAAGGGCACGAAGATCGGAGCGTCTGAAGAAGTACTGGGAGGACTGCAAAGCCCGAACAATCCCTTCAAAGAGACCTGAACGACGGACTGACTAAAGTGATCCTATGTGGTCATAAAAGAAGAAGAAGAAGAAGAAGAAGAAGAATAGAAAAGTATTGTTGATGTATCTAAATTTGAAAATCAGCCTGTAATCATATTATATCATTGGTAAAAATTGTGCACCACAGAACTTTTTAACCACCAGCCGCCACTGATGTACAGTATTGTTTACGTTTCGTAAATGTGTCAATGATAGAGAGTTAAGTGATAATATGACTAGTGTATAAACATATAATAATTGTATAAGTATTCAACCATCACCGTATTATCATAATTAAAATACTTCTATACTTATCTAGACTGCCAAAGCTTAGTCTCAGGACTCACGACTGTGGTCATGGAAAGACTAGTGGAAAGTTTTGGGCATAACATACTGCTTGACAGAGAGGGGAGGCGAAGCAAGGGAGGAGTGAGTGAACCGTTGTGGATCCTTCCTACTGGAGAGGGGAGAACAGGTTAATTCCTTCTCCGAGTTATAATCCATGGGGAGGGGATGGGGAAGTAGAGACGGAGTGAGGGGAGCATTTTCATATTCAGTCATTCAGTGGACGACCAGGAAAGGCAATTAGTTGACGAAGAAATGGATAAAGAAATTACAATGAATGAAATTGAAATGGCAGTAAGAAATATGAAGAATGGAAAAAGTGCTGGAAGAGATGAAATTTCAGTGGAGATGATAAAGGCAGTTGGTGCTGTAGGCCTGCAGTGGACATATCGGGTTCTCAGGAATGTCTGGGAGAATAAGGAGGTCCCTGAGGATTGGCAAAAAGTAATAATCATCCCAATTTTCAAGAAAGGCGATAAGAAAGTTTTGAAGAACTACAGGGGAATTACTCTAATATCCCATTTTGCTAAGATAATGGAAAGGATACTGGAAAGTAGAATAAGGTTGAGGGTTGAGAATCAGATACAGGAAAATCAGTTTGGTTTCAGAAGTGGAAGGTCAACAATAGAGCCCATTTTCATTATGAGACAACTAATGGAAAAGCATTGGGAGTATGGGAATGATATGGTGATGACATTCATTGACATTGGCATTGACATTGAAAAGGCATTGAAAAGGTGGCAGGACAATTTGGTTCAAAATAACTAGTGGGCTGAGACAGGGAAGTGTTCTATCACCAATCCTGTTTACGATAGTAATGGATGACATCATGAGAACAGCAAAAGCAGCATATGGAGGAAGAGAAATGAACATGTTATTATTTGCAGATGATATTGTGATTTGGGGAGAAGACGACGGGAAGGTTTAAGAACAGTTGAACGTGGTGAATGGGAAGATCAAAGAATGTGGATTGAAAATAAATGTAGAAAAGAGTAAAACTCTTGTTATGACTAGAGGGGAGAAAGAAGGGAAAGGTCACATTAGACTTGCAGACAAGCCCCTGGAAGTAGTGGAAACGTTCAAATACCTGGGGAGTGAATTAATGGAGAATGCTTGACTGGATGCTGAGATTAGTAAGAAGATTCAAGCTGGAAGTTGTTTCTATCATAGCGTAAGAAACATGTTATGGGACAAAAATGTGCCAATGGAAGCAAAGGATACTATGTACAAGATGTATTAAAAACAACTTACGGAGCAGAAACTTGGACAATGACAAAGAAGGACGAGAGTCGAATACAAGCAGCCGAAATGAAGTTCTTGAGGAGTATGATACAGAAGAGTAGAAGAGACAAAGTAAAGAATGAGAAAATCTGGGAAGAAATAGGAGTGGAAAAAATGAATGATAGAATAGAGAGGAGCCAATTAAGATGGTTTGGGCACGTAAAGCGAATGAGTGATGAAAGTATGCCAAAAAAAGTGATGGAAATGAAAATGCAAGAAAGGAGAGGCCGTGGACGACCACGATTGAGATGGAAGGATACAATCTAACGCAGTATTATAGAAAGAAACTTGGACTGGGACACAGTGTTGGAGGAGGAGTGGTGGAAGGACTGAGGAAAGTGGAGAGGTATCATTTTTGCCCCTACCCGGCTACAGCTGGACAAAGGGAAATGATGATGATGATGATGGTGATGATGATGACTTGTCATATTATCACCTAACTCTCTTATCATTGACACGTTTATGAAACGTAAACAATACTGTACATATATACATGTGATTTAAGTGATTTGAGAGAATCTGAGGATGTTCTTGTAGAACGAAACATGTCATTCTTTGTATAATAGTGTGTATATTTTTGCAGGTATGTTTGCAGTGTTATAATTTATATTGAAATTTTTGTGTGTCTGACAGATTGGAAAGTTTTTGTTACATTTTAGGAACATAGGACAAACACAAACGGAGAAAACAAACTCAACTGGTCAGTGATGAAGAAGTGCCAGTTGTGTTTTTTCTAAGTGTATGGTGTATCTTATTCTCTTTCCCATTGTGTTTATTCTATTAAGATGTTCCTTTTCATGCCCCCATTTCTCTCTATGTATTTCTTGATTTGACACTTGTTCGTTCATTTCTAATATTAGTATACAATATATTAAATGATTTTATCTCTTTCCAGAATCCTGACTGCCCCTGTAGATGATGCCACCAAAGATACTATCTGCTCATCTAACTACAACGGCCCTGAGCCAAAGATTGAAGATCGATTTGGCGCAGAAGATCTTCCTCTGTGCCGGAATGGGGCAGACATAGCAACATGGAGCATGTTTAGCATGACACTGCTACTACTGGTGCTTGCAGTGCAACAATGACTGTCTACTGTGTAAACATGTGTAGCTTCTGTGTTCATATTTACTGCTGCATAGCAGTCTCGTCATGTACAAGTTATTGAGAGGTCTGTGCAACAGCTCAGGATTACAGTACGCCCAGCAATTTAACGTTTAGAGTGATGTGCAAATTACAAACATTTGTCAAATCGTGAGACGACAGATGTGACTGGGGTACAAGCTGCCTTCCATGGACACTTAGACAGTGTGACATATCTCACAGTTCTATTAATGAAAAAATAGCAGTACCACAAAAATGTATGAGCTGCATATTAAGTTACTGTACTGTATGTAATTATTTACAAAATAAGAAATTGATTTATAATCAATGCTATTAACTGTTTAATTTATTTAAGTATAATTTTTAGGTCCATACTTATGCTTAGGAATCTTTCCATATCTTCCTTAATTACTTCTTCTTCCATGGACCTTGCACATGATACCAGAAAATACCTAAATCATTGTAATACTTTAACTAGTAGCAGCTAGCAACTCTTAAACCAAGCACTCAGCAATAGTAAGCAGCATATAATATGCGATATCCTAATATAAAACTGATATATCGTGGACACAGTGGAACCCCTTATATCTGTGAATTTTATTGAGAATTTTGGGTCAACCTCTCCCTTGTGTATCCAGCTCAAGTGGATTTTGCTATCATGTAATTGTCAGTGTTGAAAAAAAAAAAAAGTGTCACAACGAGCTGGAAGAAATTCCACTTCATTCTGCTATGATCGATCGATCGATCAATCAATCTTCTGCATTTAGTGTTGTTGCCCAGGTGTCAGATTCCCTATCAGTTGTTTACCTAGTCTATTCTTAACCGGGCGAGTTGGCTGTGTGGTTAGGGGCGCGCAGCAGTGAGCTTGCATCCGGGAGATAATGGGTTTGAACCCCACTGTCGACAGCCCTGAAGATGGTTTTCCGTGGTTTCCCATTTCACACCAGGCAAATGCTGGGGATGTACCTTAATTAAGGCCACGGCTGCTTCCTTCCCACTCCTAGGCCTTTCCTATCCCATCGTTGCCATAAGACCTATCTGTGTCAGGGCAACATAAAGCAAACTGTTAAATAAAAATAAAAAAGTATTTTCTTAAATGATTTTGAAGAACTTGGAAATTAGTAGAATATTGCCCTTCATAAATAACAGTTGAACCTGAGTTTTATATATATATATATATATAGGGTTATTCACCTAACATGTTACACAGAAATAACTTCTAAACCATTAAAGATATCGGCATTCTGTTTTCATATTCGTAAATGGTACCCAGGGTCTTAGTTAAAATTGAAATAATAAATAAAGAGGTTCAACCTATTCAATACAAAAGAATAAGAAATGCAGCGATTACATTCTTATTTAATAATAAGTAGAAGTGGTACTGGTTTCGACCCTAGTCCAGGTCATCATTTCCTAATTTAGCGATCTTGATCTTAAGGCCCATGTAAGAGAAGGCTTTCTGTTTAGCTTGGTTAGCTTGTGCATTTAAAGATAAAAATGTCATGGTTCCGTATTGAAAAGTATCACAGTTTGAAATAATAAATAATAAATAATAATTTTTATCTTTAAATGCACAAGCTAACCAAGCTAAACAAAAAGCCTTCTCTTACATGGGCCTTAAGATTAAGATCGCTAAATTAGGAAATGATGACCTGGACAACGGTCAAAACCGGTACCACTTCTACTTATTATTAAATAAGAATGTAATCACTGCATTTCTTATTCTTTTGTATTGAATAGATTGAACCTCTTTATTTATTATTTCAATTTTAACTGTGATACTTCTCAATACGGAACAATTTTTTTTTTTTAATCTTTAAATACCCAGGGTCTTGTAAAATAACTTGCTACTTAGTCTCATGGGGTGATTAATAACCGAGATATTGATTTTAACTCCATATTTTAAAATGGAATGGCATACATTCATACAGCTGGTCTAAAAGTTCAACTGCGTACAAGTTCAAATACGTAAGTATTTTCAAAATCAGACAATTACTTTTTGAGATATAAATAAGAACAGCATGCGCAGTTTTGCATGCCGCATCAGACGGCATGAAGTCGGGCAAGGACATATTGACGCGCAAGCAGTTTCCTGGGAGTGAGTTCAGCCACAGAATGGATACCAGGCATGTCACCTCGCAAACATGTGATGGGTTTGCAAAGTGTGTACGACAGGCGAAATCATGACAGGACAAGGAGGGTTGACGTGTTTAAAAGGAATAAAATAAGTACTTTGCCTTGAAAGGAACATAACGAAAGCTATAACTGTCATTGGTTTTAGTGTGCAGTACATACTACTGTATGAGTTGAGAAATAAACGTAACACAAAACAGCGGAAGAGCTCCTTCTAGAAAAGCAAATGAATAATGTCCGAGGTAGACTTCATTGGAAATGATCCTAAGGGCGTAGGTACGGGAACATAACAACGTCTCGTTGGTGCAATTGTTATGGGGCGGACATTTTGTATATAGAGACCGTGTTGGCAACGAGTTCAGTACTGTATGTGGCAAAGCCACTCGTGGCCAATCATTCATTGACTGGAGGCTGAATTATCACAACAATAAAGATACGAGGTAGGTGATGTTTGAAAACGTGAGTCTCAGTGATCAGCATTCCTAATGTATCTATTTAATTATGCGCACGAAATGTTGACCATCAACGGCAATACACATTTGCAGTCATGTCGCGAGGGATGATGTCACACACCGAAGAGTTTCCCTTGATATTGCAGCACATGCTGCGATGATACGTCGCTTGAGATCCTGTGGTGTTGTTGGAGCTTGCGCGTAGACTATGTCCTTGCACGTGCCCCAAGAGGAAAAAGTCCAGCGGTGTCAAATCACGTGACCATGCTGGCCACCCGATGGTGCCTCCATGTCCGATCCATTGACCGGGGAATATCTCATTTAAGACTTGCCGGGTCACAAGCGAACCGTGGGCAGGAGATCCGTCGTGCTGGAACCACATATCCTGTCGTATGTTAAAGGGTACATTTTCCAGGAGAACCGGTAACATTTCTGATAGAAATTCGATATATCTCTTCCTCGCTAAAGTACCTTCAAGAAAATGTGCCCTACTATATGGTCGCCGATTATCCCGCACCGCACATTGACACTCCATTGCCACTGATGGTCCACCTGGCTGAGCCAGTGTAGATTCTCACAAGACCAACAGTGCATATTCCGTAGATTGATATGTCCATGGTTGCTGAAGGTCGCTTCATCAGTGAAGAGAAGTCTCTGAAGGAAATTTCTGTCGTTCCATACTTGCAAAAGAACAACATGGTAGAAATCCACACATTGTCCTTAATCTCGCTCATCAAGTGGTTGATGCAAAGATACGTGATAGGGATGAAACTAGTGTCGCTGTAAAATGTGAATGACACTTGCCTGGCTTATCCCGGCTGCCAGAACATCTATTGCCTCCTCTTTCCCTGTCGCTGGTGTGCTCCTGTTTCTCTTCACATTATTATTTCAGTGCCCGTTCTGCAACAACATGCGGCAAAGGCGTCCTATTGTCATATGTGACGGATGATCCCGGGCGGGATACCTCTCAGCATACAGTTGCGAAGTTCTCCTAGAACTCCTTCTACACTCTCCGTACAGGAGAAGCACGTCCAGTTTCTCTTGGTTTGTGTAGGGCATTGCATAAGTACTCCAGATGTACTCCAAAACTGTACTGTACGTAACATGAGGCTTGTGAGACACAAGGCGGACAAGACCTTCCCATCCTACGCCCTCCAACAGCAGCTACACTACCTTAACTTACTATTTCCATCTGTTTGCAGGACGTGCATCATTCACACTGCGATTGCATGACAACATCCACATTTTCATACACTATCTCTACTCCAGAACAGTAATACTTATACGGTCGCACTTCCAGTAATGCATCTTATTGTTTAGGTTCCTCTCCAGATGTACGTGATTAAGACACTCAAAGGCGTACAGAGAATAGTTGTTGTTATTTAATTTCCGGGGCTTGGACATCGTGGTCATGTAGCCCCGTTTACTTGGGTGTGTGTATAGTACGAAGCGCACCTCGTTTCGTGCTGGGTTATTTCAGGCGAAGGAGCAGTGTTACCAGTGCTGAGATTACTTGGGTTGGGATAGATTAGACATTAGGAGACAAACAGCTTGACTTATTATGTTGGATGTTCAGAGCTGATCGTGGTGAGATGGCAGCAACACTATTATTTATTTATTTTACATGCATTAATCTCCGCGGAGCTCAAGCGCGACTTTAGTAGCATGCATTCGGGAGAGCGCAGGTTCGAGTCTTGCCTCGCCCAACCTGAAAGTGATTTTGCATGGTGTTCCATGTCCTAAACCATGCAAATGCCAGATAGGTACCTTTGGCATAGGCCACGGCCGACGTCCTTTCCAAATCCTTCCCATTCCTATCAGTGGGAAAAGACGCTATTACACATGGATGTCAAAACAAAACAACTTTAATCTCCCTTCTCCGTTGTGTGTTTGCCAGTCATACAATAACGTTGCACACCCAGTGTATGTTACGGTATCTCACATTAAAAGAAATAAGTTTCATAATGATAGATCCGTATTGAACTGTGATTACAATAGAGTAAATTAATATATTATTTTGGATCCACCTTTTCAATACAAAATGTAAATAGTTTAAATTACATAGGGACTAGTTTCGACCTAGTAATAGGTCATCATCAGCCTGAAGTAAATTAAAGTGTGAATATCGAAGAAAAAATAAACAATGTAAACACAAGTACAGTCTTTTTAAAAGTACATACCATGTGGGATATTGAGCAGCAATATATTAAAAATAATAAATCTTCCAATTGATGAAGCACTGAGCGGAAGTTATGTTGTTTATTTATGAATAAAGTTCAGTGCGCCGTATAGTATTAAAAGTCCAGTGTGCACTAAAAACTCAAGAAGCCAGCATTCAAACTGATAATTCTTCTTTATAACATCTTTCCTCAAGGCAGTGTTTTATAAGAAATAATAAAGGTCCAATAAGTGATATGAGTAAAGAAGTGGAATCAGAGATAAGGCTTTTTGCAGATGATGTTATTCTGTATAGAGTAATAAATAAGTTACAAGATTGTGAGGAACTGCAAAATGACCTCGATAATGTTGTGAGTTGGACAGAAGGCAATGGTATGATGATAAACGGGGTTATAAGTCATATAAGTTTTACAAATAGGGAAAGTCCTCTCTGTTTTAATTACGGCGTTGATGAGGTGAAAGTTCCTTTAGGGGATCATTGCAAGTATCTAGGTGTTAATATAAGGAAAGATCTTCATTGGGGTAATCACATAAATGGGATTGTAAATAAAGGGTACAGATCTCTGCACATGGTTATGAGGGCGTTTAGGGGTTGTAGTAAGGATGTAAAGGAGAGGGCATATAAGTGTTTATTCTGGTGAAGGAAACTTACTGTTCACATGAATGGTTTACCGATGAAAGGGATGAAATATTAGGGATAAAATTAGTTTGTGATAATATGAAGAAGGTGGGAATTATAGGAACATACAGGCCTGGAAGAGAGGAAAGAGACATGGAAATCTTCGAAAAAATAATAGATTATACTCATAAAAACAATAATAATGATATGGTAATAATTGGGGGAGATCTAAATTTGCCTGAAGTTGAATGGAAAGGAGCTGCAAGTGAAGCCCATGAACAGAAACTGGCAAATAAGTTAATTTGGGAGGGAGGATTTACACAAGTAGTACAAGAACCGACTCGTCTCAATAACTTACTAGATGTATTCTTGGTTAAACCATGGGAAATTGTTGATAAAACTGAGGTAATTGAAGGAATAGGAGACCATAAGGCTGTAATAATGGATGTAGGACTCGTACCAAAAAGGCTTAATAAGAGGGTTACACAAGACAAGAAATTGTACAGAAAAACTAAAGTTGATGAATTTGGGACTTACCTTAAATCACAATTCAGTTGTTGGATAAGTGAAGGGAGTAACGTGGATACACTTTGGGCTAAATTTAAAGGAATTATTTGGGAAGGAGAGAAGAGATTTGTACCTGTTAAGAAGGGTAAAATGACCTCAGACCCTGTTTATTATACAAGGGAAATAAGAAAATTAAAAAGAAAATGTAGAATAGTAAACAGGAAAATCAAAGAGGGTAGGGAGAGTAGAGAAACTAGAAAACAGCTAATGAGGGAACTGAATAGAGTGAAAAAGGAAGCAAAAGAGAATTATATGAATGGCATACTTCAAGAGGGTAATGACCACAAAGGGAAATGGAAAAAGCTGTATTCATATATCAGGAATCAAAAAGGAAAAGGAATCCAAATTCCTACAATGGTGGGAGAAGGGGGTGAACACTATTTAACAGATACTGAGAAAGCAAACCTATTTAGTAGGGAATTTAGAGATTCAGTAGATGATTGTCAAGAGTTGGAAACCGAAACAGGAGATAGAGAGGGAGAGAGACAGAGGGAAACAAGAAGCTTCTCATTCACAAACGAAGATATTTTCAGAGAAATCCAACTGCTTCAGCAAGGAAAAGCAGCAGGAAGTGATCAAATTACTGGGGAGGTATTAAAGACAATGGGGTGGTACGTAGTGCCTTATTTAAAATTTCTCTTTGACTATGTCATAAATAATAGTGTAATACCAAAGGAATGGAAGGAATCTATAATAATACCAATTTATAAAGGAAAGGGTGATAAAAGGAAACCAGAGAACTACAGACCAATCAGCCTGACCAGTATAGTTTGTAAAATTCTGGAGAGTTTAATATCAAAGTACATCAGAGGGATATGTGATGATAAAAATTGGTTCATGAGGAGCCAGTATGGATTTAGAAAGAAATTTTCTTGTGAGGCACAACTGGTGGTATTCCAGCAGGACATATCAGATCAGTTGGATTCAGGAGGTCAGTTAGATTGCATAGCCATAGATCTTTCCAAAGCCTTTGATAGAGTGGAACATGGAATATTATTAAAGAAATTGGAGGGAATAGGATTGGACGTAAGGGTTACACGTTGGATAAAAGCATTTCTAAATTCAAGGGTTCAGAAAGTCAAAGTAGGAAATAATGTATCTCAGGAAGAGAAAGTTTGGAAGGGAATTGCACAGGGTAGTATAATCAGTCCGTTACTTTTCTTAATATACGCAAATGATTTAGGGAACAATATAACATCAAAAATAAGATTGTATGCAGATGACATAATTGTTTATAGGGAAATAAACAACATTGGGGATTGTTCAGAATTACAAAGGGACCTTGAAAGTATCCAACAATGGGTTGAAGAAAATAATATGAAGGTTAATGGAGGCAAATCAACTGTTACAACATTTACAAACAGGAGCTTTAAAACTGAATTTGAATATACTTTGGATGAGGTAGTTATCCCAAAAGATGGCAAGTGCAAATACTTAGGTGTGAGATTTGAAAGTAATTTGCACTGGAAGGGTCATATTGATGACATTGTTGGGAAAGCATACAGATCATTACATGTCATAATGAGGCTACTTAAAGGATGCAACAAAGAATTAAAAGAAAAAAAGTTGCTCGAGTATGGTTCGTCCATTATTGGAATATGCAAACAGTGTTTGGGATCCTCACCAAGAATACCTAATAAAAGAAATAGATAGTGTGCAGAGGAAAGCAGCAAGATTTGTAACAGGGGATTTCAGGAGAAAGAGTAGTGTATCAGAAATGTTAAAGGAACTTGGGTGGGAAACTTTAAGTAAGAGAAGGGAGAAAACTTGACTTATAGGATTATATAGAGCCTATACAGGAGAAGAAGCATGGGGAGATATCCGTGAGAGGCTTCAGTTGGAAAATAATTATATCGGCAGGACTGACCACAAATATAAAATTAGAAGGAATTTTAGCAGAAGCGATTGGGGTAAATTTTCATTCATTGGGAAGGGTGTGAAGGAGTGGAACAGTTTACCAGGGGTAGTGTTTGATCCTTTTCCAAAATCTGTACAGATATTCAAGAAGAGAATAAACAGCAACAGAGAAAATAAATGAAGTGTTAGAGGGCATCCGACCAGTGCAGGTTATTGTAAATAAAAAAATGTGTGTGAATAAATTAATTCCATCCCCTGATCTAAGGAGTTTGGATAGCCAAAGTAGGGGACTGCCTGTAGGGGTGAAGTACAGTGGGGACTTCGAGGGCCCTGGGACCGCTACGGTAGCTGTGAAGGCCCTTCAGGAACTCTGAAAAGTGGTGGCAAAAGGGGCTCTGGTTAAGACGCAGCAGGTTGTTATGCTACTTAGGATCCAGAACGGGTAAAAAAAAAAAAAAAAAGTAAATAAATAAATGCAATGTAAATATTAATGTTATACCAGTTGTATAGTATAATTTGAAGTAATTCCACATACTGTATATCAGTTGACTATATTTGCAAGTAGTACAGGAGATATTATAAGTAGAATTTTGTAAACAATATAAATTTATTAAGGATGAGCTGTGTGTTTAATAGAAAACATTGTTAGCGTAAATTGTATAATATTGTATTATAGGAAAAATTTTCTTCTCTTGTTAATTTAATATTTAGTGCTTGACAATAATGTATTTTAGTGTACATTTGCCACCGAGGTAGACACCTCATTTGCAAATAAAGAGATTTTGATTTTTTTTTTTTGAAGTTTCTGGTAAGACTCCTACTAGAGTATGGTTCCAGTGTATGGGACCCTCATCAGGTTTACTTGATTCATAAACTGGAAAAATTCCAAAGAAATGCAGCTTGTTTTATTCTGGGTGATTTCCGACAAAAGAGTAGCGTCACAAAAATGTTGCAATGTTTGGGCTGGGAAGACTTGGGAGAAAGAAGACGAGCTGGTCGACTAAGTGGTATGTAAAGTCAAAGAGGAATTTATAATCTAGGATTACTCTTTGACTTTAAGTACATTTCAATACGGACCATAACATGAGATTTGTACCATGTAATAAGTGGTACGTTCTGAGAGATGGCGTGGAATGACATTAGTAGACGGATACGTTTTTTTTTTTGTGGTTTTTTTTTTTTTTTTTGCTAGTTGCTTTACGTTGCGCTGACACAGATAGGTCTTATGGCGACGATGGGACAGGGAAGGGCTAGGAGTGGGAAGGAAGCAGCCGTGGCCTTAATTAAGGTACAGCCCCAGCATTTGCCTGGCGTGAAAATGGGAAACCACGGAAAACCATCTTCAGGGCTGCCGACAGTGCGGTTCGAACCTACTATCTCCCGAATACTGGATTCTGACCGCACTTAAGCAACTGCAGCTATCGAGCTCGGTACGGATAAGTTTGAGTGGTGTCTTTGAAAGTAGGAAAGATCATAATATGAAGATAAATTTGGAATTCAAGAGCACAAATTGGGGATATTCATTTATAGGAAGGGAAGTTAGAGATTGGAATAACTTACTAAGGGAGATGTTCAATGAGTTTCCAATTTCTTTTAAATCATTTCAGAAAAGGCTAGGAAACAACAGATACGGAATCTGCCACCTGGGCGACTGCCCTAAATGCAGATCAGTATTGATTGATTGATTGATTGATGCATGCACTTGAAGCTTCCTCTTTCTAGGAGCAAGGCAGGGCTGTGGGCCCTCCCCTGACAGCAATTTACAGCGACAGGCTAGCTAGCTTGCGTAAGTTATGTTAGTTTTAATACTTGACACTCGAAGAGTTCCGCGTCACACACTAGAGACTACAAGAAAAATATCAACATGTTAACAGTATAGCCACTTGGTCTTTCTTAAAAAAATAGAGCCTGTTCATGAAGTCAATTGTAATACAGAAGAATGTATTTTATTTTCAGATTTTGGCATGTGTAAAATTTTTCGAGCAATTCATTGATGGCATGTGTACAGTATGTTTTCCGATAGCCACAGAAAAATATTGAGGTTGCCCACCATGAACACAGTGCTAAGCGCGAATAAAAGAACTTTGTATTTGGTGGAATATGATGAATTTTTGTAGCGTTGCTCTTGAATTATAGGTGAAGGTTTCACCAGTTCTGTGGCATTCTTCATGAATATAACATGTTATACATCGTGACAAATATTTCCCCTCCTTTGTCGTTGACGCATGTACTCTCAGTAAGCAAGAGCTACTATAAAATTTCGGCGATGGTAAAATACCAATTAAATTTTTCTGGTTCAGTTTAGGTTAGGCTTTTTAACTTAAAAACAAGTAGTTAGTCCCAGTGTATTTTTGTGAAAACTATGATTGTACTATCATTGTCACTGGGTGAAACTGTACGTACATTGTTTAAAATCTGTCATAGTTGTCACTGGTGTGAATATCAATTTGGAAATATGTGCGAGTGTGTGGTTGAAAATATTCTTGAAATACCTTTCTCAGGTAGACCTTTCCACAAAAAATGCAGCCTTATAAAATAGTAATGTTGACTTTAGAGGGTGTAGTAGGACTACAATTGCTTATATTTAAAAACACATTTTTGCAGCTGGGATAACAAATGTGTTCACCGCACGCCACTGCTACCGACATCACTTTAGTGCTGGAGAGGCTAATTTTCATATCATTCTCATTGCACCCATTTAAGTTCCACTATATTAGATTGCAGACCTTCAGCACACACTGTCATTAAGACCAAGTCATTGGCTCAAGCCAAACTGCTAACCACACTTTTACCTAACTGAATCCCTCCCTGTCACTTTATATCTTTCAGTAGATGATCCAAGTAAACTATGATCAACAAAGGATTACAGGCTTGTCTAACCCTTGTGAGTAACTTGAACCAAACACTCATTCTAAACATAATCCCTCAATACGGCCAACATCTTCTTCTTCTCCTTCCGTATTCTGTCATAAGCTTTCTCTATAAAGCATAAATGTCTATTCTTCTTGTAGTGAATTTTTCAATTATCTGGCTTATACTGAAAATCTGATCCTGGTAGCCCCTCTGTGATCTGAAACCACAATGGTTTACATTCTCCTTACTCTCAACCACTGATTGCACTATACCTTCCAAAATGCCAGTAAACAACTTGCCTGGTATAGGTCTACTGATCAATCAAACACCTTAATAGTTGTTGCAGTCCTTCCTGTTCCCTTTCTTATAGATAGATGCAATTACTGTAATACTTTCATCCAGCCTTACTAACATTCCATACTACTCCTTCAAGCCATTTCATCACTGCCTTCTCACTATATTTCACCATTTAAAGTCTAATTTCATCTATTCCAGCAGCTTTGTGACAATGGCATCAGTTTAACATCCTTTCCACTTCCTGAAGCATAATTTCAATAACATCATTGTCCTCCACCCCTTGAGCTTGATTGTTTTCAATGTCAACAGAAGATTTCCTTTGACGTTGAAAAGATTTTCAAAATATTCCTTCCACCTGACCAGTGACTCCCTGGATCTATTGAGTTCACCTGATTTATCCAAAAAAACTATTCATTTCCTTTTTATCCTCCCTTACTTCAACTCTTTATTACTGTGCACAAAGATTTCCCTACCGCTTAAGAAATTATTTCCAGGTTATTAAAATCGTGCCAGGGACTTTTGGGGACCAAGAAACTGTTGGACTCAGGACGGGAGAATATGTGTTTTGAAAGATAACACAAAGTTTCAAATATGCACGATTGTGCAACTAAATGCCTTAGCTGTGTAGGATGAATGAGTGGACTGTTCAATTTTATGTGTGTTTTCAGTAGTTTACGTTTGTGTGTGAGTGAGTGTGTGTATTTAATAGTCAGTGGATGTATTCAGTGCTGTTCTCAGGTAAGCTCATCTTATTTCATGTACCTACTAGTAGTTTTCCTGTTATGTTGGTAGACGAATCTATCCCTTGTGTCAACGACCCGCATTCCTCACCTCCCCTCTTAACTCAACCCTCACCCCTCCCATACTCTGAAGCAACGGGATCCACTCTGAGGCGACAGCTGATGAATCACCCGAGAGCTCTCTCGTGTTGTCACCTAAATTCACTATCCATTGCAGCTCATCTAGAAGAACTACAGGCAATTTTCGAAAATAATAAAATGCATTGTATTGGCATATCAGAAAGCTGGTTACGTGGAGATTTGCCGTCATGTGCTGTAAATCTCGATGGATACTCGCTCTTATGACATGACCGTACTGACAGACGAGGTGGTGGAGTAGCCTTTTACTACAGGAATGATTTAAAATGCAAGATTATCTGTACCTCAGACCCAAGCCTTCCCCTGCGACCTGAGTATATGTTTGTTGAACTCGACTGTAATAAGAAAATATTAATAGGAATTGTATATAAGCCACCTAATATTAGACAAATGGGGGAATTCGAAGCAGCTTTAACTGATCTTATCTCAGTCTACGAAGATGTCGTAGTCATGGGGGATTTTAATACTGACTTGTTAAAACAAACTAGTGAATCGGATAAGTTGTGTCACATATTCCATGCTCTGAACATGGAAATCCTACCACTTAACGCTACGAATCACGTCTACTACCCTGACCACTCGACTCACACTTTAATTGACCTTATAATTTCAAATCAACCCCAGAAAATCATTAAGCATGGACAGATCCCAGCTCCTGGGATTTCAACTCACGACTTATTGTACTTATGTTACTCTATCCGAGGACCGAAGTATAAAGCACGCTACGTTATTTTAAGAGACATAAAACATATTGAATTAGATGACCTACGTAATGACGCATATAACTTACCGTGGGATGACATACATAATTTTCATGACATTGAGTCAAAAGTCAACAGATTCAACTCATTAGTGCTGAACTTGTATGACAAACATGCTCCGGAGAGGCAGGTAAGATTTACCTGCCCCCTTCTCCCTGGCTGACGAGCGAGATAAGATCTGTTATGGCCAGCCGTGACCGTTGGTACAGACAATTCAGACGAACACGTGACAAAGATGACTTTGAGCAATACAGGATACTTAAAAACAAAGTTAAACAGCTAATTTGAAACAGTAAATGCAACTACTTTCAACAGTTAGCGGGAAATAATAATTTAAACCAAACCTGGAAGAAGTTACGATCTTGGGCATAGGCAAAGCCGTAGAAGAGCACATTCCCACCATATCTCTAGATACCTTAAATGATTACTTTTCTCAGCCTAAAGTCGGACCAGTTCCATTACCGGCTAATCCCACAAACTTAGCACGCTGTTCCAAGCGCGACCAGTTCTCTTTCCACACCGTTAGCGATAACGATGTTAAACGTGTGCTGTACTTTATCACTTCCGATGCGACAGGTAATGACGGTATCTCTATAAAATTAATTAAAAACATCATCGGGGCTGTACTACCAATACTGACTCACATATTCAACTACTGCCTGACCAATAGAGTATTCCCTAACGTTTGGAAAGACGCACTAATAAGGCCTATCCCGAAAAACAATACCTTGGATTCTCCATCAGATTACCGCCCTGTGTCCATCCTACCACCCCTCACAAAAGCACTCAAACGTCTGATTCATGCACAAATCACTGTATACCTGACCCAAAATTCCCTCCTTGACCCTTTTCAATCCGGCTTTAAAAAAGGACATAGCACCGCGACAGCATTACTGCGAGTTACGGAAGACATCAGACAAGCGATAGACCAACGATATGTGACTGTAGCAACACTACTAGACCTAAGCAGCGCCTTTGACACAGTTAGCCCTGGGTTACTACTGCTGAAACTCCGTAGTCTCAACTTTAATATGACATCTCTTAAATTTTTTAGCTCCTACCTCACTGACCGTCGGCAATGAGTATCAGTAGGAGCAATGTACTCAGGATGGCACAACAAATCAATAGGTGTCCCGCAGGGGTCGGTTTTGGGCCCACTTTTATTTGTTGTTAGTGTGAACGACATAGGGGACGCATTGAAATATAGCAAGTACCATATCTATGCAGATGATCTTCAGATTTATTATCACTCATATCCACAAGACATAGATGTAGCCATTGACAGAGTAAATTTTGACTTACGACGACTGAATGACTACGCGAAAAATAACAGCTTATTAATAAATCCTAACAAAACTCAGGCTATTATATTTGGTACCAAAATAAACCTCAACTTGTTAAAAAGTAGACATGTACCCCCAATTATTTTAAATAATATTGTTGTGCCCTATTGTAAGTCAGTAAGAAACTTAGGCGTTATAATGACTGAGACACTAAACTGGACTGAACAAGTGACAAATACATGCCGTAAAGTGCAGAAATCCCTTTTTCCTCTCAAACGCTACTCTACTATATTTCCAAAAAATCTTAAAATACAACTGGTAAAATCCCTAATCTTACCAATTCTAGACTACTGCGACACTGTACTTACGGACATATCTCAAGACAGTAACAAGATGCTTGAACGGAGTTTAAACACCTGTATTCGATTCATATTTAAGCTGTGATATGGTTCTCACATTTCACCTTATTACAGGGAGTTGTCATGGCTTTGTGTTCAAGAGTGTTGCAGTCTCCACATGTTGTCTCTTCTGCATAGAGTTCTAAACACAGGTGTACCGTATTATCTCTCTTCAAAATTTAATTACCTCTCCTCCTATCACAACCACGATACACGATCTGGCTCCTGTTTAACAATATCTCTCAGTCACTCCAGGACTTACAACCGCTCCTTTGTAGTCACTGCCGCGAGGCTGTGGAATACCCTCCTGCTACCATTAGGGATTTGCGTTCTCGTAGGAGATTTAAGATGGATTGCCGAAATCACTTTCAGAATACTTCTAGCTGACTTTTTGATGTGTGTAGTGTGAATGAGTGCATGAATGAGCATATTTTCATAAAAATTAGAAATATATTTGCTAGTTATAGGTTTTTTTTCTGTGTTTCCGTCTCTTATTATCACTAGTATTAGTTTTATATTTATTATCATGTATACTTAGATTGTCATGTTGTACATTCTATAATCATTTTTTATTACAATCTCCAAATTTTCTGTTAGTACCATATTATTTTTAAAAGATTTGTTGTATTTAAATATTATATGTACGTTAATTATTTTAAATATTGTGGTTAAGTGTAAGAGAGGGCCTTGAGCCCTAACTTTGCCACGAATAAAGACGAATTACTTACTTACTTACTTACTTACTTACAACTTCTTCTTGGATTCAACAATTATTTGTTTTGCTATTTCTTTCATATACGTACAATTCCCTGTCTTCACCATTCCATTTCTGATATGCCTTCCTTTCATGCTTACAAGCTGCTCTCACTTCATCATTCTGCCACCTTTACACAGAGTTGTTCCTAGGCATTCCTTTGCTGCTTCTACTACAGCATTCCTGTATTACACCCATTCTTTATCCATATCCAGAACCAGCCAACTGTCTACTATTTGAAACATTTCGCTAATCATATCCATGTACTTCTGTCTTCTAGTGATGGGCAATGCTCTCACTCGAGACTGACGTCACAGATCTCGAGAAAGATTATCCTGTGCTGTGATCTGTGTGATGTCCCAGTAACTACAAGCATAAGCTTGATAGTATGCCATCAGCAGCTATTGTGTGAAATAATGTTTTCATATGGAAATGCGTGCCGATACATTTAGTCAAAACCCTGCAAAAGTACTGCAGGTACAAGTACGAGCCCCTTAATATCATTAACGAAAGTGAAAACAGAATGTCACTATCTTAAAGGGTTCACGAGTTATTTCAGGTGGACAGCTTATCTGAATAACCCTGTAAAATTGTTAATAACTATAGATAGGATGTAACCTTACCTGGATGCATTGCAGTTTTTGCCGACAGGGTAGCTTCTTGAGATGCTGACCAGGCCGGAGGTGTTCTCTGTGACGATTCCCCTTCAATGATATGTGTGGTGGATCATGCCAGAAGTAATTTACTTCTTTTGAACAAACAACACAGCGGACTGAGCTATGTGACATCTTTTCAATCCCATGTCCATGACTTACATCTTGGACATCGTCTTAAAGTTGTGGCGTACAACTGGACACAATTACACATTGCACCATCATATACCTAAGTACCTAATTATGACGCAAAAACTTTATAACATTATAGGGAATTATTTCCTTCATTATCATAATGTTGGTAAACACAGGCCTTGGTCAAGTGGATACTGAATGTTGGGTCTGATAAATTATAAGTGATAATTATGTACACCTACAGTAGCTGTCAATTTCTGTACTTAGCCATCCGGCTCCATGGCTAAATGGTTAGCATGCTGGCCTTTGGTCACAGGGGTCTCGGGTTCAATTCCCGGGAGGGTCAGGAACTTTAACCATCATTGGTTAATTTTGCTGGCACGGGGGCTGGGTGTATGTGTCGTCTTCATCATCATTTCATCCTCATCACGATGCACAGGTCGCCTACGGGAGTCAAATCAAAAGACCTGCACCTGGCGAGCCGAACATGTCCTCGGACACTCCCGGCAGTAAAACCATACACCATTTCATTTCAGTACTTAGTCTACTCAGTCGTGTATTTACCGTTGCATATAATGCCAGAATGCGTATCCTTTATAATTATGTTATACTATGTCAATAACAGACGTCGGTAGAAATGAATAGCCTAGTTGCTTTTTGTCATGTACTTGTGGAATGGAGAAGGCCCATGGTTGCTACTTGCTTTACGTCGCACCGACATGGATAGGTCTTATGGCAACGATGGGATAGGAAAGGCCTAGGAATGCGAAGGAATCGGCTGTGGCCTTAATTAAGGTACAGCTCCAACATTTGCCTGGTGTGAAAATGGGAAACCATGGAAAACCATCTTCAGGGCTGCCAACAGTGGGATTCAAACCCATTATCTCCCGGATGCAAGCTCACAGCTGCGCGCTCCCCTAGGCCCATGGTTGGCTACTCGCATACTCGGCACAAACAACATTCATCTACTTTTAGGTCTACGACACGCTGCTCACCACACAATACGGGGACAATGCTCTCGAGGTCTCTCAATATTTCTTGCTTTCTCTATCCTACGCCTAGAGACACTTATTGCACATCAGAGTGGATAGTGGTCTGCATCATTCAAAAATTCCCAGAACACTCACACATTCTTTCTTTGTTCTTTTTCAATTTGCTTTATGATGCACGGACACATAGCGATGATGGGATAGGAGTTGAAAGGAAGCGACCATGGCCTTAATCAAGTAAAAGCCCCAGTATCTGCCTGGTGAGAAAATGGGAAACCATGGAAAATGATCTTCAGGGCTGTTGACAATGAGGATGGAACTCGCCATCTACGTAACCCAAACCATGCAGCCACTTACTCGGTCCAGTACATTCTTAACAGATTTCCCGAACTCAAAGTGGGTTATGATATAGTACATTACAGCTCTGGCGTCACTACCCTCCCATGTGTAGCGGTGAATAGCCTCATGCTTAATGTATTCGTAAGTGCTAATCCTTTCCTAGCACAGACTTGACTTACCTGAATTAATTCCTATTACTCCTGAGTGAGCACAGGGCACATACAAGAGCTCTCCATCTGACTATTTGCTGCCATAGTTTTGATATTCTTCCAGAATTTTCCAACTGACGCCGCCTCCACTTCCACTGTTCGACGCCATATTATCCTTGGTCTCCTTCTTCTAGCCCCCTGTGGATTCCATTCAAGAGCCTGTTTTGGAATGCTTTCAGGACCTTTACGCAGTGTGTGACCTATCCATTTCCATTTGCGTTCTTTTATCTGGATTTCAGCCTTGCATTGTTGGGTACACTCCCACAATTCCTGATTTGATATATCTGGCCATCGCACTCCTAGGATGGTTCTTAAACAACTGTCAATGAAAATCTGGACCTTGCGTGTTATCTCTCCAGTCATCTTCCACGTCTCACACCTGTAGAAGAGCACTGATTTTACATTTGTCTCAAAGATCCTCAATTTAGTCTTTGTTCTCAATTCTCTGGACTTCCACACCGGCCAGAGCTGGACAAAGGCCCTTTTGGCCTTGTTTACCCTATTTAGGACATCTTCATTTGCCCCTCCACTTCTAGAAATAATACTTCCTAGGTAACATAAGTTGTCAACTTGCTCTACCTCGTTCTCTACTACCAAAGGGTTCGTTGTTTCTGGCACTGATCCTTAGCTCCTTTGTCTTGGCAATGCTAATTTTGAGTCCCACCTTTTGTGCTTCCATTTCGAGGTCTTTCATTTTCTCAGTCATATGTCTAAATGAGAGCCTTTCCTAGCACACAAGTCCAGTAATTGCTTCCCATTATTATCAAATTCCACATCTTCTCCACATTTACCCATCATGCTCTAATATCCTTCAGTACTATTTCCAACTCTTGCATTGAAATCATCCATTAGCAGTAGCCTATGCTTGCTGTTGACCCTGACTTGTGATGCCATCTGGTGCTTCGTAAGTGATGTCACCTGGTGATTCGTAAAACTTGACAATTTCATCCTCAGCTGCTCCCTCACATGGTGAATGGACTGAGACGATTCTCGTCCTAATTCTCCCAAGTGCTAAAAATATCCACATTTACATGTCTAACACAACCTATGTTGCGTGCAATAGTATTTCTGATGGACAACCCCACCCACAATCTGCCCTTCCATTTTAAACACCTGTTAAGACCAATATATAATCTGTTATCTCTTCCTCGTATTACCCCTCACCTGAATATCAGTAACTCCTAACACATCCAGACTTATCCTCTTTGCTGTCTCAGCCAGTTCTACTTTCTCCCATAAGGTTCATTAATATTGATAGCTCCCCACTGAATTCCATTTCGCTCACCAAGTTGTTTTCAAGGAGCCCCTTACCTGTCAAATGGAAGCAGGACTTCATCACTTCCACAGGTTATGGTTTTCTTAAAGTATTCTGAGTTCAGAATACTTTCACACAGTCCCAGTGCGAATCTCTCCTCTCCATAGGTTAGGGGGCTCAGTCAGGTGGTATTTGAAGGTGCCCAAATACGTCAGCCTTGTGTCGGTAGATTTACTGACACGTAAAAGAACTCCTGCGTGACAAAATTCTGGCACCTCGGCGTCTCCGAAAACTGTACAAGTACTTAGTGGGATGTAAACCAAATAACATAATTATTATGACATGTTAAGGACCACCAACGTATTGTATAGTTCTATCCGCCTGAGCACAAGGAGGGCCATGACTCAATATATCTGTTCTTTATTTATTCAGTTCTTTATTTATACAGCTGAAGAGGACCACTAAGTGGTCGAAACATGTCCTGTAAGTTTTAATTTTATTCAATTTTGCCTGAGGCATTAATAAAGTATCGATTAGGTGGTTATTTATACTTACTTGATTAAATATCGATACGGTCATGAAATGGACAACTTGTAAAATAAGCCAACACGAAAAACCAATTAGTGCAAAGAGAGAAATAACATCTGTGCCCACCAGCACATTTTGTGAAATACTACACAAACAACATTATTAATCACGAAGATTGTGTGATTTTCTGATTTTAAAAATTTATTTATTCATTCTGACACCAATGCACGTTTGCCAAAGGACACGGTATAGCTCACAAGTTCTTTGAAAAATAACCAAATTGATGGTTTCATTAAAGAAATATCGATGTACTCAATTTTTTTTATGCTGCCGAGAGGAAATTAAATACAGTACTATGTTTTCCACACAAATGGTTCTGCATTATTAACACAGAATTTTATAATTGTGACAACAATTTTGTCTAGAATATTTCTGTCCAGTCCGATCGATTGCTGCCGTTCAACAACATTTCTGGGGATGGTCCCTCTACCACCTACAAGTAGTCCTCTACATTAATTTATAATAGGGTTTATTTATTAGCATACAAAAACCTAAATTGTGGGGTACGTCAGTGCTTCGAAAACCTGAAACACAAAGAGTAAATATGACACAGAAAGCAAGAACCTCATAGATATGTAATTCTTTATTTAAGAAATTGTTCCTCAACAGGTTTGCCATAAAATACAGTATTGTAAACATTTTATGATATATATATTGAATATAAATGGTTCCTTAAAAGAAGCATGGACCCATGCCAGGTAACTTTTCTTGAGGGCAAACCTTTTCCACAACTTAGTTATCATCCCCGGTATGGAACCTCTTGCACCCACTAACAATCCATAAACGGCCACGGAGTTCACATGATATTTCTCCTACCCAGTCTGTCTGCGAGCATGGGAACACTACTGAATGAATGAAGTGAGAATTTAGGGAGGAATGAAGAATATTTCTCTTCTGTTGCAAGCAGCTTTACTACCAATAAAATCTTTATGGAAAAATTATACATCACATCAAACATCACATAGAAAAGTATTAGTAGAAACTTTTTTGATAATAAAAACCCACAAAAGATAAAGAGATAAGGAATAAACAGACTTGTTAATTAATCAGTCATTACAGCTAGAACATAAGATAAGTATTACTAACCTAAACATCATACTGACAATGCTTACATCTAACAAATTTATAACTGCAGAGCAGTTACAGTATTATGAACCATAGTAAATTAAAACATGCAATGAAATTCTAAACTACTTATTGGAATACAAAAATGTATTAACATGACATATAAAAAGATTAACTGTAAAAAACATAAAATATAACATTGTAAATGACCACTAAATTAGAAATTTAAATCAGATATTGCCCACTGAAATTAGAATGAACAAGTAATCCTACAGAGAATGATAGTTTTGGATATAAGTAATAACACACTACAGGTACATGTTGGTTTACACTACAGCACAAAAGTCAGAATTGCTTATCCTCTGATTCAAAATGTGTTAAGACTTGAAACATTTATAGAGTGGAAAATTTTGAAAGATGAAGTTCAGAGCAAACAATAAATTAAAATTCACTTAGGGATGAATGAAAACCACACTACCTGATGGCAAAGGAGGAATACAGACATCCACTTGAGGATTTCCTCGGCCCAAACGAATGCACTAGCCTGCAATGATTTCCCAGTTTTGGTGAAAATAGGTGGTTGATACGGGAAACGATGTGCTGATTTCAAAAATACCAACCATGGATCGATGTGCTCACAGAACATGTGAAGTCACTCACACACCTAACAAAGGAGTGAGTTACAGCAAAATTGGCTCACATATTCTGTGAGAAAGGAAAGCAAGATCACACCGATTCACAAGTCAAGGTCGGCTGAATGTATCTGAGTTTTTGATATGTAAGCAAGTAGCCACAAAATGTACCGTATGGAAAGCTCAGTCACAACCTGGCTCGAAAATTGCTAACCATTTTGGGGAGGTATTTTGACAGTGCTGCTTTTGATGCGAACGTGGTTTTTAGAGACATTATATACAGTATTCAGAGTACCGTCAAATGAGGCGATTTCGGACACAGAGGTGGTTTTGAACAGTTTTGTTCCATGGCAATGAGTTGCCTGCTTTGCACTTCCACACGCGTTTTAGTTTGACCTTGAGGTTATGTTTCCTGCATTCCGCATTTTTTATTACAAGTTGACTTCATACTTTGAAGAATTTCCAGTGTGCACTGGCATTGTCGAAAGTTCATACATTATCAGTAAGTGGATACTTTTGATTGCCGCGACTGGAAGGTATGCATTATAACTATGGTTCTTAGTCAGGTCAACTGACTGAAGTGTTTATGAACAATTGCTGTGGAATTTTGGTGTGAATTAGTGAAAAGTAGTGTTTTACGCACATTTTATTGAAAATTGAAAGCAGACTGGATGATTTCGGACAATGCCTAGAAATTATCAGAGGCAGAAAGGAGCTACTTCCAGGTGTAATTACGAAACAAAACTATTAGAAAAATCCATACGTGATATTAAAAGTAGCTAGTTGTCTTATCGGAAAGCATTTGATTTGCATGGTATACGTTGGTCCACCCTACAAAATAAAGTGCAGAAAGTACATCCAAACAGAATCGGAGGACAACCAGTACTAAATGAGGAAGAAGGAAATGCTCACAGAAGCTCATTACCCTCCCAACACAACCTGCTACTTCCCGCAAATGAAAAGTTCTTCCTGTGAAGTCAATTTCTGGCCGTGAGTTCTGCCGAGATGAAAGCGAATGCGATGTGATAAAACTCACAATGAAGGTAAAGACCAAGGTAATGATGTTCTGGTGTTTCAAGAAGAGGCTTTCCTTGTTGCAGATTATAAATACAAGTTGAGGAACTGAGAGCATACGAGGCAGAATTTTGCAGTGGCCTAAATATTCATTCAAGGGATGTGGATGCCAAATACTTGCGCCCACATAAAAACAGCAGAAAAGTGTTTGTGTTCCCTAACATGCCTGATGAGGATACAATAGCTAAAGAACAAATTTTGAAAATACTTCCAGCCCAAGTTGAGAAGAGAGGAATGTTTATTTTCAGAGAAAATTGATTTTAGATTTATAGGCCATGGCAGCTATATGTTTACTGTATCAATCTCTTTTTTGCATTACGATTTGTATCTTTTGTAGGAAAAATTATTAAGATCTTTCAATAGGACTTCTGTGCAGTTTATAACTATTAATATTTCAATTTCGACCAGAAAATTTTAGATTTACCGTGTCAGAAAATGAAGATCGATCAGTAACACATTAAATTTATCATTACAAAGATTTTTAACTAGCTAGTAATTTTTTGCACACCCTAAGAACACTTTAAATATCACAACACTAAAGCAGAAAGAACGTAGAATTAAAATAAAGGACTATTTGTGCCCGAAATCGACTAATACGCTTTGAAACTTCGGACAGCGGTTTAAAAAGCATGTGCGGGATAAATTCGGACACTACTTTTCCTTCTCAGGAACACACATGTTGGCGTATATTTTTTATTTGTAGGGTGTTACATGAATAGGATATATGCCTCATTATTAGGATGATAAACAATACAATTTAAGATTCCCTTCATGAGTTAAGATGAAAATAACCTCAAAACCATCCAAATTCACCACGTTTGATGGTACTTTAAGAAGAAGGAACTTTTAAAATGTAATTTTAAAGATTTCACTGAGATTGGCAATTCATGTTTTTTCTTTAAACCAACTTACTTGATAGCATATTGTTAGTATGTAATTGAATCAATTCCGCGGATTATTTGGTGAAATTTTGGTCGCTGATGAAGAGAATGAATGTGGTTCTCTAGACATGTACGAGAGATTAATTAAAAAGGATTAACTCCTAGCGGACGGAATTTAATATATTAAATGGTCAGAGATCCAGCGTCACCGGGAGATGTAATAATAAAAAACCCAACAGATGACATTAAACAACACTTATATACTTACACAGCTAAAAGGGGAATGCTCGAATAGAGCTGCTTTATCTCCCTGCTAGTTTCTTACAAGTTATGAGAGGTTATCGTGTTCAGTGAGTTCTGAGACCAGCTTTGATAAAGTTTACTTCTTGGTTGGCCATAAATATTGCTGTGGATAAATGTTAAGAGTATGATGTGAATGGACTTGCAGTTGATACAGCAAAAAATGTTGTAGCTACATATTAGAGTGGATGGAAGCAAGGCGACATCTAAATATATCTTCCAGGTTAAACTGCATAAATTCCTGTGGAGCATGCTTACATTCTTAGCAAAACGAGTGTTAACATGTAAATCCTATTTTATAAATTAACCATGTCTATTAAAAACATTGAATAAACATCCATATATATATAACAAAGATATTAATTATAAACTCTTTACTTATGTAACATTCAATAATCTTAATTTTCCTCCACTGCTTTAAAGTACAACAGACATCAATTTTAATTGCTCACCCCATCAGCAAGGGAAAAAAGCTTGACATTGTGAAATCTTTCCTGTGTATCAGACCTGTTCACTGATAAATGAACATAATACGTCCAAAGAGAAATCGAGTCATATTCTACTTGGCGCCTGTTGCAATTTCTTGTTAGATGCAACCACAGGTAAGAAATTTCAGTCCGTACTGACTGGCAAGGGATGTTAGAGACACATAAGAATGAATCAGTGGTAGAACAGTAATCTCCAAACATAAAACATTCATGTAGTGAATTAAGCTGAAAGTTGAATAAGAGTGGAGGGAGGAATGAAATATAAGATAAATCAATCCCCAAAACTCAAGAACAGTAAATTTTAGTAAGAATACAATTACTCACAGGTAATCGCTGAAGGTAATAGAAAGAAACTTGCAATCGTCTGTCGTCTCCTCCCCACTGAAGAATTATCAATACCACATTGTGCAATTCAACTTCTTTTGCCTGTCGTGAAGCTGATAAAAAAAAAGATATTCGTCTCCACATTAGTCATTATCCATTAATATTGCTTCTCTCCTTAGTTGGGTGTTTGACAAATTTAGTCTCTTACAAATGTTCTGTCTATCTTACAAGTCTCTTTGGTATAACAGTCATTGTTTAACATCTGCGCTATGCCAAGTCTGTCCTCCATAGGTAGCTTTTGATGTTCTCACAGATACTCTTATCATAATAGCTAATCTTTGGCCTAAACAATTTTACAAGCAGTAAAATCTGAACTCTGTTTCACCAGTTTGAGTTTATAAAACTCTGGCCCTGAATGGCACACAGAAAATACATAATCTATACTTAGTGCTATAATCTAAATACCACATAGAAAAATATGAATGGTAACTTACATACATGTATAAAACAGTTAAATATTGTTTTGATTTATTAATAAGAACACTGAAAACATCAAGATCAATGTTTACTTCCAAATACCATGTACTATATGTAGGATGGACTGTGTATAAGCTCGTTTAAGACAACAGAATATCCTCAACACAAAAGAAACTGAAACCAGATACATCCATAACACACTCATTTCTGCTCAGTCAGCCTCCTGCAATCAAATTTGGCTCAGAGATGATACGAAATCCCTGCTATAAATGAAAGCATAGCATATTAACACATTGACAACAGCGTATTGTTTTAAGAGTTTATTCATTAGGAACAAAGTAAAAACTCAGGATTACCTGACTCTAGTGGATATATTATATATTTTAAGTATGGCCTTGAGGCGTTAAGGTACATTTTGTGCTGAAACCGCCTGGCTGGTCTCATCGTCCAAAGTAATATATGGGGTTGGTGTACACACTGTGATATTGTGCCGGCGTCCTCACTAAAACTTATGCAGTAATGTTTGTTTTGATCGAAGGTAGTATTGCGAAGATACTCAAAAGGTCTACTTAGTAATGAAATCATTAATTTAATATTGGCGGAGACAAACCGCAATGGAAGAAACATAAAACAAAATACATGGACAATGTAACAGCCTGAGTTGTGGAACTTTCTGCACATGTTATTTATACGGAACTAGTTTGATACCCTAAAATCTCGGACTACTATTCAAAGCATTTCTTACACCTTTTCTATTGTTATATTTGTATGTATGTTTAACTATAAAAGGCTTTAAGACACAAGACCCGCTGACGGGTCCAGAAGTAAAAAACCAGTGTGACCCACTGACTGGTCACCACTGTATTAAAATAGAAAAATATTGAAAATGCTTGGAATCCAGCATACAACTTTGGAAAAAACTTATAGTAAAATGTTAAGACAGTCCTAGTTGGTGAGTTTTTCTTCTGGGGATGCAGAGCAAAGTCTTTGAGAAACCTAAATATTTACTACATTTTCCATCTTTCACAAGGCAAATCCCAAAAGATATCATGTCTTTTCACACAAATTTATTCCTTCCTTTCAGTATGTGGACACAATCTTACACCCGAGACTGAGGATGAGAGTTTGTCTACAGTGGTTAGAAGGAGCCTGTGGAGTTCAGTACTTGCAATTTTCTACTTACGAGCAGAGGCACATATTTTTCCGCAAATTTTTTGTGAAATTTTGCCATTTTGGCTCAAAATGCGAAATTATTTATCTTGAAGCAAAATCATGAAATACTTGACGAAATTGTGTGAAATCACTCTTTGAGCCTAATGAAAGGTGATTTAGAAAATGAAGTGTCTCATCTAATAAAGCAAATTCCCATCCTGGAAAATGAACATACTATGTCCAAAGAGAAACCGAGTCATATTCTGCTCGGTGCCTGCTGCAATTTCTTGCTAGATGCAACCACAGGTAAGAAATTTCAGTCCGTACTGACTGGCAAGGGATGTTAGAGACACATAAGAATGAAGTGGTAGAAGAGTAATCTCTCAACAGAAAACATTCATGTGGTGAATTAAGCTGAAAGAACTTTCATTGGAATATCATGAGCCAAACACAGTGTTTAGAGATCTAGTTGGTAGTTCATAAACAGTTGGTAAAGGTATTCATTTGATTGCCATTCTTCTTTCCCTGAAATCAGCATACTGGCATTTTGGGAGGAAATTTTCAACGTACTGTAATATAATGTGACAGAGCACAGCTCTTCCTCCCAGTAATGTGGAGCTCATGGTACCTCTGTCTTTTTCATACTGATATCTAAATGATGTACTAGTTAAAGTTGCAGGTATTATCCCCACCTCTAAACATCCTTGCTATAATATGTGTTTTCAGCAGAAGCATTTAAACATCATGTTTTTTGTATATATGTAAAAATAAAATATGATGTTTTACTGCAAATATGCTATCAACTCTTTTGGTTTAGCTTTTAATACTGAAGAGTGGAAATAAAATTTAGTGAAATTATTGACAAATAAAAATAAAAACAGCAAAATATATACCGAAATAACTTTTAAAAATGACAAAATTAGGCAATAATTTTCACCATAAACAGGCACCTCTACTAATGAGGCAGTATCAGGCAGAAGTCCACAAAACTCAGGCTAAGGGAAGTGAATTCGGTAAAGGGATCAAATCTGAAGGTAAGGTACAACAAAAGACACTAAATTTCCCTTGAAGTTGACAGGTGTGCTTGAATGAAAATGGACGTAACTTTTGGCGCTTAATATGACAAGGACAATTTTAATCCGTTATTGGCTAATTTGTTTGTTCATTTTATTCATTATATTTTGTAAGATGTTCCCTAGAACCTTTCACTCAATTAGAGTTATTAATTTTGGACACAGGATCTTGGTCCAGAGCAACCAAACTAGCTGTTGATTGATCATAATGTAAGGCACTGGGAAACTGTAAACAAAAGCACCTATATGCACTATTAATACTCAAACTTACAAAGTAACACTATTCTTTCAGTAGAAAATATCTGTGATGAAAATTGTACCTGGTTTTCTTTCTTCCTATTTTGAGGGATATCCTTTCTTACTTTTGACACTCAATTTTTTAAACCTTGAGCAGTATGTATAAATGTGTACAAAGGGGTAGATATGAATTAGGGATACATACCTAAAGCCATTTTACATAATCGTGAAAATATTTTCTAAAACAGAAAATAAGTAAATCTACATTAACAGCTTTGGGATGCTGGTGTAGTTCCATTGCTCCAAAATGGTCTAATTTTTAAAAAAGAAAAGGGACAACAATTAAAATACCAACTATACTGTATTTACTCATGTAATTTACATATATTTGTAAATAGAAATAATAAGCCAAAATCTCAGTTGCATAAATTTAAGCAAGCTATTCCAGCAAACCTTCAACTTTTGGAAACTTGTCCGTATTGGGATTGCAAAATGCTTATTTCATATACTATCTGATTCAAAGTATTCGGACACCACTGCACACTATTAAAGAACAAAAAATGATGCACCGTAACAGTGTAAAAGGAGGCAGGGAGGTTTGTATTGTTCAGTGCGACTACAGAAGAGCAACAAGGGTAGGTCGGGTGAGCTTAGTGACTTTCAATGTGGGTTAATAATTGGTTGTCACATCAGCAAGAAATCTGTAAGGGACATTTCCGACTTTACGAATGAACCCAAACTAACTGTCGGTGATGTACATGTAAAGTAGAAGCATGAAAGTACAACCATAACACAACCTCAAACTGGTCGGCTACATTTACTGATACCCAGAGGACCAAAGATCATTAAAGAGGGTGGTACAAGAAAATCATTGATTTGCTGTAGAAGGAATCACCAGGGAATTTCAAGGTGTTATCAAAGTAAAGCCAGTCCCAGGACTGTGCGTCGGGGATTAAGAAAAAAAGGGTCTCACAGTCGAGCAGCTGCCTACAAACCAAATATTTCCCTCTTAATAAAAAGCACCGCCTGGCATGGAGTAAAGAGCGATGACACTGGAACAGTGGAAACCGGTAATTTTGATGGGAGGATTTGGGTATGTAGAATGCCTAGGGAATGCTATCTACCTGAACACTTAGTATCAACAGTGAAGTTTGGAGGAAGTGGCATTATGGTGTAGCAATATTTCTCATGCCATGGATTCAATCCTCTGTAAATGCAGAAGGATACCAATACAGAATGCTTTCGTACTGCCTAACATGGAAAATCAGTTCGGTGATGACCATTATTTATACCAACATGATAATGCTCCAAGTCATGAAGTGGGCTCTGTAAGCCAATGGTTTAGGGATAATAATATTCTGCAACTGGACTGGCCCACCCATAGTCCCAATCTAAACCCAACAGAACACCTGTGAGATGCATTAGAATGGCATTTTTGTTCCAGTCTCCAGCGTCCAACATCAATACATTCTCTAGCTACGGCTCTTCAGGAGGAATGGGATGCCATTCCCATGGAAATATCCTGACACCTGATAGAAAGTCTCACCATCAGAGTCAGGGCTGTATAAAGGCAGAAGGCAGACCAACATCACATTAACTCCTATGCACCCGTAAGCGGACTGATAACGCGCTCGAGCGGCTGGGCCAGGACTCCACAAGCGGCCTGATACGCCGGGGTGCAAGGTCGCACATTGGAGACGTTTGTGACATCTGTTGGCTTTTTTCCGGAAACATTTCTAATTGAAATCTGTTCTTGGTGTCTCAAAGTGTCACCAGAGTGCTCTGGTATGCTTCTGTGGCTAGGAGAATTGATTAAAATATCGATCGAGAAATCTGTATTTTGTTGTTGACACGATGGCTGAGAAGAAAGTTGTTTGCTTGCGCGATATGTTCAGTAATAGCAAAATTCAAAGCATACTTGATGTTTGAAGCTCTGATTTCAGCACTGGTAGTGAGGAAGAAGTTATTAATAATCCTGTGCATGAATGAACACGAAATGTATCACCAGAGATCTTTCGCGTAGTAATATCGTACAACATGGAATGCCGAATGAACTTTCTCCCGCTCCTCAAGATACGATTAAAACTGCCGGATTTGAACCTACGATCTTGGTACCTGGATGTGAACACTCTGATCCTCAGACTGAATCTTAATAATAATAATAATAATAATAATAATAATAATAATAATAATAATAATAATAATAATAATAATAATAATACATGAGTGAGACATACGGCTGTAAGTTCGTATTTGGGAGATAGGTTCGAATCTCATCGTTCACTGCCTCGTGATTGGTTTCCCATTAGTTCCTTATTTCCAAATCAGGCAAATGTTAAGCTCATGTCGTATTGTTTCCTATTATTTCCTTATTTCAAAATCAGGCAAATGTTAGGCTCGTGTCGTATAATTAAGGCCATACCACACACTAAAGAACTTCAGTGGTAAGTTAATGAAAAATTTTAGTTTTCAAAGGGATTTTTTATGTGTTATATTTCTGTATTGTTCTGTTTTTTTGTGCCATGAGCAATAGCATGGAATGTCTCAATAACATAAAACAGGTCCCGTGATAATACGCACAGTCAATCACCCACTATGCTGTTTTAACCGAAAGCTTGCAACAACAAGGTTGCATACTAAAAAGTTGTCAGATTCCTAGCAATGTCAGAGCAAAGGGTGGGTGGGTGCATATGGGTTAATGGTGTTACTAGAGAATATGTTACTAGCAAACTCTGTCTTCAGTTTGAAGTATGCGTCCAGATACTTTCCATCAGATAGTGTATTAGTTAACTAGGAATGTTGTAAGTGCTAATGGGTTTGGAAATTTGAAGGCAGCTTCTTGGCAACTGTTCTGTGGAGAAATAGAGAAATACAGCATAAATTCTGGATTTTAAAACATTCAGGTGTGAGAATTTTCAAGTACATATGGTACTAATACTTTATTTAACAATTTGCATCCCTATGATAATGTTTCATCATTACTAGAAACTGGAATATCCCTATTTCTCGCCCACTTTCTGTATGCATATATGTATAAGAATAGGCTTTTAATAGACAGTAAATAAAATAGACGGCACTTACTATTCCTTCTGGCAAAGACTAAGCATGCAATTGTATTCATAAAATATGAAGCCTTTTCACTCTGTTGGCCAGTCTTTCTGCAGGTCTACCTAGTAGGACTTACGCTTTCTACTTGCAAATCTTTGCCATCCTTACTTAACACTAAAATAATATATCACATAATTCACAGACACACTGTGACAGGAACAAACAGACACTGGCCAATGTAAATATTTAAAATATATAGGGTGTATTAGAACTATACCAACAAAAAATCAGGGATGCTATTCGTGTTATTTTAAGAACAATGCTGCAATAGGATTGGTGGAAAAAATATTTCTCTTCAAGAAAATGAGGTTTCTTTGTTACTTCTGGATGGGCGATTCAAATTGATGAACTTGCCATATTAGCTATGCCAGAGAGCCAGTTACTGCCTGTTGCTGCGTATCAGAGGAGGGAAGGGAAGGGAGGGAAAGTAGGAAACACAGGTAATGCTCGGTGTGAACGCATAAGATCCTCGTTCGTTTCACACAGTTGCTTCCCAGCCCCAGTAGGCAGTGTACAGTTTGTTCTGCACAACCCCGTAGAAAGAGATGAACTTGTACCACGGATACAGGCAGCTTTCCAGGTTGTTCGTGACACACCACACATCCTGAACCGAGTCAAAAGCTCACTACTACACCGTTGCGAACTGCATCGAAGTAGGAGGGGGACACATTGAACATCTACTATAATCAAACCATTGGGCATATTGTTTCCTTCATTCAGTATTTCATTCCATTTACAATGTTGTGAGAAGCTTCCGTGGCTCAGGCAGCAGCGCGCCGGCCTCTCACCCGTTGGGCTCCGTGGTTCAAATCCCAGTCACTCCATGTGAGATTTGTGCTGGACAAAGCAGAGGTGTGACAGGATTTTCTCTGGGTACTCCAGTTTTCCCTGTCATCATTCATTCCAGCAACACTCTCTAATATCATTTCATTTCATCTATCAATCATTAATCATTGCCCCAGAGGAGTGCGACAGGCTTCGGCACAATTCCCATCCTCGCCGCAAAGATGGGGGCTTCATTCATTCCATTCCTGACCCCGTCGAATTACTGAAAACAGGCTGTGGATTTTCATTTTCATTTACAATCCCACAATTGTGGGATGGCAGCATTGCATCTTTGAGCACGTTAAACAATAAAGACCGTTACTGTGACCACCCGATGAGAGGAGAAACAATCTGGTACATCCCTTGACAGGCACGTGTGTTAATTAAAGTATGTTCTTGTACTGTGAGTGTGCAGTTAAAAGCAAAGTCGTCTCCGTACAGGCCATGAGGGCCCTTGGAGGGGTGAAAGGTAAAGGCTTCCACTATCCGTAATCTCGGCACTTGATGGGGTAGAGTGGTTGGCTCTATGCCCGCCCGCCTTTGCCCCCAGGAATTAACCTGGTACTCATTTTTGGTGTAGGCTGAGTGAACCTCAGGGCCATATGCACCTCGGGAAGAGGAAATCTCGTTTTGTAAATTTTTTTACGACTTCCTGACGGGAATTCAAACCCGCGTCCTTCCGGGTGAACCGAACACGCCTTTACCGCCTCAGCCAGGCAGCCCCTGTGTGTGCGGTTATTGCTGTTTAATAAATGAACTGTGGATATTGCCTGCAAGAGACGAGGCCAATCCTGTGTGAGTCGAAGGAGGCGCATCATCTCCGTCTCCATCATAGACCGCACTTTCCCTCCCTCCCCTAGCACAGCAAATACAGCGAGTTCATCAATTTGAATCACGTACCCAAAAGTAACAAAGCAACCTCGTTTTCTTCAAAAATAAAAGCGTTTTCCGCCAATCCGACTGCACCATCGTTCTTAACATAATGTGAAGAGCACTGTTCATATAGTTCTGATACACCCTGTAGTATACTATACAGTTTTTTCTTGTTCTGTTTTCTTTTATCTTTCCATGAAATGATGGCCAACTACAAATGATTTTAGTTTCTTGCCTAAATTCAAGATAAATTTTCTAAAAAAGTAAGTCATAAAACACAACACAAGAAACTGGGAAGATTCTGTAGGTGTAATGCTCATCCTATAACCCACACACTATCCGAATAGGTTCTACGTCGTATGCGTGGATATCTTGTTTGGGCACCATTATTCTTTTGTTCTGAATTAAATCTGGAAAGTACAGCCTCAACATCGGTGTCAATCACTGGGTGGGAGTTTGGTACATTGTTGGTTCCATTATTGATTTCTTGATCAGTCTTAGCATTGCCGTTGATCACTGGATGGGAGTTTGGTACATTGTTGGTTCCATTATTGATTTCTTGATCAGCCTTACCATTGCTGTCGATCACTGGGTGGGAGTTTGGTACATTGTTGGTTCCATTATTGATTTCTTGATCAGTTTTCTTGTAACCCACCCTGCCATTTCTGGATGCCTTCATTTTCAAACTATATTTAGCAACATTGGCACGATGTTCCTTTGATGTCTTGTGCAGTTTCCTTCCAGATGAAGAGCTAAAATCCCGATTGCATATCCGACATTCATAAATTACAGCCACAGGAGTGCTTGGACGTGACCCACCAAGTACAATGCACTCCGATTTCTTATGGACTTTCAGCGCACTGAATGACACGAATACTTCACCACATTTTCGGCAAGACTCTGGGAAATTGGCAAGGTGAACCTTCTTATGAGCAGACAATTCAGTTCTGTCACTGAACTTTCGCTGACAGTAGCGGCAACTGATATCAGATGGAGACAGCAGCGAGTTACAATAATGCAGTTCCAACTGCAACTTGCTAAAGAACTTCTCAGGACACTTGCTGCAAGAGAACTGTGGCATCTTCTTTCCCGCACTTTTTATTACCTCACTATTTGATGTGTTGGAGGGTAAACCTGCACTTCTGTTAGGATCGGATTCACTGCCACTGTAACATAGTATAAGAATAACAAGAAATATAGTGCTTCTGTTCAATTCAACTGGAATTACTTCTGTGTACTAGATTTAGAAAGCTAGAGGAAGCTAGGAAATAATTACACCCATCAATGGATCTCATTACAGGAGAACATACATGGGTTGATTTTGTAATAGTGGCAACTATGCTTTACAAAGGAAAAATTAAATGTATCCTCCTAATTCAATACAAAACATAATTACATCATTAGATGGAGCAATAAAATTCAAACATATATCGACTCGTTTGAGCCATCTTCAGTGAAATAGGGGAAGGGGTTAAAGTAATCTACATAATACAAGCTAAAAATGTGCTAAAAACATAATGAAGTAACAAAAGAAAAAACCAAAGAGACATGACAGAAATAAACACAATAACAATATATAATATTTACATCACTAGATGGAGCAATAAAAAACTCGCTGAGACCAATTCAGTGAAACCTCATAACGGTACTTATCGCTAGGAAAGTAGGTATTTGTCATGCTGCAATACTAATCAAAAGTAGCAGAGACTTGCGTATTCCACACATTATGGTACTACTCACAGGTTATGAAATTCAACATATAATACAGACCTATGGTTTTTCTCACACTGCGGCACCATTTACAGGCAACGCAAACCTATGATGTTCATCACATAAGAGTACTAACCACAGGGACCTGCACCATCTTGTGGTGTTCCTCATATAGTGGTTACATCACGGCCAGACATCTGCTCCCGGACTGTCAGCCCATGATATCATCTTTATGTCTAACGCACTGCAATGCCCTAAACATAAACCTAAGTACGTGACTTACCGAGACTATAGCCGTATTAACAACGAAAAATTATTGGAAGACGCTTTTTCGATGCCATGGCAGGAGATAACTCATAAAACTAATATTGACGACATGGTCACCACTTTCAATAACATGATACTACATATTTTTGACAAACATGCCCCTATACGAACAGCACGCGTCTGTAAAAGACTCTCCCTGTGGCTAAATGATGATATTAGAGCAATGATGGCTAAGCGGGATGCAGCTCATAGGAAATATAAACATTACCCGACAGAGGAAAACTTTATCTATTACAAACTACTACGTAATAAAACGACTCAGACAGTAAGAAACGCTCGACTACGGTACGCCCATGACCTCATAAAACCTGACGTAAGACCCGCTACTTTATGGAAGTCAATCCGCCATTTCGGACTAAATAAACCGGACAAGGTAGACGATTTGGAAGTTTCTCTTGATGAATTGAATAATCACTTCGTATCCTCGCATGTACAATTAAACGAAGAAGCAAAAGAAAATCTTTTGTGTGAAAATTACAACACACCACCCGTAGGCAGAGACAAATTTTATTTTAGTTATGTCTCACCCCTTCAAGTGAAAGCGGCTATCATGCAAATTAAAACTAAATCCACAGGGGTGGACAATATATGTAACTTATTATAATGCTCAAGAAAATTATCGACGCTATTATTCCAGTATTGACTTTCATATACAATTTCTCCCTTCAAAATAGTGTATTTCCAACCGTCTGGAAAATGGCCCTGGTGCATCCTTTACCAAAGACAAAATTTCCTAGACCAAACAGTGACTACAGACCTATAAATATACTGTCAACAGTAGCCAAGGGACTCGAACACATTGTGCATAATCAAATCACCAACTATCTCAACGAGCATGACATATTAGACCCACACCAGTCAGGTTTCCGACACAATCACAGTACGTGTACTGCCTTACTAAGCGTGACTGACGATATAAGACAGGCTATTGATGAGCAAAAACTGACTATCCTAGTATTATTGGACTTCAGCAAAGCATTTGACTCTGTAGACCATGAGTTGCTCCTATCCAAACTTTATCACCTAGAGTTCTCCTACAGTACTCTGAGATGGTTGGGAGCTTATTTACATGAACGTCAACAACGTGTCATCAATCAAGGTGCATTTTCTTCATGGCAATATGTAAAAAGAGGTGTCCCACAAGGGTCAACCCTTGCTCCTTTGCTATTTTCTGTCTATATCAACGACCTAGCTAAACAGCTGACACATTGTAAACGTCACATCTATGCTGACGACGTACAATTGTACATCCATGCAAAACCAACAGATGTTTTGACAGCAATCGAGAAAATTAACATGGATCTAGAGGCCATAAGTAAATGGTCTTACCAGCATGCACTTATTTTGAACCAAAAAAGTCCCAAACTATAGTAATTGCCCACCCAAGACTTATTTCCGCCAATTTCTGCATGTCCATCCCCGACATACAACTTCAAAATCAAGTTTTGCCCTTTTGCAAGAGCGTAAAAAATCTCGGAGTAACCACTGACCAGCACCTCTCGTAGACGGATCAGATAATATCTGTGAGTAGACGAGTTTTTGTTACGTTGCACACATTAAACAATTTCAAATTTACTTTTCCGTTCAGTTTAAAGAAGAAACTAGTTGAAACCCTCGTTCTTCCAATATTCGATTATTGTGACGTAGTTTACAAAGATGCGAAAACCGAGCTTCGAGGTAAACTACAACGTGCACAGAATGCCTGTGTAAGATTTATATATAATCTGAAATATTCAGATCATGTTACCCAGTCTTACGTCGACCTCGAATGCCTACGCCTTGAAGACAGACGCAAGCTGCATACCCTGACTTCATTGCACCGAATCCTTACCTTACAATCCCCATCTTACCTGTATGAACGATTTCATAGCCTTTCTGAACACCATGATAAAAACACCAGAGCACTGAGCTCGACATTGCTCGCTATTCCTAAGCATAAATCCTCAACCTACAACAATTCCTTCACTGTTGTGGCCAGCCGTGAATGGAACTTCCTTCCGCAGGAGATCAGAGGGATATCAAACCACGGAAGATTTAAAAGTATGTGTTCAAATTATCTCTATGAAACGAGCTCGTAGTGCGACAGTCTTCTTCTTCTTCTTCTTCTTCTTCTTCTCCTCCTCCTCATGGTCCTTCTTCTTCCTCCTCTTTTTATTATTATTATTATTATTATTATTATTATTATTATTATTATTCATCAATAGTGTTAGAAAGTACTCAGCTGTGGTTTCCTGCATAGTTATCCTTATCCCTATCCCCATTTTGCAATGTTTTTCACCCACAGTAAACACATGAAAACTGTAACATTCGTCAATGTGATATATTTCTGGAATTGGATAAATTAATTATAAATATTAGTAGGTTTATCTATATTATTATTATTATTGAAATTGTAATTCGTTCTTTGTTGTAACTTATGTTAATTTCTTCGTAGGAAGCAAAATGTTAATTTATATTTTGTATTATAATAGTTATTTTTATGTACAGCAGGATAGCATAGTGCCGTAATAATTTGTTTCAGTCTCTTTTTTCATTTATTCAGTATGTTATATATGTTTATGTTAATTATGTATTTCACTGGTTAAGTGTAAGACAGGGACACGTGTCCCTAACTTTGCCAGTTAAAATAAATCATATCTATCTATTTATCTACTAATCATAGGCAAGGCAGAACCATGGTAGCTATCATCCCATGGTCTTGCGGATATCATGGTACTAATCACAGGTACTGCAAAAGCCGACCGCACGGTGCTCCTGTGTGCTACTAATCACAAACCTATTTGGTACCTAATATAGTGGTACTAGGCGCAAGTAAAAGCGACCCATGGTGTCCCCCGCGTGGTGGTAATAATCACAACTAGTTTCATGGTTATAAGACAATCATCTCTTGGTCGCCCCTTTTAGTTGCCTCTTACGACAGGCAGGGGATACCGTGGGTGTATTATTTGCCTGCGTCCCCCACCCACATGGGGTTGTGTGTTTGGTCCGCGAGAGGTATTTTATTTCGCTCAAGTCCGCTGGCAAGCCGGTTAGGACCCCCCTATCCGCCACGTGGGAGTATCACCTCTCCCCTGCTACGCCAGTGTAGTAGGTTCGTGGTTCATTAGCCCAGTTATTCAACCATTGGAATCTTCTATTCTCTTCTCAGGGGAAGCAGCAAGCCTTCACAAGACAAATGGAGAAACGTGGACGTGGAGGGAATTACAGGGTTTTCTTTGTCTAGCAAAGATATATAAGCATAATTTTAATGCAACAATTACTACTGTTCTATATACACTGCTACTGAAGTGAATGAGTGGATTTTGAAACAAGTTAAAAAAAAAAAAGAGCAATACAGCATGAGTAAGCATTTTTACATACCATGTCAATGGGAGACACAAACTGACACATATTTTAGAATGAATAGTTCGGGAAGGGGACTCTGTGTAGTGGTAGACAAAAACACTAAATCAAAAGAAGATTTTATTGAAAATGACCAGGCTCAGCTCTTTTCTGAAGTAAAACCAAACCAAACCAAACCAAACCAAACCAAACCAAACCAAACCAAACCAAACAAAAACCCCATGGCACTACAGCCCTTGAAGGGCCTTGGCCTACCAAGGAACTGCTGCTCAGCCCGAAGGCCTGCAGATTACGAGGTGTCATGTGGTCAGCACGACGAATCCTCTCGGCTGTTATTCTTGGCTTTCTAGACCGGGGCCCGCTATCTCACCATCAGATAGCTCCTCAATTCTGATCACGTAAGCTGAAAGGACCTCAAACCAGCCCTCAGGTCCAGGTAAAAATCCCTGACCTGGCCAGGAATCGAACCCACGGCCTCCGGATAAGAGGTAGGCATGCTACCCCTACACCACGGGGCTGGCTCTTTTCTGAACTGCCCAATGAAAAAAGAAGCTACAATAAATTTGCGTACCCCTTAAGGCGACCCCCCAATACCCCTAGTGGTACGCGTACCACATTGTAAATGTCACTACTTTACATTATATGACTTTCGTTGTTGTTAGCACAAAGACGCACACACGAAATGCTGTCAATTGTGTACACTGTTTTATTTTAAAAATTATATATACATATTACACACACACACTAATACACTGCCATCGTGAAACAAAATAGTACACGAAGGAATAGAAGAAGAAGACTGCCACAATAGCACGTCAACGTACTACCAAACACAACATGAATTCACATACTCGATTAAAGACTTGCACTCACAACTCTTGTTAAACAACGCAACTCCCAAGACTGCCTCTTTACTTATGTTGCCTGGCCAGGCTTCCAGAAGAATATGACACAACATGTTTTCTCGTAATTTTGAGTGTCTCCAATAGCTTATTTACAATGAATGGATTTTTCTCTAATTCTCTAGTTCCAAAGAGAAGTTGTTCTCGACTATTACCGTGTGTCGTACAATATTGCAGTGGATATAATATATATCATATATACAGGTAATAAATAATAAAGTACATACTATTAATTAAGTCTTCTTACATTAAATAAACTCTTATTAATATACATATAGGAGATGTTTCATGACATAACCTCACAAATAATATGACCACGATTTATACCAAATAAAGTTTGTACACAACTACGTAAATATTAATACTAATACTAATAGATGTAAATAACTTCATAGCCACACATCACAAGTCATAATAATAGTAATAATAATAAATTTAGCTCGATATTTCCATTATTTACCCATGGGTTAGAGAATACTGTTTCCAAGTTATACTAGTCTATTACACTTGCGTCAATGTTTTAATCATAGAGTACGGTATTCATTAATGGGACCAGTTTTTACAATTGTGCTGATCAACTGATTAATAGACTATCACCAGACAAGAATCAGGAAGTATTGAATGAAAAGACAATGTTTTAATGTTCACAAAGATAACTGACAAAAAAACTCCAGATTTTCAAAGTATCTCCCATCATTATTAGATGTACTGTATAACAGTCTTTGCATATACATTTAATAATTGTTAAACTCTTCATCAATTCCTTATGAGAGATTCAAACTGCTATGGCAAACTACATCTTAACTCTGCAAATCAGCTCTTCACTGTCACTGTTATAAGAACTCAACGAACAAACAGATGGACAATGATTTACTGCTTTCACCTTTAGTGACAATATATATATATATTTTTTGCTAGTTGTTTTATGTCGCACCGACACAGATAGGTCTTATCGCGACGATGGGACAGGAAAGGCCTAGGAGTTGGAAGGAAGCAGCTGGGGCCTTAATTAAGGTACAGCCCCAGCATTTGCCCGGTGTGAAAATGGGAAACCACGGAAAACCATATTCAGGGCTGCCGACAGTGGGATTCAAACCCACTATCTCCTGGATGCAAACACATAGCCCCGCGCCCCTAACCACACGGCCAACTCGCCCGGTCAATAACAATATAAACCCAAGATTTCTAAGTGTTTCATTTTTACACTTTAGTGTTTGTGCTTCAGTTATTTTGATACTGGTTCTTATGTTATGGCTGAGGATGAGGTCAAAACTAGTCCCATTATGAATACTCTATGAATAAAACCTGGTCATCTATACATATAAAATAAGAGTTCTGTCTATACATTACTCAGAATTAAAAAAAGAATGGTATTCTGTATTGGTCGTGTCCACTGTAACAAGGAAATGCACTTTTAAATTTTTTATTTTCCGTCACATCTGTCTTATGTAAGGCATTACGAGAAAATGGCTGAAGATAACCTAATGAAAATTAGTATGTACCACAAGTAGAACTGGCAAGTCCTTCCAGCACTTGTTTACATTCACGATACTACAGGCAACACAATAACACAGGTTCATACATAAGTACAAGTGAATGATGATCATGACGTTGGTAGTCCGTAATGAAGCAATAACTACATTCACATATACTGTTTCCTGACAATATTTGACTGCTTCTCTTTTTTCTTAGATAACTTCTGATGCAGATGACGAAGAAGTAGCGCACAATTATCTCCAGTTATTGCACCAAATACTAAACAATTCACTTTTTCTGTTATTATGTCAAGTTATGCATATATCTTTCAAATATTATGTATAATGAATTATTTAATTTCCATTTATATAAAATCTTGTGTTCATGAATAAAATTTGAGATCATGTTTGTCATTAAGCTGAAATTTGCTTTCTCGGCCATCCTATGAATCTGAATTACACTTCAGCAGTAGCAAGCTCATAGTATGAACATGCTAACACGCCTCTCATAATCAACGACATACGTGTCGCGTCTCTGCAAAGATAAAGGTAAGTATGGCCGAGAGTTGGGACATAAAATACTGTATAAGTGCAACCCCATATAGGAGCGTGTTCACGTTTACAATTCGTAACGATTAGAGCCCGGATTTCCATGCACTATCAAATCTCAAAATATGCATGCATTCATGCACTATAATATGGCAAAACATGCACAATCAACTGGAAAATATGCACTATCAAAATTCAGTTATTTTTGAAACTTTGTACAACTACCGCAATTTCTCCAAATTGTGTTGATTTAAGCTCATCCGTTTATCTTTCAGCACATTCTTAAACACAGAAAATGATCTTTCTACGCCACAAGATGTGAGAGGCGCATAGTTAAATGAAGACATTTGGGACAAAGTGAGGTCAAATTGTACGTCTCTTGCATTTTCACCACAGTGCGTCTTTTATAAGGTTGACGAATTCAAAATAAGTATTTCAACAGATCACTTTGTTCGACCTATCCTTAGCTGCCACGGTTACTTCTGCATGCGATGACTGCAGACACATTTGAATTTCCTCAATCACTGTTAACGATTGCCTGCCATGATATCAAAGACGTGTGACGAGTGAGAGTTCCAGGCAGGAAATTCCAGGACAACAACGGAGGAGTGTTCAGTACAAAACCAAGGTTTGTAAGTCGCTATCTCATTAACGCGGCGTCCCAGAAGTGCTATACAAGTTTTGTTTTGTTCGCCTAACATAGGCGAAAAAAATGAGGCGCCAATGAGTAATGCGCAATTTACGGATCGATTTACAACAATGTATAACTGGAACACCTTATTCCTAAGAATTACAGAGATCGACGTGGGGACTTCCGGCTTACGTCAATGTTTACTCAAATAACAGATAATTGGATTTCAGAACCTCTATCGTATGTACCTACTAAACTTTCGTTGTCTCATAGGATGCCAGGAATACATTCTTTCTGTCTCTCTCAGTAATAGACATACTGTATAACGTGGAAAAATGGTCCCGAATTCTGGAAACCAACATTCATAAAAGGCACTATCATGCAAACTTACATTATATATGCACCAAAGTCAGAAGAAAAGTCATATTATGCAATATAAACGTCCAAATATTCACTATTAAATCAAAAATCTTCAAAATATGCATAATGCATGAATTTTCTCCTAAAAAGGCCAAAACATGCAAACATGCACAGAAAACGAACGGTTATTTGGAATCGTTAAGTCACAATACGAATATTTGCGGAGTTTCAGAACTGTAACAAGTTTATTTAAAAACATGCATTTGCATGGAAATCCGGGCTCTAGTAATGATCAATATGACCCCATATGGGGTCGCAGTATTTTACCTAATATGCATAATAAGTTAACCTACTATATCATAAATATATCCTCATTTCAGCAATCACTTGCTTGGTTAAGCCTGTGAACGTTTTGGCACCAGGGAGTAACTCAATGTTATTAACTCCCGGCACTAGACAGCAATCCCAAGAATTTTGGTCTGGCACTCAACGTGTTAAAGTCCCTGTCACAGAGATGTTTGTTCATTCTCTTCAATGCAGTCCTTGCCTGTTCAATCCGGGAACTAATTTCTCAACAGCATTGTTCAAGCTGTGATCAAGTACAGTGCTGAGATTCTTAAAGCGCTGGACTTGCTCCAGTTATGTGCCAGCTACTGTCAAGTTAACAGGTTGAATGACATGTTTACTCATGACCATTACTTCGGTCTTTTTCGTATTTAGATGCAGAGCTGCTGCAGCACTGTGTTCAACCAAACAGTTTAGTAACGTCTGCAGATCTTCAGCACTTGTTGCAAGCAGAACAGTATCGTACGCATATTGCAGATTATTTATTGTTGTGCAACAATATTCATGTAATGACTGATAGTTTCCTATAATTACTGTTTGTCCTGTTGCCCTATGTGGAACACAATACTGGCTAATGACATCAAAATATAAACAACCACTCCATATAGTAGAAGTGGAGCTTAAGGCTTATATAATGGTATCGTGCAACAAATGACTTGGTGTTGTACAGACAGTAGAGGAAGTAGTTGGGTCATGTTAAGATCTTTACAGATTCAGCTGCCAGCACGACACTGCAACCAACTCAATCCTAGTGGTTTACGTTCACGTGGAAGGTCGTCACCTATGAGGATACCTTGAAGACATCACAAGCGTGCGGACCTTGCAATCGTGAAAATAATGCCAAGAAAGAGAGAGAGGGAAAGAGGGAGGAAGGTGCAGCACTTATACAAAGAATGCAATAGTCGACCTTTTCAATACAATGTATATTCAGTGCAAAATCACATGATATAAACTAATAGACTATGTTTCGTCCAAATATTGGACATCCACCAGCTACTTGTTATGTAAGGATTAAACATAATTTAATTAGTCTCCTATGTTTAAAAAACAGAAATTTTAATGCCCTCTATGTTGATTATCATGTAAATGACCCATTAAGTTATTGAGTGGAATTTATGATACACAGTGTTCTCTAATAGATTAAAATATCTACGTAGTCATTAAAAATTTTGGTCTTAGGTACACTGACGTGAAGGAATCACAAATGTCTTATGTGTTAAGTAAGTAATGTGGAAGGACGTCGCGGATTATTCTGGAGGAGAACACCGGTTATCAACATAGGGCTGTGAACAGTTCTACCAGAGTGGGTAGACAGCGAATATCATCCTGAACTGCAAGACCGTTGTGTCCTGGCTGTGAACCGTGGACTGTGACGGCAGCGACAAAGTAAATGAGTGACTTTACTGTTAGTAACTGAAATCTGAGTGAATTAGTGTGAAGGAACAGTGAGAACAAAGAGAGAGCATGAACCGTGTAACTGTGTGTCATGTACTATGAGCATAAGTTGTGATCTCGGTATGCCTGTGAGTTTGCAAGAAATCAGCTTCATTGCCCTTGTCAAATCTCATTTACATTAAATCAAGTTTATTGTAGAAAAGGAAAAAGAAGGTTCCATACATTTTTTAGATGTAAATATAAGACATGATAAGGAGTAGTTTTCTTTTAAGATACATAGAAAGCCCACTTTTAGAGTCCTACTATGATAAAGAACCACTCATTACATCCAGAGTCACAAAAAGGTCAGCTTACAATAGTCACATACACAGCGCATTCAATATAACTCTCTCCCACATAGAACGAGAAAAAGAACTGCTCTTAATCCGTAAACAAGCCCAATATAATGGTTTTGGACTTAATGGTAAATAAAATAATTAGAAAATTCAAACAGAGGTTTCAAACTAATCTAACATCTGAGATAATAAAGAATGATAAATCTACTAGGTTCAGTTTTAACAGTCCCAATATATATGCAGTAACGAATCTGTTAGAAAAATATGGCTATAAAATTGTGTACTCAACTAGCAATAATACTAAGAACATTTTTTTCAACTACAATAGTGTTAATTCCCTAGGGAAGGCCAATCATTTCGATTCAGGGGTGAACAAAGTGAACTGTCACTAATGCGAAAAATCGTATGTAGGACAGACCGGACATAGTTTTACGGTGATATATCTTGAGCACATCAATGCTGAGAGGCACAAAAAATTTCCTCCATGGGCCAACATGAGTGCAACCGGTCATCAGTTCACTACTATACAGCAAGATCCAACAATCTTACATAAAACAAATAAAGGCAGTCTACTAAACACACTAGAATGTGGTTCCCTTGGTGCAGATTTTAATACCCATTACACAAAGCAATCCCCATTTTTGTTTCACTGCAGATTTTGGGGAAGCTTTCTCATAACAACAATAAGACAACAATCAGCTTCAGATGATCTCTTAATAAACAAAACAAAATTCAAGAGACCCATTTTCACCAAATTATATCAAACGACAATACTCACCTCGGAATAGAAGAGCAGCTGAAGATAACAGTTCTTTTAATTAAAACGGAACATCACATAAAAAAAAGTCTTCTTCAAAAACTTTTTTAAATATCTCAGCAACTAAGAAAAACATACACATCACAGATGAACAAAAGTGCTGAATACTAACAATTTTTTTAACATCTATTCCAGCGAATAGAAATTGTTTTAAAATTACTCAACCCTCCTCAAATATTTTAATTATTTTCATCTTTTTTAAATTAATATAGTTTTAAGCATAACAAGTTACCTTTTAATATGTTTTTGAGAAGAAGATTCTTTTGTAATTTTACCTATGTAATGTAATGTAGCTGAAGATGTTCCTAAGGAATAAAACATGTAATAAAAATAATTAATTTGCTTAACCTTTATCGGACGAGCGGTCAAAATATCAACCAGAGAATTACACCTCGAAAAGGATGAGCGGTTGATATATCAACCACGTAATTTTCCTCGCATTTTGCTGTGAATTCTGGCTTACGAAAATGATCTACTTGATTTGTTACTAATATACGAGTCACTACAATGTGCACAATAATGCGCGTACGAATTTGGCGGCTGCTCTTCCCGCTACAAATAAAGCAATTAGTTCCTTATAAGCAGTGAACATGGCTAGACGTGCGGGAATGTTACGTTTCATGACTAAGGACGAAGTGCGGGAAATTTCAATGGACTCAGATTCCGATGAAGATGTAATATCTGTATCCGAATCAGAAGAACCTGGGTCTCCTCACGAAGTTAACAGTGTTGTGCATGGAAGTGAGAGTCAAAGTGACGTGGTTGATTCAGAATGGAGAGACAGACTGCCCGGAGACAAAGCAAATGTGCACATGTTTACCAGCCCTCCCCCTGGATTATCTCACTTAGGGAATGAACATTCAAATTCAGACTCACCTCCACTAGAAAATTTTAAATTGATATTTACCGATGAACTTTTTGGAATACTTCTTGGAGAGACAAACCGTTACGCATTTCAGATTTTAGGCGAGATCATAAATAGCCAGAAATTCAGATGCATGAACTGTACCGTTCCTTGGTCATAATTGTACAGATGGGTCACTGCCAGAGAGACATTCTGAAGGAATACTGGTCTACCCAAGAGCAGTATTACACTCTTTTCTATTCGAAGACAATGAAGCGTGACCACTTTCTCCACATTCTTAGTTTTCTACATTTCGAAAATAATGACAACGCACCTGACAAAAATGACCCCGGTTATAATCGACTATGAAAAGTACCAAACGTATTCAATTACCTTAATGACAAATTTTCTTTCGTTTACAACCCAACAAAACACCTGGCAGCTGATGAAGTGATAATCCTATTCAAAGGTAGAGTGATCTTCAATCAGTATATGCCAAAAAACATAAGTGGTTTGGTATAAGACTATATAAGCTCTGCAAGAGAAATGGTTACACATACGATATGACGGTCTACCATGGGAAACAACGACAGAATGCCACAGCAAACATCAATTCTTGGCATGGAACAGTTCTGCAGCTAACAAGGAGAGTAGAGGGTGTAGGCCATAAATTGTTCATGGATAATTACTTTTCCTCTCCTGCCCTCTTCAATGATTTGCATGGAAGGAAAGTAAACAGCTGTGGCGCCGTCCGACATAACCGTGTAACCGGTACTTCAGCGGCTACACCAAACACAGTTAAAGGGAGGAAAGAAAATGCAATTACACGGTACCTAAGACAATACACACACAATAAAACATCTGATGAACTACGCAGAACTCCGCCGAAAACAATACTGGTAAATATCAGTGAGGGCAACTTGATTATAATAAACCAGGAATGTGGAAAGGAGACTGGGAAACTTTACCAAGGGCCATGGAGGTGCGAAGGTTGCGGTTTTCTGAAAAGCCAACAGTGATCTCTTGTTTTCAATATTTACAAAATCGGCAATACAAATTAACTTCCAAAACAAATTCAGCTGTACACCAAATCTAGAACCGGAAGGACATGACGAAAAAATTCGGACCTAAAGATATGAAACTGAAGAAGGGAGATACTATTAGCAAAGTGAAGGGAAACCTGTGCACAATAAGTTGGAAAGATAAGAGGGAAGTGTATTTGCTAACTAAAATGCATAACCCACCACCATCTGGTCACTTTGTTGATGACAATGGAATTGCACCGAAACTTGCAATAATCGAGAGCTACAATGCACATATGGGTTATTGTGACAAAAGTGATCGTATGGACAATAGTTACGATATTTCCCACCGAACATGGAAGTGGACAAAGAAACTATTTTTCCATCTGCTGAACATCATTATTTTGAACGCCTTCATCATTCACATGTCGTGTGAAGGCAAGCTGTCTCAAAAGAAGTTTAGTGAGCTACTTGTTAGGAATCTAATACAAGCTGCTCAAGACATGAACCCAGAACTACCATCCACTAATCTTGGCAGACCGGTTAACAGTGTTGCATGTCTCTCTCGCCTTGAGGTGAAAAGTTCTAAACATTGGCTTAACAAGGGATCATCTCGCAGGTGCAAAGTGTGCTCGGAGAAGGGAAAGACATCAAGGTCGAATTTCCATTGTGAGGCATGCGGTGTAGCACTTGCGTGTATCATTGCTTCAAAATGTATCACACGAAAAGTACGTTTTAAGGTCCATGTTTTCACCTTCTTCTTTACGAAATCATTCATTTGTTTGAATGTTGTTTTTGTGCCTCGAGAAGTGTGATGTGATATAAAATGATAAGAACAAAATAACTTGCTACTTCTTGTACAGTCTTCACCTCAGAGTGGGCTGTTTCCTGTTATTGCATCAACAGATCAGTTTCCTGTTACTGACATCGCCTGACCTTAGAACATAAATTGCCATGTCTCGCAAAACTATTGCTCCATATCTAATGATTGACTCAGGGAGGTTTTCATCTCATTTCGAAGGTTTCCTTACGTGCAATATCGACTATAAATTCAAAATAATGTAGTGTAATAAGAGATTAATTGGATTTATAATAAATTGTACCTGGTGTTTTATAAATCCTTTACTATTCGAAGTTGTTCTTTCAAAATTTCTAATTTCTACGAGAGTATAAGTATGACGGTGTAGTTCATGCTGTCACTAGGAAAAAAAACTCCAGCCGGCATGGGCTCGGACCTTCCTAACACTCCATCCGCCAAGGGACACGCGCGCACATGGCTGCTCGTACGTTAAAGGTTAAACCAAATATATAGTATCATACAGATGGAAATTTACTTTGTTAATAAGCAGAATAACTGATCAGTTAATAAATGTGAGAAGTAGAACGCCACCAGTTTCTGTATTAACTTATCTATCCTGCCAATCCGTTACAATATTAATTTGATCTTAACCTCATAACCGGGCGTGACGAGTTAATTTGTGTACCAATAGTAAGTAAGTAAGTAATTCGTCTTTATTCGTGGCGAAGTTAGGGCTCGAGGCCCTCTCTTACACTTAACCACTTATTACTCAATCGGGTAATGACTAGTTAATTCGCCCAGAGCCTTCGAAAATTATTATCTGCCGGGGGAGGGACGTGTTATCTTGTCTCTTATTGCTGTTGAGTGTAGTTCTATGATCGCTTTATAGATGTCGGCAGGTTCCAGACTTGCTGCGCCACAGTGCACGCCAATATTTCATTTTATTTTCTTCCGTACATAATGGCTAAGCGTGCTCATTTGGATAGTGAAACTATTCTTCATCTCACTGATTCAGATGACGAATTAGATGACAACTCTTAGAATAGCAATGATAGCACAAGTGTGAAAGTGAACTTGCTTCTGAAAATGAGGAAAAGGGAAAAGATATTGGCCTGTCTACAAGTGATGTAGCCACTTTGCACTGGCATAGCCATCGGATAGTAAAATAAATACTGAAGCAGTTGCAAGAAGTCGAATCAAATATTGATTTATGATCTGAATTAACAAACGCGAAAATCTGACCATCCATCAACGGCTTTAATTTAAGATGACCACCAGCCATAAGACATATTGATGTCAAAATGGGCAGGCTAAGTGACTCATCTTCCACGAAGGCATGCATGCGTAATGGGCAGGACAAGCTCCTTAGTCATTCGTGGAAAAACACAATGGGCGGGACGAGTTCCTTCGTCGTTCACAGAAGCATAATGGGCATGACGAGCTAACTCGTCACCCACATCATGATAATGGGCTGACGAATTAACTTGTTTTCAGTCAAAATATATTCCCCGCTATGAATGATCATTTCTCAGTCAAAACTTCCCGGTTAAGACGTTAACTGAAAATATTAAGATAATATTTTCTTAATTTGAATGGAGCTGAAGTTAAAGACAGAAGGAAGTGTTCATGACTAAAGAAATAAGCACCGAATCCTGCTTGATAAACAAAATGGTTTGCCCTGTTACAAGTTAACCCGATGAATGCTACGCCTGCCCATAGACGGGCTGACATGGCTGGTCCACCACTGCTACACCCATCTATAGACGGTGAACGAGAACTTCATTTTGTCTTAGTTTCCCAGTTCACTCTCGAGTGCCGATCGATATGTGGCATGTTCTGCCATCTTTTGGGCATTATGTAGAACTAATTGATCATGGCTTACAGCTTCGGACAGTAACTTACAGAGCTTTTTTTTAGATGTCTATGGAGTTCATCTACAATATAAACAAGCATGGAGGAACAACAAGCAAGTAGCTCTCGCCACGATGTTATTTCTTCAGTTATTAACCACAGCAGAAAGTGATGATGAAGATAATGATTTTAATGAATTGTTAAACGATACAGAGTGTGCTGAAAATATTGTACATGAGGTAAGATCTACAATTATGTGCTCACTCCACCTAGCAGCCTGTCAAAAGTTGCTAATGGTGCCGATTGTGTGACAAAAGGCTATGTATTGTTGCTTGTTTTGAAGCGTTTCACACAAAGAGAATGTTCTGAAGGTATCAAATGTTGAACAGACTGTTCATACTGAGAAATATTTACAATTTATGGTCATTATATTTCTGTTTTTTGTTTGTTTTTTGTTTTTTTTTGCTAGGGGGCTTTACGTCGCACCGACACAGATAGGTCTTATGGCGACTATGGGATGGGAAAGGCCTAGGAGTTGGAAGGAAGCGGCCGTGGCCTTAATTAAGGTACAGCCCCAGCATTTCCTGGTGTGAAAATGGGAAACCACGGAAAACCATCTTTAGGGCTGCCGATAGTGGGATTCGAACCTACTATCTCCCGGATGCAAGCTCACAGCTGCGCGCCTCTACACGCACGGCCAACTCGCCCGGTATATTTCTGTATTAGACAACCCGATATATTTAGTAGTTATCATGTCTATGAGTACCACAGTTTACATTGAATTTGTTAAAATATCAATATGTATCAATATCAATATGTATTTGTATCAATGTATTTGTATATCGATATGTATTTGTAATCAGTTACATGTATTAGTTGCCTACAGATTTTAGGAAATTATTTTTATTTTCGGCTCTACTTCGTATAAAGATGATGTACACATGGGCACAAAAAGTGTACCATAATTTTGTTTTCTCTCAAAATATTACTGAACACAAGTGTAGGGAGTTTCCATTTGCATTTAGATTTATAAAGAACCAACATTTATAAATATTTTAAGCTAATCACCCTACTGATAATTTAAAAATTGAGGTTCTATAAAATAAATGTACATAAAAAACTCAGCACTGAGGTACCAAACAGTCAAGTGATAACACAGCACTTGAAAGGTTAAAGAGTTACTCACACTGCAGCTCTCTGGTTTTCCAGTGAAGCAGAAGTACTCCCAACATCATCCCCATTTTCAATTTCTTGTTTGCTGACACCTCCAGTGTTGTTATTGGTATTTTGATGTGGACAGGAATCTGTGTTGTTGTTATCATCATTTACTTGTGAGGCAGTATAATCAATAATGATGGAGCTGTTCTCAATACTATCACCATTTTGTTTTTCAGTGAAGATGGAGCTGTCCTCCATACTATCAACATGTTCTGCAATACTATTAATATCTACTGATTCAAAGATCATGGAGCCATTTTCATCACCGTCAACATTCACCTGTTCAATGAAGATGCTACCATTACATTCAGTGTTCTCATATCTTTCACAACCAGGAACATCATTTTGCATGGGTGAAGTGTTGTTACTGTTTGGTACAACATTTTCAGAAGGGTCATTATCCACTTTCTCTATCTGTTCACTCTAGAAACAAACACATAAATACGTAAATAAATAATATCTGCATAATACTGGAAATACAAAAAGGTACAAATGATTTTCCCTTAGGCCTACCTCTGACAGATGACCACGAACATCTTTAAAATCTCCTGCTTTGTTGTGTGAACTTCTTGCCATGAGTACGAATTCATAAAGCAACTCCAAATGATATGAACACGACACACAAACATTATATGGTCGACCATCATCCTTTTCGACCTAAAATAAACATAATTACAAATATTAAAAAAAAACAGGTTGTTAAAGAACACATATCATATAAATGAAACGAAATGGCGTATGGCTTTTAGTGCCGGGAGTGTCCGAGGACATGTTCGGCTCGCCAGGTGCAGGTCTTTTGACTTGACTCCCGTAGGCAACCTGCACGTCGTGATGAAGATAAAATGATCATGAAGACAACACACACACCCAGCCCCCGTGTCAGCGAAATTAACCAATAATGGTTAAAATTCCTGACCCTGCCAGGAATCGAACCCAGGACCCCTGTGACCAAAGGCCAGCATGCTAACCATTTAGCCATGGAGCTGGACATATCATATACAAAATATAGAATTAATGAATACTTCAGAGCATACTTCAGCTAATATGCCATCCTAACCAATAAACACACTTGTATGTAAAAAAAGAAAAAAAAAAAAAAAAAAAGAATTTAGATGTGAAACTTCCATGGTCTGTTGAATTATTATGTATTTGCAACATCGTAGGTTATAAACTTCATGGTTCTGATCCGTATTCAATTGTAATTACAATATAATTATGTCAATTATGTTTTATGTCAATTGTTTGCATGTACATTTGTTTAGTTATTAGATGTTTTACATTACGGCTGAAATTGGCCAGCCCCAGCCGAAACTAGGCCCTAATAAATAAATAAATGTAATTTAGAATATTGCATATTATAGTATTGAAAGGTGGACCATTACTACATTAATTTAATAATTATATTGTAATTTGAAACATCGGCAAACTGTATGTACGTAAGGTACATAAAATATCACTGTTCAACCCAGAAGAGAACGAATACAATAATTATTCTGTCTGAACATTATAAACCTGGGACTTAGATTTTATTTTGAATGGGCAAATAACAGCGATTGTCTGGTTTGGTTTAAATTTCCATATAATCCCGAATATCACCCGCCACTGAATAAAATCCGCACCCAAAATTTGAGACGGAAAAATACGGAAAAAAATAAAAAATAAAATAACATACATACCTATTTAATTTGCCTCAAATATACCACAAATATAAATTCACACAGCTTACGATTAATAAAATAATCACAAAAATCGTAAATAAAATCGGTCCATACTCAGATCATTCACAATTCACCGTCGTCATCTCAAGTTTCACCATAGGAACTTTCATCGCTGGCATCTTTCCACAAATAGTCGTTCTCACTACCGTCCACTGAATTTGAAATTCCACATTTCTTAAAGCTTTTGGATACTAGATCGTTGGAATGCGTGCCCATGCAGTCTTGAACCAGCTGCATATTAGTCCCATTTCAGGCCTCTTCACTCGTCCGGTTGGTGTTAATGCGTGATCACCATCAGACATCCATTCGGTGGGTGTACAACTGTTTCATTGCAGTTTTGAAAGGCTGGTTCACGCCACACATCCAACGGCTGTAGAACAGAAGTGAGTCCTCCGGGAATTATCACAAGATCGGTTTTTCGTTTCATCATATCTTTTACGGTGTCAGTAGTATGTCCTCTGTAACTGTCCAACACAAGCACGTTTCATTTTTGTAACAAAACTCCCGGGCGACGTTGCCAAACGCACTTCACCCAGTCCTCAACTAACGCACTGTCCATCCAGCCGGACTCATGTGTTCTAACAATAACACCGGATGGCAAGTTTCCTTTCGGAAGTGTTTTCCTTTTCAGAACCACATATGGAGGGAGTTTGTTTCCATCCGCTAATACACACAACATTACCGTGCATTGTTGCTTTTCGTTACCACCTGTTCTGATGGTTACACTTTTAGAACCCTTCGTAACCACTGTATTTTCCAACGGCATTTCAAAATAGACAGGTGTCTGGTCAGCATTCCCAATTTGCGACAGTAAATAAGAATTTTGCTTCCTCAAATGAATAATGTGACACTGAAAGGCCGTTAATTTCTCTTCATACGCCCCAGGGAGATATGAAATAGACGTACGTCTCCAAATGCACAATCCCTTTCTCCAATAAAAGTTTCGGATCCATCCGTAGTTTGCAGTAAAACCCTGTGTTTAGAGTTCTTTTGAGATCTCTAGTGCTTTCGATTGACACATTTCACTAGAAACACCACATCGTAACTCACGTTTTTCTATCACAAATTTGTGGAGTCGTTCTTCAATTTCCGGAAACTCTGCCCGAGGAACGCACTGCGATCACCGTTACCTTTTAGAAGTTTTTCCTTCTTCTTCCACCAATCACGAATACCTGATTCATCAATATCCTACTTTCTGCCAACGGCACGATATCCGTATATTTCAGCTTCGCTTACAACTTTAAGTTTCTCATGCACAGTAAATGACCGCAGACACCGTTTTGAATCCACTGCTTACTATCGAGACAGCACTTTCACGGGACAGATATGGAACTCGAATGTGAGCGAGGTAGACATCCGTAACCAACAGTCTCGACTCCCGCAAAGTACAATATCCTGCAAGATCAGTTATTCGCGCACCCAGCATGCCAGCAACACTTGTGAAACAAATAACGATCGAGTGTCCGCAGCAGCGGCTTTCATATTTACCCATATTCTTTGATTTACTGTATTTCATTACCTTACATTTCGCTTTTACATGCCACTGTAACCGTATTGAGAAAAAAATCGATCTTGTTTTCTAGAACGCAACTAAAACACAATAAGACCTGAATGCCGTTTACATGTGGTATATCGAGTATGGTAACCGTATTCAAATCTAATCCAATACTCCATGTAAACGTAGTAAATATTTACGAGAATGAACGGCTTGAATACGACCCGCACCCAAGATTTAGAACCAATATTTTGGGGAAAAAAGTGCGGGTGGTATTCGGGATTATACGGTATGTCCATTATGGTATCACAGGAAAATAGCTAAGCGGAATTTCATTAAACTATGGAGTGGGTATGTGGGAAATGGGGGGATTGTAGATCCTAATGGGTGGATAGGAGACAGGGATCTGCAATCAGACTGCCTTCACTTGAATCTCAGTGGTATGTATAAGTTATGAGGTTTGTTCAGAAGGGTTATAGGGAGGTAAATTCTGGGAAACAGGGTGGACTAGTGTGAGGTGGTATGAGTTCAGGGAATTGGAAGTCAAGTAAGGATGACATAAAAAAGCTAGTGTTAAACTGTAGAAGTACTGTAAAGAAAGAAATAGAACCAAGTTCAATCAATCAATCAATCAATCAATCAATCAATCAATCAATACTGATCTGCATTTAGGGCAGTCGCCCAAGTGGCAGAATCCCTATCTGTTGTTTTCCTAGCCTTTTCTTAAATGATTGCAAAGAAATTGGAAATTTATTGAACATCACCCTTGGTAAGTTATTCCAATCCCTAACTCCCCTTCCTATAAACGAATATTTGTCCCAATTTGTCCTCTTGAATTCCAACTTTATCTTCATATTGTGATCTTTCCTACTTTTAAAGACACCATCCAAACTTATTTGTCTACTGATGCCCACCCATGCCATCTCTCCACCGACAGCTCGGAACATACCACTTAAAGTATATAGGAAAATATTTAAAATTTTATCTCCACATATTCAATACAATATAAGATGGTGGTATTTATGTTAAAACATTTTTCAAATGTGAGACATGTTTCGCCTCTTTCTGTGAGGCATCTTCAGTCACTAATCAAAACCTTATTACTTTTGTCAGATAACATTTCAAACATTCTACAGCTATTATAAAAATGTTCATGAAACAACTAAAAATCTAATATAATGATGAACTCATGCGTAGATCACTTAATGAATAGGACGTCATTAGATGGTACAATAGTACAGATGATGGCTTGAAGCCTCAGTCAATATTAGATTTCAAATACATAGTGGAGAGTATATAAAATCATTTCATTGAAAATATACAATACATTTAAATGATATTAAAATAGTATGTTCTTAGGTGGTACACTTAAAAATGGAGGTATCATATAATTATAAGTGACAGTTGATGGCTTAAGGCCGTGGTCAGAGTTTGAAGCATAAGTAAAATAACATGTTAATACATGGAAAATGAATATGAAAAAGATTACATTAATGAATATAAAATGTAACATACCACTTAGTCGAGCAGCTCGTCTCCTTTCTCCCAAGTCTTCTCAGCCCAAACTTTGCAAGATTTTTGTAACGCTACTCTTTTGTCGGAAATCACCCAGAACAGATTGAGCTGCTTTTCTTTGGATTTTTTCCAGTTCCTGAATCAAGTAATCCTGGTAAGGGTCCCATACATTGGAACCATACTCTGGTTGGGGTCTCACCAGAGACAAATATGCTCTCTCCTTTACATCCTTACTACAACCCCTAAATACTCTCATAACCATGTGCAGAGATCTGTACCCTTTATTTACAATTCCATTTATATGATTACCCCAATGAAGATTTTTCCTTATATTAATACCTAAGTATTTACAATGATCCCCAAAGGGAACTTTCACCCCATCAATGCAGTAATTGAAACTGAGAGGACTTTTCCTATCTGTGAAACTCACAAACTGACTTTTAACCCCGTTTATCATCATACCATTGCCTACTGTCCATCTCACAACATTATCGAGGTCATTTTGCAGTTGCTCACAATCTTGTAACTTATTTATTACTCTGTACAGAATAATATATCTGCGAAAAGCCTTATCTCCGATTCAACTTCTTTACACATATCATTGGTATATATAAGAAAACATAAAGGTCCAACAATAACGCCTTGAGGAAATCCCCTCTTAATTTTTAGAGGGACAGATAAAGCTTCAACTACTCTAATTCTCAGAGTTCTATTTTCTAGAAACAGAGCAACCCATTCAGTCACTCTTTTGTCAAGTCCAATTGCATTTTGCCAGCAGTCTTCAATGATCTACCCTATCAAATGCCTTAGACAGGTCAGTCGTGATCCAGTCCAACTGACCTCCTGAATCCAAGATATCTGCTATATCTTGCTGGAATCCTACAAGTTGGGCTTCAGGGGAATAACCTTTCCTAAACCCAAACTGCCTTCTATCAAACCAGTTATTAATTTTGCAAACATGTCTAATATAATCAGAAAGAATGCTTTCCCAAAGCTTACATACAATGCATGTCAAACTGACTGGTCTGTAATTTTCAGCTTTATGTCTATCACCCTTTCCTTTATATACAGGGGCTACTATTGCAACTCTCCATTCCTTTGGTAAAGTTCCTTCATACAAATAATAATCAAATAAGTACTTCAGATATGGTACTATATCCCAATCCATTGTCTTTAGTATATCCCCCGAAACCTTATCAACTCCAGCTGCTTTTCTAGTTTTCAACTTTTGTATCTTACTGTAAATGTCATTGCTGTCATAGGTAAATTTTAATACTTCTTTAGTATTAGTCACCTCCTCTAACCAACAATCTTTACATACTGCTGGCTAAATACTTCTGCCCTTTGAAGATCCTCGCATACACACTCCCCTTGTTCATTAATGATTCCTGGAATATCATTCTTGGAACCTGTTTCTGCCTTAGAGTACCTATACATACTCTTCCAATTTTCACTAAAACTAGTATGGCCACCAATTATGCTTGCCATCATGTTATCCTTAGCTGACTTCTTTGAGAGATTCAATTTCCTATTAAGTTCCTTCAATTTCTCCTTACTTCCACAGCCATTTCTAACTCTATTTCTTTCCAACCTGCACCTCCTTCTCAGTCTCTTTACTTCCCTGTTATAATATAGTGGATCTTTACCATTCCTTACCACCTTTAAAGGTACAAACCTATTTTCACATTCCTCAACAATTGCTTTAAATCCATCCCAGAGTCTGTTTACATTTTTATTTACTGTTTTCCACCATGCCTGTTTTATCAGCCATTTAGTACTGCCTAACAGTCCTAATTTTAATCTCTTCCTTTCTTTCACATTTATTTTTAATCACCGCAAAAACAGCTTCGTGATCACTAACACCATCTATTACTTTGGTTTCTCTATAGAGCTCATCTGGTTTTACCAGCACCACATCCAGAATATTCTTCCCTCTAGTTGGTTCCATCACGTTCTGAATCAGGTGCCCTTCCCATATTAACTTATTTGCCATTTGTTGGTCATGCTTCCTTTCATTCACATTACCTTCCCAATTGACATTTGGTAAATTGAGATCACCCGCTACAATCACGTTCCTCTCCTTATCGTTTTCCACATGGCTGATTATCTTATCAAATAATTCCGAACCAGTATCTGCGCTACCCTTTCCTTGTCTGTACACTCCAAAGACATCAAGTTGCCTATTATCATTAGAGATGAGCCTTAGCCCTAGAATTTCATGTTTGTCATCTTTAACTTTTTCGTAGCTTACAAATTCTTCTTCCACGAGAATGAATACTCCCCCTCCTACCATTCCTATCCTATCGCTACGATACACCCTCCAGTTCCGTGAGAAAATTTCTGCATCCATTATATCATTTCTCAGCCATGATTCGACTCCTATTACAATATCGTGTAAATATATATATGAAATTACTTAATTCTATTCCTTTCTTTACAATACTTCTACAGTTCAACACTAACAGTTTTATGTCATCCCTACTTGATTTACAGTTCCCTGTTTCCTTAACACAGCTCCCTAGGCCACCCTGTTTCCCTGAATGTACCTCCCTACAACCCTTCTAAACAAATTTCCTAACTTATATGTACCACTGCAGTTTAAGTGAAGGCCATCTGAGCGCAGATCTCTATCTCCTACCCACCCATTAGGATCTAGAAATTTCACTCCCAGTTTCCCACATACCCACTCCATAGTCTCATTTCTCTTTTCTGTTTTTGCATGGTAATAACCTGTTGTAATTAGAATACGTCTGAACATAGTTTAAAGTTTTTGTAGTGTATTGTAGCATCTTATTAGAAAGTACCGGTAGTGTGTTTATTCTATTACTGTGAAATATTTGTATAGTATAGTACCGTTTCTGTGGTACCTGTACCTGTAGTAACTCTCTTACAAAAATTCTGTTGTTGTAATTAGGGTAGACTTAACTGCAGTTTAGAATTGTGTAATTCTTGTGTATTATTCTCTGTTTCCAGTAATTAACACCAATTTTCATCATGTTGGCGTGTTGTAGGAATAAAAATAGTACAATAGACAAAGATGGAGAGCGCTCTTGTACAACACCCGGGCAACTGGAGATGATTCAAGGAGGACGATGATGAAGAAAATGAAAATCCACATCCTGTTTCCACTCATTTGACTGGGTCAGGAATGGAATGAATAAAGCCCGCATCTAGCGGCAAGGATAGGAATTGTGCTGGCTGCCGAAGCCTGTCGCACTCCTCTGGGGCAATGATAAATGATAGATAGATTAAATGAAATGTCAATGGAGAGTGTTGCTGGAATGAAAGATGACAGGGAAAACCAGAGTACCCAGAGGAAAAAGAAACCTGTCCCGCCTCCACTTTGCCCAGCACAAATCTCACATGGAGTGCCGAGATTTGAACCACGGTATCCAGCAGTGAGAGGCCGGCACGCTGCCGCCTGAGCCACGGAGGCTCCTATGATGATGAAGAATGTCTGTTAAAATAAAACAATTTTTAAAAAATTGTCTCAAACATTTAAGACTCAGATTCCCAGTACAGCTCCATCCCGGTCCATCCTTGCTTAGAAACGGCATCTAAGAACTTGCTGAAACTGTTTCCCGGACCCAATCATAATGCAAGGGGGACCTGTTCTAAAATTGGGCCTTTTCTCAAATATGTTTCTTTTGAAATTACTGATAAAATAGTTGAGTATACTAACATTTACAAAGAAAGAATATGCTCATCTGGTGCATATTCAAGAGAAAGAGATTGCAAACTTACTTCACATGCAGAAATAATGGTTCTCCATGGGATTCTATTTATTTTGACAATAAATAAAAGTTGCAAAGCTGATGCAAAACGAGCCTGGAAAACAAATCGTACTGGTTTGATGACATACAGAGCTGTATTTGGTATCAACAGATTTTTTTTTTTTTTGCTTCAGTCACTTTGAGGACTCAAAAGGAAAGGAGAGTCATTGATAAATTGACTGCAGTCGGAGAAACGACTTGAATGGAAATTTTCAGAAAAACTACTTTTTTTTTCTGAGTTTGTCATAATTGACAAAATGTTGTACTCCTTCCGAGGCCGCTGTGCCTTCATCATGTATATTCCCAATAAGCTTGTCAAGTACAGGCTAAAGATGTATGCAATGTGTGATGCTAAAAAGTTTTGTTCATAATTTTGAGATATATTGCGGAGTGCAGACTCCTGGACGTTTTACTGCATGCAACAAGCCTACAGACGTTGTGAAATGCTTGGTAGAACCAATTAAGAACTCAAAAAGAAATCTGACAACAGACAATTGAAGGAGTCCCCCAAAAATCACTGGATAATGCAATTTCAACGAAAGCGAGTTTTAGGCTGAATAATGCTGGATATCCAATGCCTCATAAGATGTATGTATGTTCAGTCTTCAGCCCTAAAGATGGTTGGATTCTCAACAGCTCTGCCATCAGCTGTCATAGATGACCTAAGCTGATGATGATGATGATGATGCTGATGCTTGATGTTTTAAGGGGCCTAACATCTAGGTCATCGGCCCCTGATGGTACAAAATGAAATGACAAAACAAAAGTTTTAAATCATCCACTGACCAACATAAAAAATGGCATGAAGAATGAATGGATGGACATGAACCCAAAACAATCAGTGGATAATACTCAAAAACTACCATAAAGAAACAGCATTACCAACCAAGGAACCACTTCTAAAGCACAATCCTGATGATGATGACGATGATGATGATGATGATGATTGCTGTCCAAAGGGGTTCAAAATCCAGGTCAATGGCCCCTCATAATACTACTTATCGCTAGTAAAGTAGAACCATGGTATTTGTCATGTTGGGGTACTAATCAAAAGTAGCGTAGACACACGGTGTTCCACATATGATGGTACTACTCACAAGTATTGGACGTTGTACAGGTAACGCAGACCTATGGTGTTTCTCACATAATGGCGCCACACATAGGCAACGCAAACCGATGGTGTTCCTCACTTAGGTGTACTAATCACGGGCGAGGGTAATCCCGTGGTGTTCCTCACATAGTGGGTACTAAGCGCAGGCAACACAGACCCACAGCACCACTCATATAGTGGTATTAATCACAGACAACGCCCAGACCCATAGTGTTGCTCACGTGGGTACGACTCACAGGTACTGGAAACCTACAGTGAACCTCTCTCTGCTGCTACTAATCACAAACCTATTTCGTACCTAGTATAGTGGTACTACTCGCAAGTACAGGCAACCCACGGTGTTCCCCGTGTGATGGTACGAATCAAAAGTAGTTTCATGGTTCTAATTCAATCATCCCTTGGTCGCCCCTTTTAGTCGCCTCTCATGACAGGCAGGGGATACCGTGGGTGTATTTTTTGTCTGCGTCCCCCACCCACAGGGGGTTGAGAGAGAGAAAAAAGAAGAAGAAAGAAGGGATCCATCACTTCGAAAAATGAAGTAACGGACAATGAAAGGCAAGGCCCAGGAAGGGCGTGAAAATGAAAGATTCCCTAGGCCTCGAATGCTCTAATACCGTCGGGGTCAGAAAAGAACAAGAGTTGACCAAGGGAGGTTGGACAGGATAGACAAAAGTGAGGAGCCTGGCACAAGTAAGTGGAAGCAATGCCAAGACTCAGCTAAGGGCCCCGCGGTCGCCAATCCACACTCCTAAGTTGCTTGTTGTTTAAAGGGGCCTAACATCGAGGTCATCGGCCCCACTCCCAAGTTGAGAGCCCCTTGTAGTCGCCTCTTACGACAGGCAGGGGATACCGCGGGTGTATTCTACATTGCGTACCCCACTCGCAGGGGGTGATTGACTTAAGCATCACTGAAGAGGCATGCTAGGGAAATGAGGAGTGAGGTAGATTCCCGTTGCTTTCCTCACCGAGCCAGAAGTTGCTATTATATATCGGTCTGTCAAGCCCACTGAAATGCATGCACCAACTGACCCTATGAGCAACATTTTCACACCATTCATAGCAGGGACTGGCTGCAGAAGGAATGGCATTACTAGCATCGCTTTCATATTGTCAAAACCAAGGATAAGACAGAGAGTAACAAAATTGCTCTCGCCCATACCATAAGACATAGTGCACTGTAAACACTAGGCCCTGCCAGCAAAAGCATACCTCATAAGATAAGGGAGTAAATGAGTTGCTACGAAGTAAGAATCCATGGTAACCACTTTTGAAATAAGAGCTCCATGGAAAAACGTACATCCATTCAACATGGCAGAGGAAGAATTCTGTTTACCATCTGTTTCTCAATTATTTCAAGTGAATAAGGACAGAAAACTGCCTATTAATATTACCAAGTGGAAGGATAATGTGAGAAAATATCAAAAGACATAAAGAAAGATGCATTCAGTGATTTTTATGTTTTAAATTACAATGGGCAGTCAAATATGGACACATAAATGTACCTAAATGTTGTTAACCCTCCAATACTCGCGCGGAGTTTTGTCACGCCAGTGCTCGCGCGGGGTAAAATATTACCCCATTCTTTCATGTATATTTACTGTAACTTAAAAAATGAAATTATGCTCTTTTCATGACCCACCTGACTAAGGGCCCTATAAATGTATAAACCACAATTAATATAACTCCTATTATTGCCATTAATAGGCCTATATACACCATTCAGAAAACAGATATCTCGCATAACTTTAAAGCAGAAAATCTCGTTCATAATAACACTCGAGTTCTTGTAGTCTTAAAAACTAGAAATATGAAAAATCAATCACATTTCATTACTATTTGAACACTGACGTTTAGTCTCTTTCAGTCACTATAGGTTTTCTTGTTGAGGCATTCTTCACACACAGTACTGAAATGGTCTTGGCACACATACTTTTCACATATCACACAAGAGTTTCAGCTTTTCCTGTCCCGACTTCCAGGATATACAGCACATCGTCCGGATGATCCTGGTGTCTTTCTCTTCAGGATGGAGTCAGAGAGGTCTGGGAAATTTCTTCCTTACCATTTGAACTAATTTGCAAGGCTTTCACTCTGATACTGCGAGGCAAACTTGTTTGGTCGCACTAACAGCCATCCTAGATTTCACCAGTTCCATTGCAATTGAGCTTTCATCAATAAAAAATTAAACAATGTCATTGGATCCGTAATGCCACGTGTTTTCAGCCTAGATCCAGGCAAGTACTACAAAACTTCGTTGTGAGCACGAGTACGAATGTTTTTAGGAGGTACTACGGTGCTCCATTTAGTCACACCACCACGGCCATATATGTAGTTTAGGCGCGGACTGTTTGAAGCGTCGTCATTTTCACTCCCTGATGCACTGGCACAGTCCTATTCAGGTAAGTCACTAACATCCTGTTCTGAGAGTAAATCATGCTCTGATGTTTCTATGTTGTCCTCTTCACCGTCGTCTTCTGAATCCACTAATTCTTTGTCAGATAATTCAGAAAGGATTTGACAAATTCGTCCCTGGTCCTTGCTAATGATCCTGGCTATATCAGGATTCATCTTTACCGTGTATACTAAAGTAACTAGTTGTTCTCACAATAAACACACACGCAAGAATGAAAATTAACAAAACATGAGCCTGCCATTTTACACCCGCCAGTGCTCGCATGGGGCAATATGTTACCCCAGTGAACTTTATGTCACTGCTGGAAACGTACTGACGCATGAAGATTTATGATAGCTTGGAGGCGCCACACAGTGTCCTTTAAAGGTACACAACAGCCCAGTGTACAGTACGAGACAGAAAAAAATCGACGGCCGTTTTCCAAAGGCTGGGGTAATTTATTACCCCGCGCGAGTACTGGAGGGTTAAGTTGAAGAGGCTGTTTCACATAAATCATGTTCATTCAGCTACTATATTCCAGTGAAGGGGAGGTGTCTTCAGGTCTGCCCAAAAACATTTTATGATGTGTTTCAGATTACACAAAGAAGACTACAGATCTTAGAGAACAAAATTAAAAATGGGGAAACAGACTTCAAGGATGGCCGGTGATCCCGTAAAAACAGACCGAACCGTGTTCTGGATGAAGACAAACAGTCTGTACGTGATCATATCCAGAAGTTCAACTTCCAAGAGAGTCACTATAGCAGAAGAGACAACAATAAAAAATGCCTTACTTCAGACTTGAATGTTGCTGGAATGTACAGGCTATTCCAGAAAGACCACCCTAATTCTAGGGTCTTGTTGCTTATGTGCGGTTCATGTTTGTGGGTTATTGCAGTCACGTCCTAGTTCGTGAACCACGGGCAACGGCTGAGTGGCCTAGTAAGTGGTCCTGAGAGTCGGGATACCAGTTGCTATGGAACAGGAGCGGGCATCTCGGACATATTCTGAGTCATGGCCCTCCTTGTGCTCAGGCGGCTAGGACTATACAATTCACCGGTGGTCCATAACCCGTTAGAGGAGAGATCCTCACTTGGACTATGTGCAAGTAGGGTAGCATCCTGCTTCATAAATTTACCGAGCTCAGAACATTTTAAGCAAGCATCGGACCTATGGGAGTAATGGAGTCCCAATCCCATTTGACAGGCGAGGGACTCCTTGGAAACAACTTGGCGAACGAAATGGAATTCGATGGGGAGCTATCAATATTAATGGGGCTTATGGAAGAAAGAAGGTAGAACTGGCTGAGTCAGCAAAAGAGGATGCATCTGGATATGCTAGGAGTAAATGATATTCGGGTAAGGGGAGATAACGAGGAAGAGATAGGAGATAATAAAGTGTACTTGACGGGTGTTAGAAAGGGAAGGGCAGAATCTGGGGTAGGGCTCTTTATCAGGAATACCATTGCACGCAACATAGTTTCTGTTAGGCACGTAAATGAGCGAATGATGTGGGTAGATTTGTCAGTTGGAGGAATTAGGACAAGAATTGTGTCCGTGTATTCACCATGTGAGGGTGCAGATGAGGATGAAGTTGACAAGTTTTATGAAGCAGTGAGTGACATCGTGGTCAGAGTCAACAGCAAGGATAGAATAGTGCTAATGGGCGATTTCAATGCGAGAGTTGGGAATAGAACTGAAGGATACGAAAGGCTAGGTCAAGCACCAGGGAAAACTTTCTGGACAGTAATAAAGAATCTTAGGAAGGGAGGGAAAAAGGAAATGAACAGCGCTTTGAGTAATTCGGGTGAACTCATAATAGATCCCAGGGAATCACTGGAGAGGTGGAGGGAATATTTTGAACATCTTCTCAATGTACAAGGAAATCAATCCTGGTGGTGTTGCAAACAGCCAAGCTCATGGGGAGGAGGAAAATGATGTTGGTGAAATTATGCTTGAGGAAGTGGAAAGGATGGTAAATAAACTCCATTGTCATAAAGCAGCAGGAATAGATGAAATTAGACCTGAAATGGTGAAGTAAAGTGGGAAGGCAGGGATGAAATGGCTTCATAGAGTAGTAAAATTAGCGTGGGGTATTGGTAAGGTACCTTCAGATTGGACAAAAGCAGTAATTACACCTATCTATAAGCAAGGGAACAGGAAGGATTGCAACAACTATCAAGGTATCTCACTGATTAGTATACCAGGCAAAGTATTCACTGGCATCTTGGAAGGGAGGGTGCGATCAGTCGTAGAGAGGAAGTTGGATGAAAACCAGTGTGGTTTCAGACCACAGAGAGTCTGTCAGGATCAGATTTTCAGTTTGCGCCAGGTAATTGAAAAATGCTATGAGAGGAATAGGCAGTTGTGTTTATGTTTCGTAGATCTAGAGAAAGCATATGACAGGGTACCAAGGGAAAAGATGTTCACTATACTGGAGGACTATGGAATTAAAGGTATATTATTAAAATCAATCAAAGGCATATTTATGTTGACAATTGGGCTTCAGTGAGGATTGATGGTAGAATGAGTTCTTGGTTCAGGGTACTTACAGGGGTTAGACAAGGATGAAATCTTTCACCTTTGCTGTTCGTAGTTTACTTGGATCATCTGCTGAAAGGTATAAAATGGCAGGGAGGGATTCAGTTAGGTGGAAATGTAGTAAGCAGTTTGGCCTATGCTTACGACTTGGTCTTAATGGCAGACTGTGCAGAAAGCCTGCAGTCTAATATCTTGGAACCTGAAAATAGGTGCAATGAGTATGGTATGAAAATTAGCCTCTCGAAGACTAAATTGATGTCAGTAGGTAAGAAATTCAACAGAATTGAATGTCAGATTGGTGATACAAAGCTAGAACAGGTCGATAATTTCATGTGTGTTCTCTCAGGATTGTAATATAGTAAGTGAGATTGAATCAAGGTGTAGTAAAGCTAATGCAGTGAGCTCGCAGTTGCGATCAGCAGTGTTCTGTACGATGGAAGTCAGCTCCCAGACGAAACTATCTTTACATCGGTCTGTTTTCAGACCAACTTTGCTTTACGGGAGCGAAAGGTGGGTGGACTCAGGATATCTAATTCATAAGTTAGAAGTAACAGACATGAAAGTGGTAAGAATGATTGCTGGTACAAACAGGTGAGAACAATGGCAGGAGGGTACTCGGTATGAGGAGATAAAGGCTAATTTAGGAATGAACTCGATGGATGAAGCTGTACGCATAAACCGGCTTCGGTGGTGGGGTCATGTGAGGTGAATGGAGGAGGATAGGTTACCTAGGAGAATAATGGACTCTGCTATGGAGGGTAAGAGAAGTAGAGGGAGACCAAGACGATGATGGTTAGACTCGGTTTCTAACGATTTAAAGATAAGAGGTATAGAACTAAATGAGGCAACATCACTAGTAGACCGGGCGAGTTGGCCGTGCGCGTAGAGGCGCGCGGCTGTGAGCTTGCATCCGGGAGATAGTAGGTTCGAATCCCACTATCGGCAGCCCTGAAGATGGTTTTCCGTGGTTTCCCATTTTCACACCAGGCAAATGCTGGGGCTGTACCTTAATTAAGGCCACGGCCGCTTCCTTCCAACTCCTAGGCCTTTCCCATCCCATCGTCGCCATAAGACCTATCTGTGTCGGTGCGACGTAAAGCCCCTAGCAAAAAAAAAACATCACTAGTTGCAAATCGAGGATTGTGGCGACATTTAGTAAATTTTTCAGAGGCTTGCAGACTGAACACTGAAAGGCATAACAGTCTATAATGATAATGTATGTGTGTATGTATGTTGCTTATGTACCATGATAATTTCAATTCAAAATTTAATATAACTTACACTTTGGGCTTCCAAGTTCAGACAGCTGTGCTACATGTGACAAACTGTTCATGAAGTTGATTACAGCAGAATCAGAGGAAGAAAGGAACAAAACAACTCTTGAAAGCGAATATCACCATCAGAAAGCAGCAAGAAGAAGACTGCAAAACTTGCATCTCAACCAATTACCAACCCAACAAAATCACATCATGGGTTCACACACTCGGCTAACGACTTCCACTACAAGTTTTGCTAAAAAAACAAACAAACACACACACTAATAACTGCCCTCTTGAACAAAACACTGCTAAGAAGAAGAAGAAGAAGAAGAAGAAGAAGAAGGAGAAGAAGAAGGAGACTGTAAAACTTGCATCTCAACCAATTACCAACCCAACAAAATCACATCATGGGTTCACACACTCTGCTAACGACTTCCACCACAAGTTTCGCTGAACAACTCAACTATTACAAGATATTAGAATCATTCGTATTCACGGTTTTCACTTTACAAAGGTGAAAAAATTATTGTATCCTCCTAATTCAATACATCATATATTCCATCATTAGACGGAGTAAACGAATTCAAACATGTTTCGGCTCATTTGAGCCATCTTCAGTGAAAAATTAGGGGGGTTGAAATAATTTACATAACACAAGTTAAAAAATGCAAAAAAACCACAATGAAGTAACAAATGAAAAAACAAAAGACAGCCTAGACGGAAACAAAATTAGCACAAATATACAATATTTACATCATTATGTGGAGCAAAAAAAAAAAAAAAACTCATTGCGACAAAATTCAGTGAAATAGGTGTTAAAGCAAAAATAATAACAAACTAAAAACAGTGTTAACCTAAGAAGAAAAGAAATGAAAACAAATGATACATGGAAATGAACAATAGGTGCACACGGTGAGGTTGCAAAACCAATACTTTGTAAACTATGAGGTCCCCAACCTCACCATGTGCACCTATCATTCATTTCTGTGTATCATTTTTTATAATTTCTTTTCTTCTTAGGTTAACACTGTTTTTAGTTTCAATTATTATTTTTGCTTTAACACCTGTTTCACTGAATTTTGTCGCAGTGAGTTATTTTTTGCTCCACATAATGATGTAAATATTGTATATTTGTGCTAATTTTGTTTCCGTCTAGGCTCTCTTTTGTTTTTTCATTTGTTACTTCATTGTGTTTTTTTTGCATTTTTTAACTTGTGTTATGTAAATTATTTCAACCCCCCTAATTTTTCACTGAAGATGGCTCAAATGAGCTGAAACATGTTTGAATTTGTTTACCCCGTCTAATGATGGAATATATGATGTATTGAATTAGGACGATACATTCATTTTTTCACCTTTGTAAAGTGAAACAACTCAACTACAAATCCCTAGACTGCCTCTTTATATACATTGCCTGGTCAAGCTTCTAGAAGAATATGACACATGTTTTCTCATAATTTCTAGCCTATGAAAGGAATTTTCTATAAAATTCTAGTGACAAGATGCATTGTTCTGGACTATTACCGTGTGTTGCACAATATTATGCTGGATTTATACATCATATTTACATGTTATAATAAATTATATACCATTAATTATGTGTTCTTACATTAAATAAACTCTTATTCAGTATTCTCCCCAGAAATGTTTGTTAGCTGGGTGGTAGGAATGAGTAGCCGGGCGGGGAATACTATGTAAAAAATAAATATGATAAAACTTCAATCAAAATTGACTTTCAACCTATTAGGTTGTGTTACGTACATTTAGTACGTGTTGAAGAGATGTTAAGTACAGAACAAAAATGGCCAACTGGACACCAGTGGGATCCGAACCCGAAACCTCCCGATTTCGCGTCGGCTTTGATCGTGGCAGAGATGGCAGCGAGAATACTTGCAGGAATTGCAAAAACGCAACAAGTGGCATGATAACAATCGACGTATTGATGTTGATTCTTTGGTGCTGTTAACTGAGGACAACATCCCTCCACTAGAGTGGCCCAGAGGTAGGATAGTTCAAGTTCACCCTGGACGAGATGGTGAGGTGAGGGTTGTCACTGTTCGGACGGCTAGTGGAACTTTCACCCGAAGCATCAAGAAGATATGCCCTCTTCCCATTGAAAGCGATGACAAAAAGAACTGAATTCAAGATTTCCTGTGATATTTCTAACTTAGTGATACTTTTCATCAAAGATATAATTTTAATATTTCTTTCTTTTAATCATAAAAATATGCATGTATAGAGTTTTGTATTAATGCATATGATAAGAATATTTAAGTATTTTAAAAATAGGCATAAGATTACAATAGTTAGTTGAAAGAACTCCTTTCAAGGGGAGCAAAATGTTACGAAGAGACTTTTAATTTTTATAAATTTATTTCATTAATTGAAGTTGGCACTTTCTGAGCCTATTTCTGATTGGTCGGATGATTTTGTATTGTTAAAAATTGCATGCAACAGTCATGTTCGTCATCTTAGTTGTAATATCGCATAAGGAAGACATATCAAATGCAATAAAGTATTGAAGGCACCAAGTACCTTTACTTCAAAATCAATCAAAAACAGTAGTACTTGTCAAAGCAACCAGCTGGGTAAAGCCACGACAAATATGGACAGCCAGAACAGACAAACGTTGATTGTTTTTACTTTCTGCTTTATAGCAGATCCTGCACTTTTTGCGTTTGGTTCCTCCTTTGGAGTCTTGCTCATCATTTTACATCAACCGATGTAAGTTGTTCTTTCTTACAGGAGTGCGCACTAGCTCTGCTTGACGGGGTGGCAGAAGTGATTCCACTATTTGTAGGGGAAAATTGTATAAAACCATTTTCGGATTTCCAAGCCTGGTATTGTGCATGTTGTATAAGTGAAAAGCATTGATGATCATCAATTGAATATGGACAAAAAAAATTTTGTACGAGTGAAGGGTTTTCCTTTTAAAAGGATAGTACGCCTTGAGTTGGTCACACCAATCAGTCTCTTTCATGTGTGCACAATAATAATAATTTTGTGTGGCTATTTCTAGCTGAGTGCAGCCCTTGTAAGGCAGACCATCCGATGAGGGTGGGCGGCATCTGCCATGTGTAGGTAACTGCATGTTATTGTGGTGGAGGACAGTGTTATGTGTGGTGTGTGAGTTGCAGGGATGTTGGGGACAGCACAAACACCCAGCCCCCGGGCCACTGGAATTAACCGATGAAGGTTAAAATACCAGACCCGGCCGGGAATCAAACCCGGGACCCTCTGAACCGAAGGCCAGTACACTGACCATTCAGCCAACGAGTCGGACATGTGTGCATTATATTGCACTATTGGCAACGGTTCTTCTTCTTCTTCTTCTTCTTGGCCCCTTTTATTTGTGACAGTGACCATTGTGTTCTCAAATTGTGAGGAAATGTATTTTACCACTCGCTTGCCCCTCCATTTGCCCACCATAATTCCCTCAGCATACTGAGAGATGATTCCATCCTTAGGCAGTATTGCGATCTTCACAATTGGAGGGTTGTGCTGTCGGTCAGCTCGGAGTGTTCCTGTACTGTATGTGTTTTCTGACAGGAGCTTAGACGCTAGGACAAAACTATTATAATAATTGTCTATAAACACGGCATGGCCATTACTCAGAAGTTGCTCCAAAAGATGCATGACCATTTTTGTAGTGTCCTTTTCCAGACAACTGGTTGTTGGCTCTGGCATACACAATAAATTTAAAAGTGAGGCCCTCAGGTTCATTTAGAGCATAAAGTTTTATGCCATATTTATGACGTTTCCCCTTTATATACTGCTTGAAAATCAAGCAACCCCGCCAAAGAACCATAACTTCATCAACGGACAGTTCCCGTGAAGAATAATAAATGCTAGACATTTTATTGTTGAAAAAATCAATTTGTCTCACCTTTCTAGCCTGTCTAATGACTGGGGTTTGGGATCACTGATAGGTCTAGCCAGGGAAAAGTGTAGGCATCGTAATATAAGTATAAAATGATCCCAGCTCATATACTGTCAAAACACAAGAACGTTGAAAAGCCTGTGAGTTTTCCAATAATCTTGCAGTCTGCTCATTCGCAATATTCCTGTATGAATCAGCAAACCCAAAAATGTCTTTAGTTCTTTGATATTGGCATCCTTCCATCTCGTAATGCGCAATTTCTCCTTTGTGCTTGGCCCACAAAGCAACTCTAACACATAATTGTTTGTCTCATGACAAACAAATTCCAGAAAATTGGAATCAAGCAACAACAGAAACCAGTCAATTGGCTTGTTTTTTCCCAGTATCGGCATTAGCAGTTTGTTTTCTTTGCTAAATGGTATATTCATCAAGCCAAATGTTCAATTTGACCAGGTTGGGTTGAGTTCCGGTTCGTCCTCACTTTCCGTTTCAGAATCAGCACTTCCTTCGCTCGTAAACTCATCATCACTGCCGGACAAATCAACACGACAATGAGCCATCACACACTCACGATAAAAACAATTTAAATATAATTCAAAGTTGTAACATATAGGCCACAACTGCCGCAATCATAAACAATCACCAAAAGATGTGAGCGACGAATGGCGAACGAAAATATATCACGCCACTACTCAAGGTGCGTACGACATACGATGTGTCTTCGTCAAGAGTTGAGCTCACACTGACTTCTTAGAAATGGCATGGCAACGTGGGCCGGATCCAGGTCACGCGCACTGGCGGGAAGCGCACTAGGGGGCGGATCCGGTCCCTCAACATTGAACGTGTTTTTAGCCCATGAGACAGCAGGGTTATTCCTCTATAGTTGGTTTCCGTCTGCTGCCTTCCTTAAACCGGAAATTACAACGCCCTTGCTCCAATCTGCAGGTATTTTGCTGTCTGTCCATATGGCATTTAGTACTCTATGCAGCTATTGTTTACCCTGCATCATCATCAAATCATATCATCAGAAAATGCCACTGCATTCAGTTCACCTAACTTTTCCTTGACTTTCTTTATTATATTGTCCATAACAGTGATGAACAGTAGTGGGGACAGTGCACTTCCTTGTTGAACACCACTTGGTCTCAAACCATGATGATCGACCTTACCCAATTTGTATACAGCTAGTGTACAACCTCTGAATTTTCCTTACCAGTCCTTCAGGCACATTTCTTTTCCTTAGGCACTCCCAGATCCTATCTCTTATAACACTATCCTAGACCTTTTCTATATCCAGGAATACAATGACCAGGTTCTTGCCTTTCTCCCAATACTTTTCCATCAGCATGTGGGTGCTAAAAATTAGATCCACTGTTGATCCGTTACTTCTGAATCCATATTGCTCCTCCTCTAACATGATGGTTCTCAATCTCCTTTCTATGATCTTCTGTAGAATTTTTAGCCCATGAGACAGCAGGGTTATTCCTCTATAGTTGGTTTCCGTCTGCTGCCTTCCTTAAACAGGAAATTACAATGCCCTTGCTCCACTCTTCAGGTATTTTGCTGTCTGTCCATATGGCATTTAGTACTCTGTGCAGCTACTGTTTACCCTGGATGCCTGCTGCCTTTATCATGTCTGCATTCACTTCATCTGCACCTGAAGATTTTCCTCTAGGCATAGATTTTAAGGCTGTCTCAGTTTCTGTCTACATGATGCAAGATTCCTCATTGTAGGCTTGGATTTCCGCTTCTGGCTGATTCCAGAGATTAGTCCACCCACGTAGGAAAAAGTAAAGTTTAAAATAAAACTCAATAATTTGTTTTTATGATAGATAAAACATGACATTTTATTAATTTAATGATATGTATTCATTTATTTTTGTCTTTCAGTTTTTAATTGAATGCTTAATTGAACCTTTATGTAGAGGATAAATTCAATTGATATTTCTCAATAGTTTTAGGAATTCCTCTTTATTATGATGAAAAGTTCTGAAAATAATTATAGTAAATGTTAATTCTAATGTTCTTTCTTTTCGCAGTAAAGTACTTATTTAGGTTATTAACAGTTTATATAATGTGTAATAAAGCAACGAATTTATTGCTGCAGGCCGCGTAAACACGCGACAAAAAAGGTATAAAAGTTTCTGTACACAAAAAGTGTGTGGCTCAAGTTGAATAAAACTTAGTATGCAAAGCCAATAATGAACAGCCCTTCAAGCTGCGATATCAGTTGTTTAAAATTTCAAATGGATTCATATGAAGCTGATAGTAAAATATGTCACGTGTATACAGCGTTCTTGCGAGCAGGCGACCGGGAAAGTTCCCTGCTACCACAACATGCTGCCGACAGGATTCAGTTTCTATGTCACACTCGCTTGTAAAGGATGTATTTTAGAATAGCAATCGGTGTTCACACTGAAGTGATATTAAATAATGCCGCTTATGCACAAGGAACGTTGTAAACGGTATTGCGAGAAGGAAGATGACACCTGCCCAGTTACGCATACGCCGCCAACAGGTACGAGAATCAGTGAAGAAACACAGAGCTCAGTAAAAACTTCAAGGCTTACCAACAGTTACTTCCTGTTCAAGTTCAACAAAACAACATCGATTGCAGAGCCAGGTATGCCACTGTATGGATATAAATGCAAACAAACATTGGGGAAAGCTGTAAAGCGTTCGGAACATGCTTTACCAGCGAGTCCGCGGAAGAAACAGCAAATTGTTTCTGCGCTGAGTGTAAACTTTGATGTAAGTTCATCTACTTCCAGCAAGCGCAGGAAGTCTTCACTTCTCAATCCGGAAGATATCAATTAACCATCTCCTCGAGCAAGGGATTTTAGCTCCGTAAAAGACAGTTCTGGAGAAAAATGCAAGACAAATATGAAGTTTTTAAAAAAGAATACCCACATCACACAATCGGTCGGTCTTCTTTCTGTGGACTTCGACAAAAGTACATTTCTGTACACTACCAGGAACACACGAAATTCATTATGTGGAGCCATTCAAAAATATATAGTTCAGGCAAGAAAATTTTATTCCGAAACTACCACCACACACTCTCTACATCTAGGTTACAAGATCGAAGCAGATGGCAAAAATCCACCCCTGTGATATGGCTTTTGAAGTGGGTGACTTCGTACTTGGAAAATACAGTGGAAAGAAACATTCAAAATATTATGCTTGTATCATAACTGAAAGTAATGGTGATATTTATTTTGTAACCAATTTTCGCAAGAGCAACGATAAAGCTGAACTGTTTTGTGAACCACCGACGAAAGAAGAGTGCTTTTTAAATGTAAGTGAAATTGAAATGGGAAATTGTATTTTGATGAATCTCTACCAGAAGCAGAATGAACATTTTTTTCTTTTTTCTTTTCATTTTATTATATTTTTTCTGACCAAGCTTTCATTCAAACTGTAGGCTACTTAAGCGTTGAATGTTCAGTTGTTTTTAAATATTTTAGTTCATTTTACATTCACTGTTATTAGTGTTAGATAAATGCGTGACAGTTCATAAAAACACTTTACTTAAGTAGGCCACATGTCAGTACCAGTATCTGTAGTTATATACATTATTATTATTATTATTATTATTATTATTACTAGGAGGAAGAGGAGGAATTAAGCTTTTAGTTTTATGTGATCGATAGTCTCAGTATCATAAGCCACGGGACCTCATGTTTTACACGAAATCCGAACCACCGGACGCAACTTTCACCTCGAAAATCAGGACTCGAAGCCTGTCCGTCTTGATGGTTCCAAGCAGCTTGACCGCTGCGCCATCACACCCTTTCCTTATCATCACTTACTGAGATATTAAATATACATTTCATCATTCAGTGATCGTATTTGATGCGGAGTTTAAGATTTATTAGCCCCTCATGCCATGTCACCACAGCACTGATTCGCGTGTGTAATCCCACAACGCTATCAAGTAAACATGCTAACGATCGCCTCTAACTATATAACGCAGACATTACGCAACTTACACATTTTTTCTTTCTTTTTTTTTTCAAACTGTACCCTTGTCCTTCACATATAAAATAGATCTTGACATTATCAATAAAAGTTGCCACAATTCGCAGAATGTAGAAAAAATGTAAAGGCATATAAAGTCAAAAGTCCGTTCCTCGTAAGCACTGATCACTACGTTTAAAATTTTATAAAATCGCATACATCAGATTTACAACAACAAAATTTGTGGAGGTTGTTAAGTGTCATCTAGACGTTATTATGCATAAATCTCAATTTGTTTAGATGGTAAGTTTCATATATATGTTAGAAAGAAATGTACAAATGTAAACACGTGACGCCTGGAATTGGCCTTCTGTATTTGTTCTTGAATGGTCTATTCAGTAGGTAGTCAAAATGATTCTTCAGGACTTCTCTCATGTCACTTTCTGTCCTAACCAGATTTCCATTTTCATCTTCAAGTGCCTTTGTGGTATTCATTGGTTTCCTTTTACCTCTGATAACACTATACAATAGTTTCTTATTGTCTCTGCTGTCTTCCTCCAGTTTCTGAGTGAATATCTTACATGCCTTAGTCTCTTCTTCTGTAACTGTTCTTTTAACGTCCAGTTTCTTGTTTCGGTATAATTGTTTGAGGTTTCTGATCTTTGCCTCATCTCTAGTAAGATCTGGTTTATTTTTCTACCAATCCCTCTCCTTCCGCAAGAGATTTCTTTCCCTGATTGCTGCTCTCACTCTTTCATTCCACCACGGTGTTTCCTTTTCCTTTGTTTTCATACCTGTCTTTCCACAAACTTCAGTTTGTGTCCCTTAGTCTGGGCCATTCTGCCCCTCCATTTTTCGTTTCATCTCTTGGTAACAGGGCTTTTATCCAGTTCTGGTACTCAGTTCTCTTATCTGTTTTCTGGAGTTCCCATACTTTGATGTTTGGTATTTTCCTGTTCTGTACTTCTGGCACTTAGAAGTTTCTCAGGTCCGCTGCTAATAGACGGTGGTCAATGTCAAGGCTCTCGCTGGGTATTACTCTGACATCTGTTACCATTCTGCTCCTTCCTTCACTTGAGATGACATAATCAATTCAAGTCTTTTGTAGTCCACCCCAACTGTATCATGTTATCTTACGGCTCTGTCTCTTCTTGAACCAACTATTTTCCACCACCAACCCATTCGTCATACAGAAGTCAAGATATTCACCTTCTATATTTCTTCGGGCCGATGACCTTCGATGTTAGGCCCCTTAAAACAACAAGCATCATCATCATCATATTTCTTCCATCTTATCCATGAGGTCCCATTAAGTTCTCATATCCTGTTCTATCTGTCCCAATCTGTGCATTCAGATCTCCTATAATGATTACTTTCTCTTTACTAATAACTTTTTCCAAATCACCAAGAAACTAGTTCTTATCCTCTTGACAACATCCAGTTTGAGGTGCATACATCTGTACCAAAGTTAGTTTTTCTTTCCCTAAATGCACAGTCACCTTTATTATTCTCTCACTAACATACTGAATTTCAGCAACTCCTTCTAGACCTTTACTCATGTGAAACCAACAGCATTCCTCATCTCTTTGTCATTTCCATGCCAATACAGTGTATACTGTTTTCTTAATTTCTTCATCCCTTTCCCTCACCATTTGGCTTCACTCAGCTCCAGTATCATTAATTTCCTCCTTTCCATGAGGTCCACTAGTTCTTCACATTCTCCTGTGAGACTGAGTAAGTTGATGGTCCCCACCCGCGTTAGTCGCCTCTGGGATTTTTGCATTTTTGCAAGACCCTATCATCAGGACATAAACCATCATCCCTGACATAAGTCTGCTCACACTGAAGTCTCAATTTAGTTGATAAATGTGTTCTGAGGCTCTTATGTGTTTTGAAAGCAACTACAAATAAGCTCTTTTACTGGCTTGCTAGGCCCAATGTAACTGACGATTTTCTTTCGGGTTTTACTCCCTTAGCCTCTGAGGATCCCTCCTCATCCCACAAAGCAGTGGATTCCATCTGTACTATCCCCAGAGGAATTGGTTGCCTCCTCCGCAAGCTCCACTGTACCGAATCATATTCTTTTGCTGCCATTGAGGTCTTCACTCGTTACCCTGAGCTGGGACCCTTTACCAGATGTTACACACCGGGACAGTGCGCTCTGGGACTCACATAGGCAGGGGCGTCACTCCCTGGGCAGGGCTGCCTCTAAGAGGGTCCCTACCTGTTACCTACTTTTAACTCTCCTTTGAAATTAATTTAAGCCATTAACGAGTCACTAAATGATGAAAAAAAGAATGTATACCGTGGCATGGAATGCCGCTAACATGTACCAATGTTAGAAAGAGAGTCCCGTATAGCTAAGGGTTAATATTTTTATTTACAGCTGAAATTTGGGGCTTATAAAGTTGTAAACCTGTTAAAGGGAATGATTTTTATGTGTATGATATTTGATATTATCTGGTAGCAAGTAATCACAGTTGAAGTAATTGAGTAAAAATAATCAAATTACTTGTAACAAATACACCTGGTGATGATAGCTACTATGCTAAAAAAAAAACAACACACACACACAAAATGAAGTAACGGTAATATATTCCTTTTGCTTGCAAACTTTTGTAATATTCAAGCCCCCCCCCCACAAAAATCAGTGATTTCCTTAAGACTAACATTTTGTAAAGTAATTGTAGTTTTAATGATTACTTTTTGAAAAAGTCATTCGTATTCATAATTGAGTAAAATATTTCTCAAGTAAGCGTAATCAAGCCCAATTACTTTTTTCTTGTACTCTTTCCATCACTGCGTGTAATTTGATCAATTCCGCAGAATATTTTTGCGAATATTTTGTTGCTGATGAAGAGAATGTACCGGTAATGATGTTCCCAAAACATGTACCAGAGATTAAGTGATATGTATTAAATACACTGGCAGAAAAAATTATCCAAGCACCATGAAATAAGAAATGTAGAATATGGAAATTTTGGCAATATATATGTCAAGGTAACATATTTAATTGATTAAAGGTACAAGACTACAGGTTAATATCCGTGCGAGAAAAGCCATCTCAAATGTGCCACGCTGGTCCATTAATAACCGGTATAATCGCCTGACTGTCAAATGCAGGGATGCAAACGTGCACGCATTGTGTCGTACAGGTGCAAGATGTCAGCTTGTGGGATGGAGTTCCATGCCTGCTGCACATGGTCAGTCAATACAGGGACGGTTAATGCTGGTTGTGGATGACGCTGCAGTTGTCGTCCAATGATGTCCCATACAGGCTCGATTGGCGACAGATTGAGGATCGAGCAGGCCAAGACAACACGACAACACACTCTAGAGCATGTTGGATTACAACAGCGGCATGGGGGTGTGCATTATCCTGTTGGAAAACACCCCAAGGAATGCTGTTTGTGAATGGCAGCACAACAGGTCAAATCACCAAACGGATGTACACATCTGCAGTCAGGGTGCGTGGGATAAACACGAGTGTTCCTGCTGTCATAGGAAATTGCTCCCTCGACCACAACACCTGGTGCAGGTCCAGTGTGTCCACGCCGCCGACAGTTGGAATGCACTCACCTGGCCTCCTTTTAACCGACACACAACCATCACTGGCACCAAGGCAGAACCGGCTTTCATCAGAAAACACAAGGGACCTCCACTCCATCCTCCAATGAGCTCTCACTTGACACCACTGAAGTCGCAAATGGCGGTGGTTTGAGGTAAGTGATTGCACGCCACAGGGCGTCTGGCACGGAGCTGTCCTTCAAGTAACCGATTTTGAACAGTTCATTGCATCACTGTGGTGCCAACTGCCACTCGAAATGCCGCTGCAGACGCAGTCCGCTGTGCCACAGCCATACGCCAAATACGGTGGTCCTCCCTCTCGATGGTGCCACGAGAATGTATGGAGCACGACAGGTCAAATCACCAGATGGACATACACATCCACAGTCAACACGCGTGGGATAACCATGAGAGTGCTCCTGCTGTCATAGGAAATTGCTTCCCAGACCAGAACCCCCAGTGTAGTCCAGTGTGTCAGCACCGCAGACAGGTAGAATGCAGACGCTCACCTGGCCTCCTTCTAACCAACACACGGTCATCACTGGCACCTTCTCGTGACCACTGCTGCCAGCATGCATGCACAGTGGAGACATTCCTGCCAAGTCATTCTCCAACAGCGCGGGAGGAAAATCCATCTTCACGTACCCCTATTATACGCTCTCGTTCAACTGCAGTGAGCTGTTGATATTGGCCTCTTCATTATCGTAAAGGCATTCTCAACCCACTCACAGTCACTCCACCCAATCTCACAGGTAACTAACGCTCTCACACAGTACAGCCCGTATTTAAAGCAATCGTGATATGCAACGTCATTGGGCCGCTATTAACGTAACACTAATGAGGTTTGCGGGAAATCTGAATCAATGTCATCCTTCAGATGTATAAACATGCCTACCAACGTTCGTTAATCCCGCACAACCCCTTCTTGGTGTTTGGATATTTTTTCCGTCTGTGAACTAGTACCGGTAGTTTTATTGTTAGTATTGACAAAGCGGACACTTAACATTGCCTGTTTTTTTTCAGTGTTGAGATTTTTCTTAATAAGCTGACGCTGGCAACCATTGTTTATTACTTCCGACGTCCGAGCCGCGCCATGTTCGAAACTTTGGATAACGAGAGTTTTGCCAATGGAACCTAAAAGAGTTAAACATCAACCACAATTGACACCTGAGGAAAAGGGCTAGTGTACAAGAGACAAAGTGTGTTTGTCTCATGAATATAAAACATAGGATATGCACAAACATCACAAGTTGAAACTCAGGATCGCAAGCGGTCCCTGAAATTAAGCAATAATAGAGCAGGTCTAATACTTGACTGTATGAGAAAGAGGTTTGTTAAAGAACTATCCACGTGACAGTAACATACGAGAAATAACCAGTCTACGCCAGAATGTTTTCTCATATGATCGTCTGTAGGATATTAAAACTCTTTGGTTAAATCGCGAAAACACTCTCAATCGCTGAAATGCAACATCATTCATTACCCTTCGACTTCTACCCGAGTGCTGTATCACATGTTAAGAGTTTATCGCCCGTTCCGACTCACTTCCGTCAAGATACAGTAAGTTATGTGAAGCAAGTATAATAATAACGTCCCAATAACTAATTTTACGGTTATCGGAGACGCCAAGATGTCGGAATTTTGTTCCGAGAGTTCTTTTACGTGCCGGTAGATCCATCGACACGGGATTGAGATATTTGAGCACCTTCAAATATCACTGGACTGAACCAGGATCGAACCTGCCAACTTGAGCTCAGAAAGCCAGGGCCTTGACCATCTGAGCCACTCAGCCTCGCGAGGGACGAATTTAAGTTTATCGTAATTGCAACATGTTGGTAATAATAAATAATGATACCGGTAAATAATAATAATAATAATAATAATAATAATAATAATAATGGCAGGTGGCCTCCGGAGAGGCCTGGTGCAGGCAACCTGCGCGTCTGATAGGTTGGGGCCTGACGTAAGATGAATTTAATTATGAACAG